>NW_006921709.1:5372468-5388662 GCF_000298275.1 Orycteropus afer afer
GAGGTAGATACACTCCTTGGAGAGAACAATGATGGGAGAAAGAAGGGTTGCTTATGCACAAGGAGACAGCTCAGGGGGCAGGAGGGCATGGAGGGATGGACACAGAGAAGAGGTAAGTATCAGGAGGAAGTGGGAGGGGAGCTGTTGCATTGTGGTAAATTGTGGTCAATGCCATGAGACAAAGTGTATGTGAACTGCTGTACGGAAAGTGAATTTGTTCTGTAAATTTTCACCCAAATCACAATTAAAAAAAAAAGAAAAATGTGTTTATCATAACAAATACTCCAGAATACTTTTAAGAATGAAACTATTTACAACCACTACACTTCCAAATTAGCATAAAATAAAGCCTATAGAAATTTTAGTTTCCATTCAAATTCTTAGTCTGAGGATGACAGGGCTAGGCATTTTGTTAAGTTTATATTTATCTGCATACAAAAAATTCTTGGTAAAGTACTATAATTGTGCCATTACCAGGATACATAGATACAACCGCGCCTTTTGGTACAAATCCTTTAGTAACGAAGACACCTTTTCCAGCAGAAATCAATGAGCTAGTTGCTCGAGCAACACTGAAACCCAATGTCTTATAAAGAACTTCTTCTGGTTTAAAGATACTTTTCTGTTGATGTCTGTTTTCAAGCAGGTTTACTCTCTGATGCTGAACTGCCAGTAAGTCTTGATATTTCGATTTAACAGGTTCTGGAAGCACAGTCAAGATATCTGATTGTTTATTGAAATCATTTAAGAACAGAGCCTGGAAAACTTTCAGTAATGTTCCTAGGACCTCTTCATCTGATATAACTTTGTCTTTGGATTCCTCTGGAACATATCGGAGGGTCCTGAAAATGGGAAAAGTTTCTATTCACTACCCTTCAACTAAGAAAAGTCAGATTTTCTTGATGCGTTCTAGGTTTCTGGCCTTAAAAACTGTAAGATTAGCTTCATGTAACTGAAGCAAAAGAAGTTTGGAAAAAAACTATTTGGGATTGCTCTAGTGACCTAACTCCCAACACCACCAACACAAGCTAACAGCAGCCACTTATTAAAGGCCCACTTTTTGACCAATGCTGTTGGATCTTTACATGTATCAGCTAATTCTTGCAAACAAGGAAACGGAGGCTTGGAGATGTTAGGGAACTTGCCCCAAGTCCCAAAGCTGGAAAATGCTCTTCCCCACTACACGCACAGCCACTTGAATGTTACCACAAAATGAGAGTCATCACACTGTGATGGCTTTTTATAGGTGTGTTGTTTCGGAAAAATTTGTCAATATTATTTTTTCAGATTCTCACCCAACAGAACTTGCTTCTTTAATGACTGCATCATTTAATTTTCATAATTGTATTATTACTTCTAAACAAGGAAAATAATTCCCAGCCATAGTAATGACGGTTCTAATTCTTAAGTCCGCAGTATAAAACTTTAGGAAAGTTCTTTGGTTCTCAACCCGCCTTCAGCGGAGACTTGTCCGCGTATTTAGTAAGTTGGCGTTGACTTCTTTCAAACTATTAGTATGCCACTTACAAAGCCCGCAGTAACGCTGGGCCCAGGGCCAACCCACTCAGCTAAATTGCTTTCTTCACACAGGGCAGCTTTACCATTTCCCTTCCTGGCGCTGATCCAGTATTATAAAAACCCAACACTATGATGTGTTTTTAGTTGCTTTATGCTGGTTGTATGCGTTAATTACTCCAAACCATCATTCTCCCAGTCCAGCTGGATTGCTCTGAACACATAAACTACGTTTACGGAGCTATGAAAATAAACCTCGGTTTAACTTTTCTGAGGAAGTGCAAGGTCCTAACTATGTCTTCTCATGGAGAAGGCTACACACCCTGACGCGGGACGAGTTTTCTTGTCTTTTAGAAGTTTTTGAGTTCTGCCCGAGTTCTGCCAAAAAACAGGGTGGCATCAGACTTCCAGAGAGTCTGCCCGCTACCTCGGCCTCGAAGGCCCCAAAGCGTGGGGGTCACCGGGAAACGAACCTCCAGGCCCCGCCCACTTGAGGCCCCCCCCCCCTCCTTCAGGACCCAGATTCGCCCCAAACTCCACCAGTCCCCTGCCTGCCCACCTAGGGCCCCGCCCCCCTCGGGCCCCACCCCTCTCTCGCCCTAACCATCCAGGAGTCCACCAGATTCTGGTCCCATCCACTTATAGCCCCGCCCACATCTGGCTCCGCCCTTCTCCGACCCCCACCCTTCCTGGGCTCTACACCCCTCAGGCTCCGCCCACCTGAGGTCTCACCCGCCTCCGACCCGCCCTCCACGGCCTCAGATCCCTAAACCGCCTCGCAATCTGCCCACCTCTGGCCTCTCCCAGTCCCTTTTACCCGCCTCCAGATTCTGGACCGCCTCTAGTCCGACGGCCGCCACAAGCTCCGACTGCCTCCGCCCGCTCGGCCATCTTAGGCTCCACCCGCCTCAGGATCCGCCCACCTCCTAGCCCGCGGCCGCCGAGGTGTTGAGAGGCTGAAAGGAGCCCCTGGCCGGGCCGCCCAGCCCCCTCACCTCGGGTTATGGCTGAGGTTCAGCGCGATCCAGGGTACGAAGCGGTACTTGTAACGGCGCCATCGCTGCCACAGGCCCTGCAGCAGGCGGCCCGGCATGGCTACCCTGCCGAGTCTTGATAAGAACGACGCGGTAGTGGCCGGTCGCGGTCTCGGGCCGGCCCCAACCGAGGAGGAGCGGAGGCCTCGCTGTCCCGCCCTACTTCGTCCCCGCGCTCATTGTCGCCCTCAGGGTCCCAGCGCCGACTGTTCTTTCCCACGGCCGTCGTCCATCGCTTCTTGACCCTCAGCTCGCTGAAGTATCCGTTGCCCTCTGGAAAGAGGTTGCTTTATTCCCTCATTCTGTCTCCATTCGCTTGTGTGTTTTCATATTGTAGCCCTTGTGCGCGAGTGTGACGGATTCAAAGGGCATCCTGCCATTTATGGAGTTTCATCTAGTTTCTTCCTCAGGGCTTCCCCAGACCTTCTGTTATTCGGTTACTGATTTTGTTGAGCATCTACGTAAGTTCTGCACCATCCTGTCTTTGAGAGCAATTCCTCCTCTTCCTCAGCGTTTGCCGTCTCTCTCACTGGCCTTTCAGCAGGTGGATCTTGCCGAGCAAGAGTTTTAGGCCTATCCTAGACATCAGGCCCTTCCACTAGAATGTATCTGTGTCCCCAAAAGTGATAAATTTGGGGTCTTGTAAATATATATTAAAAACACACACGAACTGTCGTGGAGTCGATTCCGATTCATAGTGAGCCTATAGGACAGAGTAGAACTGCCGCATAGAGTTTCCAAGGCTGTGAAGCAGACTGCCACATCTCTGTTGAGCAGAGAAGCCGGTGGATTCAAACCTTCGGTTAGCAGCTGAGAGCTTTAACCAGTGCACCATTAGGGCTCCTTGCAAATATATATGTATACACATAAAAGAACAAAATATGGTGTTACTCTGTTTTTACTCTAGTGTTTCTCTTCATTCTCCCAAACACCTAAAGGCAAAATTACATGACCAAAAAATAAACCCGTTGCCATTGAGTCAATTCTGGCTCATTGTGACCCTGTAAGAACAGAATAGAACTGCCCCATAGGGTTTCCAATGCTGTAATTCCTTATGGAAGCAGACTGCCACATTCTTCTCTCAGAGTGGCTGGTGGGTTGGAACTGCAGGCTTTTTGGTTAGCATGAGATATATAATTGGCATACAATAAACTGCATATACTTCAAGTGTACAATGTGATAAGTTTTGACTTATGTATACACCTGCAAAACTATGTCTTCCATAATCAAGATAGTGAACATACCCATCGCTCCAACAATTTTCTAATCACCCTTTATAATCTCTCCCTCCCTCTCTTAACCCTTAGTTCCCAAGTGACCATTGATCTGCTTTGTCACTATGAATTAGTTTTGTCATTATGTATTACCCTTTTAACATATTGTTGGATTTAATTTGTTAAATTTTTGTTTAGAAGTCTTGTATCTGTGTTCATGAGGGAATGGTCTATAGTTTTCTTGTAATGTTTTTGTTTAGCTTTGTTATGTTAATGCTGCCTCACCGAATAAGGTAGGAATAGTCCCTCAGTAGGTGAAATTTGAAAAGATTTTTACAACTCTTCTTCCGAAATACACACATATGCACATGTTTAGGGCAAATTTGGGCAAAGTTTAGTACCAATGGGGGCAAACTGTAAAAATCCCTCAGCCATCTTCAAATCATCAAGTGTTTATTAAGAAATAAATGTGTGGGTACCATTTCCTCATGCTGGAAAGTCTGTTTCCCTAATCTTTGCCTGAAAGTGAGGGTGAATCCTAACCCAAAGTCTAAATTAAACAGATCAGACCTAGTGAAAATTCAGGCCTCTAGACTAATTGGTCCTATTCCAAAATGGAATAAAAGGAAAGAAAGAATACACAGGTGTACATATATGCCAGTATTTATTTCATTCCAGTATCATATAGGATGTTGCCAAACTCTAGAGGCTTTGCCCTCACATGCTGTGTTTCGTATTTTGGCATAAATCTAGACTTACCTGACTTGCTAAATGGAGTCAGTTCAGTTCCAGGATGGCATTCAAACAAAGTAGCTTACAAACTTACACAGATCCAAGAAGCACTAATTGAATCCTTAATTAACATGCTTATCTTAAAAAAGAAAAAAAAAAAAAGCAGTATCTGTATATAATTTTACTGCTTTTAAAATGTATTAAAATTAAGTTGAGTTATCTAAGTAATTCATAAAGGAGCCTTGGTGGTGCAGTAGTTAAAGCACTCGGTGGCTAATGGAAAGGTTGGCAGTTTGAATTCACCAGTCACTCTCTGGGAGAAGATGTGGCAGTTTGGTTCCGTAAAGATTACAGGCTTGGAAATTCCATGGGGTAGTTCTCCTTTATTTTGTAGGGTCACTATGAGTTGGAATGGACTCGATGACAGTGGATTTGTTTTTTTCGCTTAGGATCTCTAGTGTTGACTCTACTTTGATTTCTTATGTTGGTGACTTGTGTTTTCTATCTTTTTTCTTCATCAGTCTAACTGGGTGTTTGTCAGTCTTTTCAAAGAAACTTTTGATTTTATTAATTTTTTCTTACTTTTTTTTGTCTATTTTTCTATTGTGTTGATTTCCATTTATTGTTTCGTTTTTGCCTACTTACTCTGAATTCCCTTTGCTGTTCATTTTCTGGCTTCTTAAATTAGAACCTTAGGCCACTTATTTTAGATTTTTATTTTTTCCAATATAAGGAGCTCTGGTGATATAGTGGTTAGGTATTTGGCTGCTGCTAAAGGGGCACAGAGGTGACATCTTTTGACCTCCTCTAACTACACAAGCTCTGGTAGCATAGTGGCTAAGACACAGCCTGCTAACCAGACGGCTGGCGGTTCAAACCCACCAGCCACTCCTCGGAAGGAAGGTTGGGCAATCCTACTTCCGTAGTGATACTGCCTCGGAAACCCAAGGAGGGGTCGCTATGAGTCGGGGCCGACTCGACGGCACATAACAACAACAACTACACAAGAAAAAGACAGAATCACCATCAGCAGCCCTTCAAGGCCTGTTCTTATGAGGCCAGACATGTGGCCACCCTCCAGCCCTCTTACCAACCTTGACACCAACTGTCCCTCCCACAGCACCCACCACCTGTCGCTGGGTTCAATAATTCACTGCAGTGGTCACACAGAACTCACAGATTATGGGGTTTATTAGGGAAGCAACAGGCTACAGTTCAAATTCAGGAATGCGCTAAGGATACAGTTCTTTGGTCAAGACAGTCTCCCCTCTGCTGTGCCCTTAGACACACCTCTCTGGCCCTTGGCCTCTCGGCCTGGCCTCTGCTTCTGTGGGCCAGGTAAGCCTGCTACCCTGTCTTGTGCCTCTTGATTCCACTGCCACCATCTCTTAGTCGGGTGTCTCTCTTAGCAGCACATCTTTCTCTTGGTAGCACATCTCTCAGCAGTGCACCTCTCTCAGCAACCAGTGAGAGAATCTTTTCTGCGTCTAGGAGGCCTCATTTTAAGCCTGCCAGAGTGGCAAAATTAACCAATCCCAACATCAGAATTCTACACATCTGAGAGAGAACTTTCCCTGAAGATTACTTTGTGCTGCTACAACAGAAATACCCCAAGTGGGTGACTTTAACAATCAGAAGTTTAAATTGTGTGCTCCCACCAGTAATCCGGTGGGCATTACAAAGACTATGGCAAGAAAAGCCATACTATGTAATTTACCTCAGTTGCTAACCAAAAGGTCAGTGCTTTAAACCCATCATGTTTCTGTGGCAGAAAGATGGGGCAGTCTGCTTCTGTAAAGATTTACAGCCTCAGAAACCCAGTGGGGGTTGCTATGAGTTGGAATCGAATGTTAGTGAGTTTTTGTTTTTTTTTTTCTTTTCTGATGTAAGCATCTGAAGTTACAGTTTTCCTTCCATCATGATGTTAGTTAGCTGAATTCCAGGAATTTCATTATGTTGTATTCAGTGCAAAATATTTTCTAAATTCATTAGTGATTTCTTTTTTTATTCATTATTATTTAGAAAGGTGTTTTAAAATGTCCCAATATTTGAGATTTTCCTAGATTTCTTACTGTAATTGTTTGTTGTTGTTATTATGTTGTATATTTGTGTGTTCAACCATCATCCTATTTATTTCTAAAACTTTTCATCACCCTCAAACAGGAACTCTGTGCTCATCAAGCAATTACTATTTTCCCCATCCCCTTCCTCCTGGTAACCATATATCTACTTTCTGTCTTTATTCATTTTGCTTATTCATTCATTCTAGATATTTGGTAGCATAGTGGCTAAGGCACTTGATGGCTAACCAGAAGGCTGGAGGTTCAAACCCACCAGCCACTCCTTGGAAGGAAGATGGGGCAATCTACTTCTGTAGTTAAACTGCCTCGGAAACCCAAGGAGGGGTCGCTATGAGTCGGGTCTGACTCAATGGCACATAACAACAACAACAGATATTTTATATTGGAATGGAATTAGAAAACCAAAAGGGAAGAACACATTTGGCATTTCTCAAACTGAATCAACTGAAGAAAAAATTCATGCTTCAAGTTGCAATAGTGAAGGATTCCATGGACAATATATTGAATAATGCAGGAAGCATCGAAAGAAGGAGGAAGGAATACACAGAGTCACTGTACAAAAAAGAATGTTCAGCCATTTCAGGAGCAGCATATGATCAAGAACCAATGGTACCGAAGGAAGAAGTCCAGGCTTCACTAAAGGAATTTGTGAAAAACAAGGCTCCAGGAATTGATGGAACACACATTGAGATGTTTCAACAAAGAGATGCAGGACTGGGCACGTTTACTTGTTGATGCCAAGAAATTTGAAGATAACTACCTGGTCAGTGACTGGAAGAGATTAATATTTGTGCCCATTCCAAAGAAGAGTGATCCAGCAGAATGCAGAAATTATTGAACAATATCCTTAATATCACATGCAAGTAACACTTTTCTAAAGATAATTCAAAATGGTTGCAGCAGTATACTGATAGGGAACTTCCAGAAATCCAGCTGGATTCAGAAGAGGATGTGGAACAAGGGATACCACTGCTGGTGTCAGATGAATCTTGGCTGAAAGCAAAGAATACCAGAAAGAAGTTTACCTGTGTTTTATTGACTATACAAAGGCATTCAGTTGTGTGACTCATAACAAATTATGGATAACATTGCAAAGAATGGGAATTCCAGAACCCTTCATTGTGTTCATGAGGAACCTATACAGAGATTAAGATGCCTCTTCCCTGTGTCCTTCTGTCCTATGCATTCCTGGCCCCTGCGCTATCTCCCTGTGGCATTATGCTCTTTTAAGATCTATCTTATGGAAATGTTTATATATTGGAGGACATTTTCTTTGTTGGTTACCAGGGGTGGGAGGGAAGGGGAGGGAATGCTGTTAGATAGATAGAGATAAATATTGATTTGGGTGAAGAGAAGGGCAATGTACCAAATGTGAGTGACCAATATGGCAGCATTGAGGATGAGAAAGACAGAGAGAGTTACATGGGCAGTACAAACAACAAATATGAACCCCTTTGTAAATACAATACTGAGTTGTTAATGAAAGCAAATATGGGTATAGGGACGGATAGATGGGTGAACAAGCTAAACAATTATGTATGTCTAAATGGAGAGTGTATCCAAGATCATATACAGGGTTGGCAGAAAATGGGCCTCTCGAAGAGTATGAAGGGATGGACACTGGGAGGAGGTAACTATGGGGAGGAAGTGGGAGGGGAGCTGCTGCATTGTAAATTTTGATCAATGACATGAGACAAAGTATATGTGAACTGCTGTATGAAAAGTGAATTTACTCTGTAAATCTTCACCCAAATCCTAATAAAAATAAATAAATAAATAAATAAAAAAAGATCTATCTTATGGCATAACTCGACAACAGCAACTTGAATGATTAAATAGGAAACTTAGGCAATGATTTATGTTAATTGGGGAAGAATAACTCAGAAAAGGAGGATGAAAATGGTTACACAACTACAAGAACGTAATCAACGTCACTGAATTGTGGATGTAGAAATTGTTTAATTGGTGTATATTCTGCTCTGTATATTCTCAGGAACAACAACAAAAATCAAATTTTTAAAAAAAATCTCTTCAGAAGACTGGATGAGATCATCAAGGAAGAAAAAAGAAATGGCAAAAGACACAGTTTAATCAATTTTAATATTGATAATAAGAAATATGAGTTAGATATAGCACATATCCACAAAAACTCTTTGGGGCTTTCAATACTTTTTAAAAGTGTAAACCTACTCCTCATTTATCCATATCTCATTACCTGACATTTCTCATTTATCACAACTTTGAAAAAAATCTCAGGTGGCATGTCTTACAGTGTGGGCCCCGTGTGAGTCTGCAGCTCATCTAGCATGCCCTCTGTGGACCACCACGAGTAATATACTGAAGGCCCTAGTAATGACCGGACCACACAAGGGATGGCAGCTGACTGGGTATAGGGCACCTTCCCCTATTCTTCCACTACATCTTGGTCTGGCCATGAAGGGTGCGGGGTAACTGGGATGACACAAGGTCTCGGGCAGGCAGGGGAAGGGAGAGTGGGGATCCAACAGCAACAAGGAGAGCAGAGGGAAGAAAGGTGGACGAGGCTGTGGGTCTGGGTTGGACAGAGGATTAGTGGGATCTTTGCCCTGGGTGGACAGTGGAGGCAGGGGCCAGAGAATGAGCAGGATCCCCACCTAGGGCACATGGCAGAAAGCGGCAAGTGGCGGGCAACATCTGAGCACCACTACGACTGCTGCCAACCCTCATGAGTTCTGCACTAGTAGGAAAAGCATAGTGGAGTAAGTCCTCCCTTTTGCTCCCCTGCTGTGCCATCCTTATCCTGAGATGCACCACTGGTGCTCGATGGCTGGTGAGGGACAGGAACCAAAGATGAGGTACAAAGCCAACACTTTCATAAAGCCAATTTTGCAGTGCAATCTGGTCTTTGGAACCTAAGTAAGTGAGGAATGGGTTTAATGGGGTCCTAAGACAAGATCATTTGATAACCAAGTGTTAGAATCACACACTGTGATTGAAATTTTGGGAAGGAAAGAATGTGACAAGGCATTTTATTGACTATTCAAGTTAATGCTAATGATATGAATTACTGTAATATATTGCATATTGACTGCTACTCATCTGTTGTACTGTGATGGTTTTTGTGTTGCTGTGACACTGGAAGCTATGCCACTGGTATTTCAAATTCCAGCAGTGTCACACATGGTGGACAGGTTTCAGTGAGTTTTCAGCCTAGGACAAACTAGGAAGAAGGACCTGATGGTCTACTTTTGAAAAAAAACTGGCCAATGAAAATCTTATGAATAGCAACAGAACATTGTTTGATATAGTACCAGAAGATGAGCCCAAAGGTTGCAAAGAACTCGAAATATGACTGAGGAAGAGCTGCCTCCTCAAAGTAGAGTTGACTTTAATGACATGGATGGAGTAAAGCTTTTGGGCCCTTGGTTTGCCGATGTGATATGACTCAAAATGACAAGAAACAGCTGCAAACGTCCATTAATAATTAGAATGTGGAACATACAAAGTATTAATCTAGGAAAATTGGAAGTTGCCAAAAATGAAACGGAACACATAAAAAGGACAGTATCTTAGATATTAGTGAGCTGAAATGGACTGGTGTTGGCCATTTTGAATTGGACAATCGTATGGCCTGCTAAGCCAGGAATGACATTGAAGCGGAACATGTAGTATTCATCATCAAAAAGGAACATTTCAAGATCTATCCTGAAGTACAATGCTGTCTGTGATAGGACAATATCCGTATGCCTACAAGAAAAGCCAGTTAATGTGACTATTATTCAAATTCATGCACCAACCATTAATGCCAACAATGAAGGAATTGAAGATTTTTACCAACTTCTCCAGTCTGAAGTTGATCAAACATGAAATAAAGATGAATTGGTAATCACTGGTGATTGGAATGTGTAAGTTGTAAACAAGGAAGAAGGATCAGTAGTTGGAAAATATGGCTTTATGATAGAAATGATACTTGAAATCACAGGATAAAAGTTTACAAGACCAATGACTTATTCATTGCAAATACCTTTTTCAGCAGCATAAATGGTGTTATACTTGTGGACCTTGCTGGATGGAATACACAGGAATCAAATTGTCTACATCTGTGGAGAGAGACAAAGGAAAAGCTCAGTATCATCAGTCAGAAGTAGGCCATAGTCTGACTGTGGACTGTGGACTGTGGACAACTGTTCCTATTCAACTTCAAGTTGAAGCTGAAGAAAATTAAAACAAGCCCATGAGAGCCAAAGTACAACCTTGAGTATATCCCACCTGAATTTAGAGACCATCTCAAGAACAACTTTGATGTATTAAGCACTAAAGATCAAAGAATAGATGAGTTGTGGGATGACATTAAGGACATCACACATAAAACAAAAAGTCATTAAAAATTGAAAGAAAAAACTAAAATGGATGTCAGAAGAGACTCTGAAACTTGCTTTTGAGCATAGAGTTGCTAAAGTGAATACAAGAAATGAAGTAAAAGAGCTGAGCAGAAGATTTCAAAGGGTGTCTTTAGAAGACACAGTATTATAATGAAATGTGCAAAGACCTGGAGTTAGAAAACCACAAAGGAAGAACACCCTTGGCATTTTTCAAGTTGAAAGAACTGAAGAAAAGATTTAAACCTTGAGTTGCAATTTTGAATGATTCTATGGCAAAATATTGAACAACCCAGGAAGCATCAAAAGAAAATGGAAAAAATACAGTCACTGTACCAAAAAGAATTGTACAGTGTACACCCAAGAGGTGCATATGATCAAAAAACAGTAGTATTGATGGAAGAATTCCAAGATACACTGCAGGTATTGGTGAAAAACAAGACTCCAGGAATACCAATTGAAATATTTCAAGAAACCAGTGCAGCACAGAAAGTGATCACTCATCTATGCCAAGAAATTTGGAATACAAGTATTTGGCCCACCAACTGGAAGAGATCTATATTTTTGCCCAATCCATAGAAAGGTGATCCAATGGAATGTGGAAAATATTGAACAGTATCATTAATATCACACACAAGTACAATTTTGCTGGAGATAAAAAACAATTGCAGCAATGCTTCGACAGGGAACTACCAGAAATTTAAGCCAGATGCAAAAGAGGATGTGGAATAAGGGATATCAATGCTGATGACAGGTGAATGTTGGCTTAAAGCAGAGAATACTGGAAAGATGTTTACCTGTGTTTTAATGACTGTGCAAAGGCATTTGACTGTGTGGATCATAACAAATTATGGATAACATTGTGGATAATGGGAATTCCAGAACACTTAATTGTGTTAATGAGGAATCTGTACATAGACCAAGAGGCCATTGGTTGACAGAACAGGGGCATACTGTGTATCTTAAAATCAGGGAAAGGGAGTGTCAGGATTGTATCCTTTCATTATATTAGTCTGTATGCTGAGCAAATAGCTTGAGAAACTAGACTATATGAAGAAGAACACAGTATCAGGATTGGAAGACTCATTAACAACCTGTGATATGTGAATGACACAACCTTGCTAAAAGCAAAGAAGACTTGAAGAATTTACTGATGAAGATCAAAGACTACAGCATTCAGTATGGATTACACCTCAACATAAAATACAACTCCTCACCAGTGGACCATAGCAACATTATGACAAATGGAGAAAAGATTGAAATTGTCAAAGAGTTCATGTTGCTTGGATCCACAATCAACACTCATGGAAGTAGCAGTCAAAAAAAAAAAAAAAAAAATCAAACTAAGTATGATTGCATTGGGCAAATATGCTGCAAAAGACTTTTTTAAAGTATTAAAGAGCAAAGGTGTCACTTTGAGGACTAAGATTTGTCTGACTCAAGCCATTCACCTCATAAGAATGAGAAACCTGGACAATGAATATGAAAGAACAAATAAGAACTGATGCTTTTGAATTACAGTGCTAGTGAAGAATATTGAGTATACCATGGACTCACAGAAGGACAAACAAATTTGTCTTAGAGGAAGTAAAGCCAGAATACTCCTTAGAAGCTAGAATGGTGAGACTTTATCTCATGAGCTTTGGACATGTTATCAGGAGGGACTAGTTCCTAGAGAAGGACATTATGCTTGGTAAAGCAAAAGGTCAGCAAAAAAGAGGAAGTCCCTCAATGAGGTAGATTGACACAGAGGCTGCAAAAATGGGTTGAAACATGGCAACAATTTTGAGGATGGCATATGAGAAAGCAATATTTTATTCTGTTTTACATTGGGTTGCTGTGAGTTGGAACTGACTCAATAGCAGCTAACAACAACAATAACATTGCATATTGATAAAATTAGACACAAAGATATTTCAAGATGTATCTGAAGTACAGTGCTCTTGGTGATGGGATAATATTCATATGCCTACAAGGAAGGCCGGTTAATACTACTATTGTTCAGATTTACACACCACCCATCCAAGTCAAAGATGAGGAAATTGAAGATTTTTACCAACTTCTGCAGTCTGAAATTGACCGAACATGCAATCAAGATGTGTTGATTACTGGTGATTGGAATGCAAAGTTGGAAACAGAAGAATCACTGGTAGTTGGAAAATATGGCCTTGGTGAAACAAATGACTCTGGAGATCACATGATGGAATTTTGCAAGACCAATGACTTATTCATTGCAAATACCTGTTTTCAACAACACAAACAGCAACTATACACATGGACTTCACCAGATGGAGTACACAGGAATCAGATTGCTACATCTGTGGCAAGAGACAATGGAAAAGCTCAGTATCTTCAGCCAAAACAAGGCCAGGAGCTAATCATGTGAAACAGACCATCAGCTGCTCATATGCAAGTTCAAGTTGAAGTTGAAAAAAAATTAACACAAGTCCACAAGAGGCAAACTATGACCTCGATTATATCCCTCCTGAATTTAGAAACCATCTAAAGAATAGATATGATGTATTGAACACCAATGACAAAACTAGAGGAATCATGGGATGACATCAAGAACATCATCCATGAAGAAAGCAGAAGGGTAGGAAAGGAAGAAAGAAACAAAATAGATGTCAGAAGAGACTCTGAAACTTGCCCTTGAATGGAGAGTAGCTAAAGGAAATGGAAGAAATGACAAGATAAAAGAGCTGAACAGAAGATTTCAAAGAACAGCTTGAGAAGACAAAGTCAGTTATAATGAAATGTGCAATGACCTGCAGTTAGAAAACCAAAAGGGAAGAACACACTAGGCATTTCTCAAGCTGAAAGAACTGAAGAAAAAATTTAAGCCTCATATTGCAGTATTGAAAGGTTTTATGGGCAGTATATTGAGTGATGCATTGAACATCAAAAGAAGATGGAAGGAATACACAGTCACTGTACCAAAAAGAATTGGTTGATGTCATCCATTTCAGGAGGTGGCATATGATCAACAACCAATGGTGTTGAAGAAAGAAGTTGAAGCTGCACTGAAGGAACTGGTGAAAAACATGGCTCCAGGCATTGATGGAATACCCATTGAGATATTTCAACAAAATGGATGTGGCAACTGGAGGCACTCACTCAGCTATGCCAAGAGATTTGGAAGACAGCTACCTGGCCAGCTGAGTGGAAGAGATCCATATTTGTACCCATTCCAAAGAAAGATGATCCTACAGAATTGGGAAATTATCGAACAATATCATTAATATCTATCTCATGCAAGTAAAATCTTACTGAAGATAATTCAAAAGTAGTTGCAGTAGTATATTGACAGAGAACTTCCAGAAATGCCAGCTGGATTCAGAAGAGAATGTGGAACAAAGGATATCATTGCTGATATCGTATGGATCTTGGCTGAAAGCAAAGAATACCAAAAAGATGTTTTATTGACTATGCCAAAGCAGTTGATCATGTGGATCATAACAAATTATGGCTAACATTGAGAAGAATGGGAATTCCAAACACTTAATGGTAGTCATGAGGAAGCTGTACATAGACCAGGAGTCTGTTTAACAGAACAAAGGGACACTGCGTAGTTTAAAATCAAGAAGGGAGTGTGTCAAGGTTGCATCTTTCACCATACTTTTTCAATCTGTATGCTGAGCAAATAATCTGAGAAGCTGGACTACAGGAAGAAGAACATGGCATCAGAATTGGAGAAAGAATCATTAACAACCTGCAATATGCAGATGACACAAATTTTGGTTGCTGAAAATGAGGATGACTTGAAGCACTTATTGATGAAGATTGAGGACTACAGTCTTCAGTATGGATTACACCTCAATATAAAGAAAAAAATTCTCACAACTGGACCAGTAAGTAGCATCATGATAAATGGAGAAAAGATTGAAGTTGTATAAGACTTCATATTACTTGGTTCTACAATCAGCACAATGGAAGCAGCAGTTAAGACATCAGACGATGTATTGCATTGGGCAAATCTGCTGCAAAAGACCTCTTTCAAGTGCTGAACAGCAAAGATACCTTCTTGAAGACTCAGGTGTGCCTAACTCAAGCTATGATATTTTTGATTGCCTCATATGGATGTGAGACCTGGACAATGAATAAGGAAGACTGAAGAAGAGTTGATACTTTTGAATTGTGGTATTGGCGAAGAATGTTGAAAGTACCATGGACTGCTAAAAGAACTAACAAATCTGTCCTGGAAGAAGTGCAGCCAGAATGCTCCTTCAGAGCGAGAATGGCCAGACTTCGTCTCACTTACTTTGGTCATGTTGTCACAAGGGGACATTCCCTGGAGAAAGATACATGCTTGGTAAAGTGGAGGGTCAACAAAAAAGGGGAAGGCCTTCAATGAGTTGGATTGACACTGTGGCTGCAACATTGGGCTCAGGTGTGTAGCAAGGATCATGGGGCTGGCACAGGACTGAGCAGTGTTTCATTCTTTTGTACATAGGGTCACTATTAGTTGGAGACAACTCAGTGGCACCTAACAACATAACAACAACAGACACAAAGTAATTTGAGGTCATTTTATTCTGCTGGATCTAAAACTATATAAAAAAAAAAAGGAGAAAAAAAAAGTCATCTAATCTTAGTGTAAAAAGTAAAAGTCAGGTCTTTTTGTAGCCACTTTACTGCCATCTACTGGAAAGTAATTATAATAAACAGATCTATTATAAGCACAATATGAATGATGCATCAGAGAGATGTGTATAAACAGCTGGTTGTGACAGCCTTGAGTGTCAACTGGATGATTCTAGGAAAGCAGTTCTCAACTGCTTATGAGACATAATTGTGAGACCCCAAATTTGAGAACAACTGGCATGAACAAGGGAGCTCTCGTGGTGTAGTGCCTAAGGCATTTGACAGCTAACCGGAAGGCTGGTGGTTCAAACCCACCAGCCATTCCTCAGAAGGAAGGTTGGACAATCTACTTCCATGGAGATACCTCCTCAGAAACCCAAGGAGGGGGTCACTATGAGTCGAATAGACTTGACGACAGTGAGGTCTTTGGTTTGGCATGAACAAAGGTAAAGCGGTAGGATTAAATAGTCAGTTCAGAAAGCAGAATGTGATGATCCAAATAGAGCAGAAATTATATGTTGAAAACAGTAGGAAATAAAGGTTTTTAGTCATAACATCAGACTATAGGGAAGCCTTGAGAGTTGAAGTTGTTGTTGTTGTTGTTATGTGCCGTCGAGTCGGCCCCGACTCATAGCGACCCCTCCTTGGGTTTCCGAGGCAGTATCACTACGGAAGT
>NW_006921709.1:5388972-5393265 GCF_000298275.1 Orycteropus afer afer
TTGAACTGCCAGCCATCTGGTTAGCAGGCAACTGTCTTAGCCACTATGCTACCAGAGCTCAGAGGAGCAGTTTTTGCCCAGATGCATGGATAGATGGACACATGGATGCAGGAAGCAGAGTGGTCTTAGAAATAGGTGTCCAGGAAAGAAAGCCTCAAGTGTCTTGATTCAGTCTGTCCTCGGTTGTGACTGTCAGAGGGGATGAAAAAGTAGAAATGTCCTATTTAATAATGGATAAACATCAAGTTTAAATTTGAGACTGGAAACTCTCATGGATTGCTTTAAATTTCTTCAATTTTCCAAGAGGAACACTGAGATCTGTGTGTTGTTAGTGAGAAAGCAGTGAGATAAAGTTTCATTTTCAGATATTTGGAAAAGGCAACACACCAAAATGGCCCTTAAATTAAAGTTTTACTCTGCTGCCCTCTTCTGGACATTGCTTATTTGCCTAAGTAATTCTTCCTTGGTGGTCAGTTCATATGTTGTTCTGTGCGGTGGAGTCAGACCTGATTCATAGCGACCCCTTCTTGGGTTTCCGAGGTGGTATCCCTATAGAAGTAGATTGCCCAACCTTCCTTCCGAGGAGTGGCTGGTGGCAGGAGCGCAGCTGCAAAAAGAAAAAGAAAAAGAAAAAAGAAATCAAGGTGAAATAGAAAAAGAGATTAAGCCAAACAAAAAAACATGCAAACTTTCAAATATTTTTCCAGCTTTTTATTTTGAAAATTTCCAATCTACAGAATGTACAATAAGCAACCATGTATCTTTCATGTTGGTTCACCAATTAGTAATATTTTGCAACATTTTCTCTCTTTGTATTTACATATGCATATGTATACATATATGTACACATACATACATATATTTGTGTATATATATGTATTTCTTTTTTGCCTTTTCCATTTGAGCATAATTTCCAAACATCATGTTCCCAACAATAAAAACATTCTTACATAATTTCAATACCATTATCACACTTTTAAAAATTAACACTAAATAAATATCATGAACATTCAGTCGATATTACATTTCCCCACTTTATCCAAAAATGTCTTTTTGGATAAATGTTTTTGTTAGGTGCTGTCAAGTTGTCTCCAACTCATAACAACCCTGTGTACAACAGAACGAAACACTGCCGGGTCCTGTGCCATTCCCACGATCCTTGCTATGCCTCAGCCCATCATTGTAGTCGCTGTGCCAATCCAT
Organism: Orycteropus afer afer; assembly: GCF_000298275.1. NCBI lineage: Eukaryota > Metazoa > Chordata > Mammalia > Tubulidentata > Orycteropodidae > Orycteropus > Orycteropus afer. The sequence continues at coordinate 5,390,176 of NW_006921709.1, forward strand.
CTTGTTAAGGGCTTTACCCATTTTCGTTGACCCTCCACTTTATAAGCATGATATCCTTCTCCAGAGAATGGTCTCTTCTGACAACATGACCAAAGTAGGTGAGACAAAGTCTAGCCATTCTTGCTTCCAAGGAGCATTCTATGTGTTACTCTTTTTGCTTTTAAAATATACAAAGTTCACACATTGCATTTATCTATTTTAATCTAGAACAATTTTTTGTTAGCTTGTTTCTTATGACATAAAAATTTATGAAGAGATCAACTCAGTGGTCTTGGATAATGACCCATGTTGAGGAGTTTTCTGATTGTTTCCTCATGGTTCAATTCAGCTTCAACTTTTGGCAAAAATATGTACATGATGTGTATGTCTTATTGCAACACATCAGGAGACAGATCATAGCAGGTTGTTCTACTATGTTCTAAGTTTTTGTTAGCTTCTGTCAAGTCACGGCAGCCCCATGCACAACAAAATGAAATGTTGTCCAGTCCTGCACCATTCCTATGATTAGCTGTGGATAGCCAGGCCTTTCTTCCTATCTAACTTAGTTTGGAAGCTCTGCTGAAATGGGTTTGTTATCATGTTGTTGTTGTTGTTGTTATGTGCCGTCGAGTCAAACCCGACTCATAGCGACCCCTCCTTGGGTTTCCGAGGCAGTATCACTACAGAAGTAGGATTGCCCAACCTTCCTTCCGAGGAGTGGCTGGTGGGTTTGAACCGCCAGCCGTCTGGTTAGCAGGCAACTGTCTTAGCCACTATGCTACTAGAGCTCCCCTTATCATAGCAACCTGCAAGCCTTTACTGACAGACTAGTGGTACCTGAATGTGCTAGATGTGGCCACTTTGTTAAAGTGGTAACCAACAGACTTCCATTGAATGATATTTGTTCCACTTTGTAATTATTAAGTAATCTGTGTTGTTAGGTGTCATTGAGTCAGTTTTGACTCTTAGAGGCCCTATGTGTAACAGAATGAAACACTGCTCAGTCCTGTGCCATCCTCACAGTTGTTGCTATGTTTGAGCCCATTGTTGAACCACTGTGTCAATCCATTCCTTGAGGGTCATCCTCTTTATTGCTGACCCTTTACTTTACCAAGCATGATGTCCTTCTCCAAGGACGGGTCCTTCCTGAAGGAAGAACCTCAATGAGATAGATTGACACATCTTTTTCCTGTGGAACGGCAGGTGGATTTGAACCACAGATCTTTTGTTTAGCAACCAAATGCCTTTACCACTGCACCACCAGAATTCTAGTAATCACAATGGACTCATGAATATTTTTTTATTTCAGTGTATTATAATTAATTATTATCATTATTCCTTTCATGATCAAATTTCCCCAAATTCCATTGAATGTTATCTATTCCATTTGGTAATTATGAAGTAGTCTGTGATGTTGTAGGAACCATTTAAAGCTGTGTCCTTTTGTTTTGTCCCAATTAACCTTTACACAAGTTGTTTTAGAACAGCAAATCATATTAGGCAGACTTTCTAACTTCCTACCTCAGATCCAGGACCAACTATTAATATAAGAAATTCTATTTCTTTTCAGTGAGGGAATGAGTTTAAGTTGGAAATATGTAGGCACTCATTGTTACTACAAACTATATATTAAAAAAATGAAAAATTCATCTCAAGTTCTAATTTAATACCATGTAATTCTTCCTTACCATTTCCCATTCATATTTGTATCTCATTTCTCTCACAGGGAGGACTTTGGTTCTTAATAACATCAATATGTTTACTTACTCTATCCTACAGTCTTGTCATTTCTTCCATTTGCTTTAGCTACTCTCCATTGAAGAGCAAGTTTCAGAGTCTCTTCTGACATCCACCTTGGTCTTCCTTTTTTATCATTGTAATGACCTTTTGCTTTCTTCATGGATGATATTCTTGATGTCATCCCACAATTCTTCTGGTTTTGGGGCACTGGTGTTTGATGCATCAAATCTATTCTTTAGATGGTCTCTAAATTCAGGAGAGATGTAATCAAGGTCATATTTTGGCTCTTGTGGACCTGTTTTAATTGTCTTCATCTTCAACTTGAACTTGCATATAAGCAGTTGATGGTCTGTTCCACAGCCAGCTCCTGGCCTTGTTTTGGCTGAAGATATTGAGTTTCTCCATTGCCTCTTTCCACAGATGTAGTTGGTATGATTCCTGTGTACTCTGGCAAAGTCCACATGTATAGCCACTGTTTGTGTTGTTGAAAAAAGATATTTACAATGAATAAGTCATTGGTCTTAAAAAAATCTATCATGTGATCTCCAGTGTCATTTCTATCACCAAGGCCATATTTTCCAACTATCAGTGATTCTTTTTTGTTTCCAACTTTGCATTCCAATCACCAGTAATAATCAACACATCTTCATTACATGTTTGGTCAATTTCAGACTGCAGAAGTTGGTAAAAATCATTAATTTCCTAATATTTGGCTTTAGTGGTTGGTGTGTAAATTTGAATAATAGTAGTATTAACTGATCTTCTTTGTAGGTGTATAGAAATTATCCTATAACTGACAGCAGGATAGATCTTGAAACATTCTTTGTGACGATGAATGCCACACCATTCCTCTTCAGTTTGTCATTCCCAGCACAGTAGATCTTATGATTGTCTGATTCAGAATAGCCAAAACCAGTACATTTCTGCTCACTAATGCCTATGTGTTCCATTTCATTTTTGACAACTTCCAATTTTCCTAGAATCATACTTTGTATATTCCATGTTCCAATTATTAATGGATGTTTGCAGCTGTTTCTTCTCATTTTGAGTCTTGCCACATCAGCAAATGGAGGTCTCAAAAACTTTACTTCATCCACATCATTAAGGTCAGCTGTACTCTGAGGAGGCAGCTCTTCCCCAGTCATATTTTGAGTGCCTTCCAACCTGAGGGGCCCATTTCTGGCAATATATTGCACAATGTTTCAGGGCTATTCATAAAGTTTTCCAGTAATATATTGCAAAAACGGCAAGGAGGTCACATGTTCTGACCTCCTCTAATCCCACAAGAGGAAGACAGGATTACCAGCAGTAACCCAAGGCCTATTCCTACAAGGCCAGACATGCTGCCTCCCTCCAGCCCTTTCTCCAACC
>NW_006921709.1:5393550-5396666 GCF_000298275.1 Orycteropus afer afer
GCCCAACAGAAATAACCCAGGTGGGTGACTTTAAAATCAGGATCTCTTCAGTTGCTAATAGCAATTCCCACCTTGGAGTTTACAGAGACTTATGGGTAGAAAAGCCACACTAAGTAATTTACTACACCGCATATATCAGACACCATTTCATAAGGTTTTCACTGACAAGATAAAAGAGCTGAACAGAAGATTTCAAAGAGCAGGTTGAGAAGCAAAGTCAGTTACTATAATGAAATGGGAAAAGACCTAGAGTTAGAAAACCAAAAGGGAAGAACATGCTGAGCATTTCTCAATCTAAAAGACCTAAAGAAAAAAAAAATTCAAGCCTTGAGTTGCCGTGTTGAAAGATTCTGTGGGCAAAATATTAAATGATGCAGGAAGCATGAAAAGAAGATGGAAGGAATACACAGTCACTGTACCAAATAGAATTAGTCGATGTTCATCCATTTCAGGAGGTGGCATATGATCATGAAGCAATGGTATTAAAGGAAGAAGTTGAAGCTACACTGAAGGAATCAGCAAAACACAAAGGCTCCAGGAATTGACAGAATACCCATTGAGATGTTGGAACAAACAGATGCTGTGCTGGAGGCACTCACTGGGCTATGCCAAGAGATTTGGAAGATAGCTACCTGGCCAACTGAATGGAAGAGATCCATATTTGTACCCATTCCAAAGAAAGATGATACCACAGAATGTGGAAATTCTTGAACAGTATCATTAATATCACATGCAAGTAAAAAAACAAACAAACAAACAAACAAAAAAACCAAACTCACTGCCGTTGAGTCAAATCCGACTCATGGCGACTCTTCTTAGGGTTTTCAAGGCAGTATCACTATAGAAGTAGATTGCCCCGTCTTCCTTCCAAGGAGTATCTAGTGGGTTTGAACCACCAGCCTTCTGGTTATCAGTCAAATGCCTCATGCACTATGCCACCAGAGCTCCTACGCAAGTAAAATCTTGCTGAAAATAATTCAAAAAGAGTTGCAGCAGTATAATGACAGAGAACTTCCAGAAATGCAAGCTGAATTCAGAAGAGGACATCGAATGAGGGATGTCATTGCTGATGTCAGATGGATCTTGGCTGAAAGGAAAGAATACCAGAAAAATGTTTATTTGTGTTTTATTTTCTATGCAAAAGCATTCAGTTGTGTGGATCCTAACAAATTATGGGTAGCATTGAGAAGAATGGGAATTCCAGAGCATGTAATTATGCTCATGATGAACCTGTACATAGAACAGGAGGCTGTCGTTTGAACAGAATAAGGGGATACTGCATGGTTTAAAATCAAGAAGGGAGTGTGTCAGGGTTGTATCCTTTCACCATACTTATTCAATCTGTATGCTGAGCAAATAATCCAAGAAGCTGGACTATATGAAGAAGAGTGTGGCATAATGATTGGAGGAAGATTCATTAGCAACCTGCAGTATGCAGACAACACAACTTTGCTTGCTGAAAGTGAAGATGACTTGAAGCACTTACTGATGACGATTAAAGTCTGCAGTATGGATTACATTTCAACATAAAGAAAATGAAAATCCTCACAACTGGACCAATAAGCAGCATCATGATAAATGGAGAAAAGATTGAAGATGTCAAAGATTTTGTGTTACTTGGTTGCACAATCAACACTAAGGGAAACACAGTCAAGAAATCAAGTCAAGACAACATATTGCATTGCACAAATCTGCTGAAAAACCTCTTTAAAGTGCTGAAGAGCAAAGATGTATCTTTGAAGACTAAGGTTCACCTAACCCAAGCCATGGTATTTTCAATCTCCTATTCATGGGAAAGCTGAAATAAGAAATAATAAGAATAAAGACCAAAGAGTTGATGCCTTTGAGCTGTGGGGTTGGTGAAGAATACTGAAAGTACCATGGACTGCCAAAAAACAAACAAAACTGTCCTGGAAGAAGTACAGCTGGAATGCTCCTTGGAAGTGAGAATAGCCAGACTTCATCTCACCTACTTTGGTCATGTTGTCAGAAGGGACCATTCCATGGAGGATATAATGCTTGGTAAAGTGGAGGGTCAACGAAAAAGGGGAAGGCCCTCAACAAGATGGATTGACATAGCGGCTGCAACAATGGGCTCAGGTATAGCAAGGATTGAGAGGCTGGCAGAGAACTGGGCAGTATTTCAATCTGTTGTACATAGGGTCACTATAAGTTAGTTGGAGCTGACTTGATGGCACCTAACAACAACATCCTACGGTACACAAAATACTTTCAGAATCGTATCAGCAATGTCACATTTTTCTTTGTCTTTTGAATATATTCCACTGAATGTGAACAATCAGAAAACTGTGTTCATTAGTTACCTAAGCATAAGTATTTATTTATTTATTTGTGCTTTAGTTGCAAGTTTACAGTACAGGGTTTGTTTTATGTTCAACATTTCATGTACAGTTGATTTCACTCCCCAATTACCACCCCCAACCCTAACCTACTCTTCACCCCTCCCTTCCCAGTAACACCCCCACCCCGTGCCCCTCATAGTTATGCACTCCTGTGGGTCCTGAATTTCCTCCATGCAAATGTTGCCCCTTTGGTGCCCTGTGGTCAATTGCTCCAAGGGATGCATCTCCATAGAGTATGTGGGTGCGTCACCCTGGGTTGAGTGGTCTACATGTACATCTTGTTTACTATTAGGCTGACAGCCAGCCCCTGGGAGTGAGTTTTATTCCAGGCCTGAAGTGTATCACAGTGCCATAGTATTGGGGGTCCCACCAGACTCCATCTGACCAATAATTCTGGTCTTTATTGTGTTTTTGGATTTTGATCCACATTTTTCCTGCCACTCTATGCAGGATCTCCAGTTTTGATCCCTTTCCCAAGTGGTTGGCATTGGTAGCCAGGCACCATCTAGTTCTTCAGGTCTCAAGGTCCATCATGTCCTAGGGCTGATTGCTTCCAAATACCTTGGTTTTTTGCACTCTTCTTCACTTCTGATGATAGGAGACTATTAGCTGCATCTTAAATGACCACTTGAAAGCTTTTAAGACCCCAGTCGCTAACTCACTGATGTAAGTTGTGGAACAAGATTTTTATGTATTTTGTTGTGCCAATTGAGTCTGGTGTCCCCCAGTACTATGGTCCTGAGTCAGTAGATC
>NW_006921709.1:5402956-5407179 GCF_000298275.1 Orycteropus afer afer
TAGTCCACTTGTATATCCTTCCCTTCAAGGCCCAGGGGTCCAGGATTATCTTCTGTGTCTGTGTTAATTGGTTTCCCTTTTCTTTGTTGAAGAGGGTTTGTGCAGTCTTTCTGCCTAGTCCACCATCTTGCCGGATCCCACAAACTTGTTTTGTCTTGATTTTATGATTTAATATTTTTGCAAAATTGGAGCTGGTGTGTTTTATTTTTTTGGTTATTAATTCAGGTTTGCTGGGTTACTCTGCAGTTTTCTTTGTGATGATGGAAATCACTGTGTGGAATGTGGATGCAGGTCTCTGTTGTGAAGGGGGTTTAGGATTTGAGCTGGCAGGTGTTGTGGTGGTTTAATGTGGTTTTCCTATTGGATGAGGCAGGGAGAGGTGGGGAAAGGAGGAAGAAAAGAGAAAAGGAAGCTCCAAGGCACCTGTAGCCATTTCCAGGGCTTTGAGTAGGCTACTAATGATGACATTACACTGTTACTCACAGGCCCGCAGCTCAAGTTTGGCAAAGACCCCAACAGTTAGAGGGCTGCCACTTTCCACCAGATTCAGACAGCTGCAAAAACCCTGTACTTGAGGCTCCTCCATGCCAAAAAGCTGTCTTGGGATAGCTGCCCTTACCGGTGCCGCAAGTTAGTCCCAGGGTCTGCCCACTTGGGGCAAGCTTCCCTCTGCTCCCAATTCAGCAGCACCTGGAGGCAGAGGGGTCTCTGCTACCTCCCTGTGGTCCCAGGTTTACCAATAAAAGCAGGTGCTGAGGGTAGATCCATGGAGTGGTTGCAGGTCCTCCTGTGTGTTCTCTCCACTGCCCCAGGGAGCTCTCTGATGCCCCGTCTTGCCAGCCAGTTGGTGCTCCGCAGGGCAGGTTCGCCTATTTTATTTATTTATTTTTTCTTTCCAGGTAATTACACTGCCTCTCTCTCCTTTTTAATCCTACTACCCTGAGTTTGGCGTACTTGGACTTAACAAGCTGTTCAGAGCACCAGAATCCCTGCTTCTAACTGCTGCACCTAGTTTTTCAGGCACTAAGATTCTAGAGGGAACTAGCATGTGGGCTACAGGTAAGATGCCATCTTCCCATCTTTAAGCTATAAGTATTTTAATAAAGTTAGAAATAAACTGCATTTTTAAAGTCTGTAGTTTTTCCTTGACATTTAAACAAACCTGTATATGTTTCAGCCCCTATATTAGTCACAGAAGACAGAGAAATAATTATGTTAGTGTTCCTACAGCTGCAAAACTCAGTGTCACAGTATGAAGGAGGAAATTAATTCAAACATTGTAGCACTGGGTGAGAAAGGCCAAACAAAGCTAGTAAACATTACAGGAGAAAGTCATTGGATTCACCCTGGGTAGAGGTGACTTCCTAGAGAAATGACTTGGTCTTGAAGAATGAGTAAGAGTCAGGTGAAAAGAGGTGTAGAGTGCCCTGGTAGAGGAGTGTGATGGGAAGAGGGATCATTCCCTATGCTGGGAAACATTAATGACTGGAAACGTATCTTGGTCAGGAGATAGTGATAGGTCAAGAGGTGCAGTAGCAAGACCATGAATATAGCCTTTTAAGCCATGTTAAGTATTTCTGTTCTCTTATTTGGGCCTATATCCCCCTCTGGACTACTTCCCTATGTCACTTTTACTCCTAGACAAACTTTTTGACAAAGTAGGCTATACTTTTTATGTCTGTATCTGCATTTCCCTTTTACTTCCCAACCAACTACAATCTTGCTTTTTCCCAGTCTGCTCCACTAGAATGGGCCCTTCCATTTACCTTCTGAGATTTCAGTCCTTATCTTACCTGACATTTGTGAAATTGACCTTTCTTTAAAATTCTCTTTTGGTTTCTCTGATCCTGTGTTCTTGTTATCTGTTTTCCTCTCTGCCTTAATTCTTTGTCTTCATCAAGTTTCCAGTCTTGTTTTCTTTTGAATATACACTCCTTGAGCAATCTTACCTACTTGCATTTGATAGGTGCATTCAGGCACCTACTTGATGTGCAGTCTCCTCAGACTTCCTTACGGCTGGGGATTTCCAGCTAAATGAGATGCAAGTGAAAATCTGCTCTGGATTTTAAGGAATGTTCATGTTTTCCTGATGCAGTGATGCCTTTTCATTCTCCCATTTGTAGACTGGGGACTTAAGGATGAAAGCCTTATGCTAAGAATAGTGGAGCAGAAATAGATGAAAACATTGATGACATCACAGGGCCAATGCACCAGCCTGGGCTGTCTACCTCTGGACTTGTGAGAAAAACAAATTTCTGTGTTTACATGTACCTGAGCACAATACTAGATGATTATTATGCTGATGGTCTCAAATGTATTATTTTAAATCCATGTATCTCTGGAATGTAAGTATGTGTATTCAATAGTATTGGAAGCTTCCACTTCAGTTTCCTACAGGAATTAAATTTAACATGTCCAACACACACTGTATCCTCAAAACTGCTGTGGTTTCCTTTTGTTAATGAATGGCACCACTGTTCACCTAGGTTGACTAAACTAGTATGGGAAAAGCATCCTTGACATCCTTCTATGCTCCCCTATTGCCCACCCCACCACCCTCCAATAACCATCTCTACAGTCTTTCAAATCTCTCCTTCTTCTCATTTCCATGACACACCCTTCACTTACAGGTAGTCCTGGGTTATGAACAAGATGGTTCCTAAGTGTGTATTTATTTTATTGTGGTCTGGGTGAAAGTTTACAGAGCAAATTAGTTTTCCATTCAACAACATACACACATTTCATTTTGTAACATTAGTTGCAACTCCATTAATACAACAGCACTCTCCCCACTTCCTCCCTGGGTTCTGTCTCCATTTGTCCTTCTCTTGCCCCTTCCTGGCTCTGAGCTTTGTTTTTGGGCAAATGCTGCCCTGTTGGTCTTGTACAGTTGATTGTTTTGAGTACATTCCTCACAAGTGTTATTGCTCAACTTTATAGGCTATTTGGCTACAAGGTGATCTCCTGGAGTGGGTTCAGTTCCAGGTTTGAAAGGTGTCTAAGGGCCACAGTCTTGGGGATTCTGCCAGTTTCTATCAGACCAGTTAAGTCTGCTCTTTATGATTCTGAATTTTGTTTTCCATTTTTCTCTCATTCTACCCAGGATCTTCTGTGGTCCTGATCAGAGTGGTCAGTAGTGGGAGGCAGGCACCATCTAGCTCCTCTGGTTTCAGGGTAGGTTTGTCTAGTCCATCAGACTTTTGGACAAATTGTGTCCTTGAGGCTTCGATTTTCTTCAGTCTTTCTTCCTCCAGATGGGTAGAGACCAATAGTTGCATTCTTGATGGCCATTTGTTACTGCGTGTGTCTTTTAAGTCAAATTTGTAAGTAAATCAGAACAGGTACATATAGTTCTTAGCCTTATTTTAGTGCAAGAAGGAATTCTGGTGGTATAGTGGTTAAAGCATTTGGCTGCTAACCAATAGGTTGGTAGTTAAAACCCACCAGCTAGCTGCTCTGCAGGAGAAAGATGAGGCAGTCTGCTTCTGCAAAAATTTACAGCCTTGTAAACTCTAGGGGGGCAGTTCTACCCTGTCCTATAGGGTCACCAGGAGTTGGAATTGACTCAGTGGCAGTGGGGATGTGTTAGTGCAAGAAAAGGCTCAAAGCCTTTTCAATGATTAAAAAGCTTCATGTGCAGCAAGTGCAGGTGATTGTGATGAAAGATTTGTTGCAAGTAGAGGTTGGTTGGTTTAGTAATTTCAAAGTGAGGACATATTTATGTAACAGGTTTTTATCGAAGACAGCAGTTACAAATATGGAAAGAAGGAAAGCTTGAATGAACCAGGTTGTGTTAGATCAGAATTAGAAGACTTGATGTGAACCATGCTTTGTATGTATGCTTACACACGTATCATCTGTCTATCAAGAGAGCCTGGGAACAGTGGCATCAATAGCAATGAGCCTATCTAGCACTCATATCTAGGTTTTTAAGTGCCAGTCTCCACCAAAGGAATCAGAACTCTGGAAACATGGCTGATTTTTCCAGGGAATGCAAAAGATAGATCTGGAAGTAAGAAAGTGCTCCAAGAATAAAGAAAGCTTGTTGAAAGACAATCTAGTGGAGAGTTCCCACTGGCCAAATCTGAGATAATGTGAGCAAGTAAGTAATGACAATAAAGGATTTTATCTTACCGAGTGAAACAAGAATCTACAAGTCCATTATAAGTAAATAAATAAAGAAAAGCTCTTTCTTATAGTAAAATACAAAATGAAGCAACTTG
>NW_006921709.1:5410519-5425716 GCF_000298275.1 Orycteropus afer afer
ACAAGCCTGCCTGTGCTTACCTTGCTCCCGGAGACCTGGTCCCTCTCGGGAGGGTAACAACGGAAAGTGTTCAGTGCAGATCAGTGAGGAAGCACAAGCCCACCCGTGCTTACCTTGCTCCCGGAGACCCGATCCCTCTCGGGAGGGTAACAAGGGAAGCAACTAGAATATCACATTTATTAACCATTTGAATAATAATTCAGACAAGCAAGCTAAAAGCACAACACTAAGGTTGGATGAGGAAAAGGGTATTTGCAGTCTCAAAGTATTAATCTCACAAAATACTTATTATAAAGGTGGCTATCAACTATAAAGGAGAAGAGAGTAACTACACTGGAGAGGCCTACTGAAAAGCATTGGACAAAATGTCCTCCTAGGTCTCCTGACATGATACCCTGAGAACAGCAGTGTTGCTTCTCTGCTATTCCTGCCCAAGATAGATCCTCTGAATCTAAGCATGAGGAAGCATCAGACACTTAAAATGAGGGATCTGTATAAAATAACCTGTCAACTTAAAAAATGTTAAGGGTATAGGTCAAGGTAGGCCTGAGGAACAGCTCTGGATTGAACAGGAGCCATAATGAGAGACATGACAAGGAAGATGGAAGTCTGAAATTATTTCAAAATAAATAAAAGGAACAGATAATTTTTGTTCAAAAACTTTTATTTACTATAAAGACAAAACACCAAAATAGGTACAAATACTATAAAATTGGTTCAACGGGGTAAAAATTTTAATTAAAATATCTTGATATATTTAAAATAACAAAGGATACATTTAAGCCAAATTTTCTTAACCCAGAGATTTTTTTTTTTTTGTAACATTTGCTTACACAGTAAGGTGCTAATAGAAGTTAGCCCTTAAGCCCTGGAAGTCTTAGGAATCATAGTCACACAGCAAATATAATTTCATTGTGAAAGTGAACTTTGGTAGAAGAAAAATCTATAGGACACCTGAGGTAGTAGAAACTGGAATAAACAGCAGTAGACGTTATTTACAACTTGAGTACCAAATAACATTAAGAACACAAAAATAATTACACAATACAATTTTCAGTCCAGCTTTGATCCAAAGAAAATAATTCATTATATCACATTTGCATTGAAACAAAACAAAAAACAAAACAAAACAAAACAAAAAACAAAACACCACAATTACCAGCAAGCTGAGGGAACTGCAAACTCAAACACGATGGATTTTGACATCTAGAGGCAGTTTGAGTTTGAAATGTGGTGGGCATGGTGATCTATAAGTAATACTGATTAGCTGAGGTTCCTCAGTTTATACAGTTTACATTTCTATCAGACACAGTATTAATCTGACAAATGATCTTCCAGTACACAAAATGGCAAGAGTGCATCCTTTAAAGCTTGCACTTGAGAGACTTGGAAACAATCTTATTAGAACTGTGAAAATTCTAAGTAGTCCAAAAAAAAAAAAAAGAAAAAGAAAAGTCAAGTACAACACATTTAGAGCTACCAAACTTCACATTTCGGTACTATTTTTCTTTTAACTCTTCAAATATCACCAATCTTTCAAAACAAAGGAATGTAAAATTTTACTACATTCACATTAAAAAAAAAAACAAAACCTGCCTTTTCAAAATTATAAAAAAAAATTCTAAGAGTATGTCCCTGTAAACTTATCTTGTAACTTATTTTACTTCCAATTTGTGTTGTACATTTCAAATGTACTCTATATAGCTTATTTAGTTTATCCTGAGTCTTTGAGAATAACCAATTCTATTTCACTCCGCAATAATTCAACTGGCTTCTGAAGAGTTAAAACTTAACATCTTAAAAAGTTGTATTAAATACTTAAGCAGTACTTGATTTAAAAGACTCACAAAAAAAAGAATACAAGAGCTGCCATTTTCCTTCAGGGATTGCATGTATCTGAATTCAACTCCACACTAAAATCATCAGATAAATGTGCAAAATCCAAGGAAATAGTGTGTAAGTAAAATTCAATTTCACTTATCTTTCTGAACACATTTTCTAAGCTCAAAGAAAATTTTTGCTTAAAAACACCATTCCTCATTGGTAATTGAGTAATTAATTTTCCTTTTATTATCTACCGACAGGCCTACTGAGACATGGTGCGTGGCAGAAGGAAAACAGCAGGTACATGTTATCAGTGGTGACGGTGAAGGATGGTTTGTTACATACAGAGAAGTCCTAAACCTGTCTTATTGTGTGAAATTTCCTACAGATTGACAAAAGAAACTGATACATTTAAAAAGTTCAAATAAATTCATAGTCATCTTGATCTTGGTTGCAAGCTGCATCACAGAGAATAGTTTTCACCTAATTTGTATTTAATCTGCACAATAAGAGCAGTGACTGACTCAATGAAGGTAGCATTTTATCATAATCCAATTTAAAAAGCAAACACAATGAAACCTGTATGTAAAAAAACTCTTGCAATAGCAAGATATTTAATGAACTCTAGTTCATACCTAGTTCTATTTTTCTGGTTTGAAAAGATCACCTTTCCCTGAATATTAAACAAAAATGAAGGCATAATGAAAATACAGAACCATAATTTCCAAAAACGAAATGAATGGGCCAACAGTAAAATGCACAATGAACCACAACTGCGCAGCCATTTAAAAAAAATAAAGGTCAACTGTGAGTCATAAAGAAGTTACCAACTTTTAAAAATGTATGTATTTATTGCTACTCATAGCATACTCTGACCTAAAAGAGGCAGATACTGATTTTTATAGCCAGTGACAAAAAAAAAATGAATGGAACTGCAGAAACCCCTGCTCCTGATGATGGTATGTAATGAATAGTAATTGAAACATTAAAATAGATCCTGAGCCCCTCAGCTGCTAATATTGCTGAAAAAGTGCTCCAAAACAAAAAATATACATATATAAAATTATGCTTCTGTTATTTAGTCATGCAAACATCATTGCTTTCCTGTTCACCTAGGGCCAGTTCTTTGAAAGGCACGATTACAGTTTCTGCACAAGTTGTGGACTTTTGCATACTGAGCTTAGGTACAGATCATGATTTGTCAATCACATACTTAGGTAAGGTTCCCCACTGGCCTCCTTCACAGCTGTTTAGTGCCATGAAGGCCAGCAGATTATCAGTGTGGTTCCCCACAGAAGTTTTTATTCTCTGGTTGAGCATCCTGTCTCTGTTAAAAGTTTATTTGTATAATTAGCTACCACGTAGTACGGAAGACTGGATGCTTTAGTAGCTCTCTCGATGGAGGTCTGTCCTGAGGTTGAAGTTCTAAACAACGAAGAGCCACATCTCGTAAACCAGGAGATAGATGTGAAGGGATCGATGGAGCAGTAGTTGCACTAGCAATCTGCAGGAGGAAAAAAAACAGAGCTCTGAAGCTTTCCCCAGTTGGAACTTTTGATATTTAGAAATGTGTGAGCATACAATTCATAACATCTAACCTATACATCCTCTTCACAGAGGAACTGAAGCAGCAGGCAAACTTTCTACTATCAGAATCTATGGAAAAACTCACCCACTGAATGGGAGGTTTCCTCTAAAAATTCTTCAAACTTTAGAATTTGATCAAATACATCCTGCTTAGATGGATCAGCAGTGCTCCTTCTTGTCTCAAATGAACAAGGCTAAATACATCAAAATGATCATCAGGTGAGGAAGTATTTACTGAAATGAATCTGCTTTCCTTAAATTCACCCTGAGTTTGTCCTCTTTGCTTCACTGCATTTTTTTCAGCATAGAAGGCTATGCAGAGTAAGAAAGACTAATACAAGTTAATATACCAGAAGCACAACTGCACTGATTATTTTTCTTCAATGTTGGATAAATACTATTCTTAGTATCAAACACACTAGAAGAACTGACTTTTTGAAAAGCAAGTTAGATCTAAATAATTTAAACCCATCTGCATTCTCTCTTAATCATAAGAAAACTCTCTACTCCTCCTACCATAGTAATTTCCTGAATGGTTTGGATTGAAAAAACAAAAACATAAAGGAATATCGAGAAAAAAACTTAAAACCCATGATCCTATACCAAGAGATACTCATTTCATACCTATATACTTTATACATCCACAAAAAGGAAAAACACAAAACAAGAAATGAAACCCCTTCCCAAATATAATCATTGCTAACAATTTCTTCTGTTTCCTTCTTGGGGGAGGCAGACCCAACATACACAGCTAGTCATGTCTGACTTACAACAGGGCTACATTCTGATGACTGTCCATCTTAAGTCAATTCTGACATAAGACAAATACTTTTTTTTTCACTATTATTCATGATTATTGCCTTTTATTGGAGGTTGGAAACATTACATCTGAGAATGATACCATCAGCAAATTACATGCTGTAATACTGTATGTAGTACATATTACTAATGATAAGATGAATCAAAACAAAAATAACCCCAGATCGTTTTAAGTGTGGTTCACCATAACTTGAATGTGTAGTTAGAGACTGCCTGTATTCACATCTTAGATTTTCTTTATAAAATGTCTACCAAAGGGATCACTTTATATACCTTGCTTTTATCACTTATTAATGAAAGCACTTATTAATTAAGAGCACTTTCTAAATCAACACCAATAGATTTACACTACTGTTTTTAATTGCTGTACAGTTTTTCACTGTGTGGATAATTAACCACTCTCCTATTGCTGAACACTTAACTTAGTTCAGGTTTTTGGTATTACAAGCAACTGTTTAAATGGCTATCTCTGAACTTCACAACACTCTACAAGTAAATCTAGAAATTCCTAAGAATGGGCCCAGCTGGCTCCAAGAATAAGTGCATTTTAAGTTTTAGCAGAGTGTGCCAAATCATCCTCTTAAAAAAGTGCCACAGCAATCTATACTACGACAAACAGGGAGTGTTTGAAAAAGCTATTTTTCTATTTGTGGTTTCACCAAACTCTGAAATTCACATCAAACTTTCAAATTGATCTGAGCCATCAGTTATTCACTGAGCAACTTCTGTACAAAACTTTATTTAGAAGGAACATAAACGAATTAGGCACCAAGGGACCTTAAGGAAGCTCAGAGTTTGAGAAAGGAGATAGGACAGGCACATAACAAACTATCAGACCAACACACAGGAAGTGGTAGATATAGGTACAACCTGAAGTGCTGTGGAAGTCGGGGAAGGTGTTGCAGGAGGTGTGAGGAAAGGGTAAGCAGGCAGAACACTGATGTGGGCTTACTAGGAATCAGAATTCGAACCACACAGAAATGGGGCCTGGGAAAGTAGGGCGGAATGGTGAAGACAGCGGTGACACCAAACAGGTTTATTAGAGAGGTGACTGAGGAACCTGTATGAGCCAGGGAAGGACTCGAGAAGGCTGGGGAAAGAGGTGACAGAAGATGAGAGGGGCTGGGGGTCTAGCTCAGAGGACTAATACCAGCCACTTCACAGTGAGCAGGGGCAAAGTGTGTTAAGTGCTTTACGTGGGCCCAGAGGTGATTTTGTTTATACCTTATAATAAATCCCACAAAGTAAGTGTTATTATTACACCTATTTTTACAGGTGAGAGAATAGAGTGTAGAGACATTAATTCTGCCACAATCACATGGCCAACAAGGGGTGGAGCCAGGATTTGAAACCAAACCCGCTAGACCGCAAAACCTGTGCTGCTAACTACATGTCTGACTTGAAAGCTAAAAGTCTTATGCATTACATTAATTCTGGGGAGCTCTGGTAGCACAGTGCATAAGGCACTTGACTGCTAACCAGAAGGCTTGTGGTTCAAACCCACCAGGCACTCCTCAGAAGGAAAACTGCGCAATCTATTTCCGTAGTGATACCACCTCGGAAACCCAAGGAGGGGTCGCTATGAGTCTGGTCTGACTCAACAGCACATAACAACAACAACAACATTAATTCTGTGGTGGAAATGGAGAGAGGAGCCTTGAGAATTGTCAAAAAGGTAGAACAGATAGTATTTGGCGGCTGATGTGGGTATGAATTTTTGAAATATAGAAAACAGTAAGTCAAATTAGAAATGTACTATAAATGTATATAATATAAATATGTACAATATATATTTCAAATTTTTAAGTTCCCATTTATTAAATTACATATGCAACTGAAGTTTTAAAAAAGAGTAGGTTAAATGAAGAAAATTAGAACCTTAAATTAGAAAGACATACACAAAAGTGCCATTTCTATTACATGCCACCAAGGTCTATCCCACTACAGAAATTCCTGGAGACATTCTGCCTATATATTTATTTCAAGGAAGATATACTTTCACATTAGATTGATAGTTAAAGAAGACCTGTGAGGGTAATATTTATCTCACAATTACCTTAAATATCAAAGCAAGATGATTGGAGTGTTTTTCTGCATTCCAAGGTGGTTTAGCACAAGCCATTTCTATAATAGCACAGCCAACACTCCATACATCACAACTCCTACCATACTGTTGACCTCTTAGTACCTAAAATAAAGCAGAGAGTTAATTTTGAAATGGGACCTAATAAAAAAAAAAAAGCAAACCATTTTGTAGTATGGATTCCAGTATTTTAATTCAGAGCACAATGAGGGTACAAACAGTAATGGTACTGCTCAGCAATTACACGGACTACCTGCTATTTCCTTTGTTTCGTTAACAAGCTTCCTATTCTATGTGGCACAAAGATACTCTGGAGAATGGTGAGATTCTGAAGGAGGCACATCACTGAATTTCAAAGCAGCCCCACTGCTCTTGGTAAACTAGGGGCAACATGACAATAATGACCACTATGTATGAACACAAAAGAGGCTAAGTCAGAAAGCAATGCTGGTTAAACGTTATCCATTACTGATGAGACCTGCTTTTGTGTGGTCATCTCTCTCTGGAATCAAGATAACTTTTTAATTTTTTAAAATCTCAATTATATGCACTTCCCACTTATTACAACTATTACAGATGACCTAACAATTCTTTGCTAGAAAGAGTTTTTAAGCAACTTTATTAAAAATCTACCTTTTTGAATTTTGTCAAAACAAAGATGGAAAGTCTGGGAATATGGGGCTGAAATTGAGGCTACTATTAACTTATTTTTAGGGTCATGGACTTCTAATTCATAAGCACATAATAAATACCAATGCAAAATAATTTGGTATAATGCTGTCATGAACAACTACAAAGGCTTCTCTTCCTACCAAGTTCAAAGCTGCTGCTCACCTCTGGTGCCATAAATGCAATTGTCCCCAGTAATTGTCCCTGAAATTCTCCTGCACCAGTTCCTTTTGATGCCAACCTGGCTGCAGCTCCAAAATCTGCAATTCTCAGTCTGTGACCTGTGCTGTCAATTAGCAAATTGGCACCTGTCAACAAAACAGCAAATGATGTTGTGTGTTAACATCAAAAGTATGGACAGATTAAAACCCAGTAAACTACTACTAATGAAATGAGATGACAGAAGGAAGAAGTATACAAGTCAGAGGTTAGAAAAAGTCTCTCTCTCACTTCACTTCATTGTTGCTAAAGGAACACAGGTCTCTATAGTGCAAAATAAAATCTAAAGCCTCAGAGGGGAAAATCTGAAAAACAAAGTAAGGCATAAGGAGATAAAGGTTTAAGTGCTGAAAACTTCAATATAATACTCCCCTCAAATATCTTTCCCCAAAGTCCAAATTTGGATACAGTTTTATATGCATAGGGAACTCTGGTGGCGTAATGCCTATGGCATTTGACTGCTAACCAGAAGGCTGGAGGTTCAAACCACCAGCCACTCCTCAGAAGAAAGACTGGGCGACCTACTCCTGTAGAGACACTGCTTTGGAAACCCAAGGAGGGGATGCTAGCAGTTGGGACCAACTCAACAGCAGTTTTTTTTTTTCTTTTTCACACACACACACACAATTTTTTTCTCTATCATCTAACAAACCTATAGTCATAGGTTTAATTCCCACTTGCCTATCCATCCCTGATCATCTTGCCTGTGTATCTATTATCCTGTGTAGATTAATCTTTGTTATTACTGATAATGCAGTATTATGTATAGCATAGTATTTACCTCTGTTGTCTGTACATCCTGTACACCCCTCTGTGTCTTCCTTTTCCTTAATGATATTGTGCTGGTCACCCGCTTTTGGTATATCGCCTTTCTCTTCACCGCCTAAGGCACTTGACTGCTAACCAGAAGGCTGGCGGTTCAAACCCACCAGCCACTCCTTGGAAGGAAGGTTGGGCAATCCTACTTCTGTAGTGATGCTGCCTTGGAAACCCAAGGAAGGGTCGCTGTGAGTCGGGGCCGACTTGATGGCACATAACAACAACAACAACTTCACCCAAATCAGTATGTGTCCCTTACCTAGCTAGCAATTTCACTTCCCTCTGGGTATAGTTTATATTTTAAGACAAAGTTCCTAAGACAAGGTTCTGCTGAAACATACTTACCTACACCAACTCAAACTATACACTAAAATTTTATAATTAAATCTTGATTTAGAAAATTAATTTTATAAAGTTAACTGAATACATTATGTCAAACACTAGCTAATAAGATCCATGACAGAAAACTAAAGTCACTGTTAATAAAAATAAATGGCAATTGCAAAAGATTGTAAAAGATTTTCTTAAAAATTTTTCTGTGATATATCAATTAGTTTAAATAAAACTGGCAACAGGAACTTTCTGGGAGGCATTACCGAGAGAATATTTTCTGGGAGGCATTACCAAGAGAATATTTAAGGAATCAGGAAACCTGGGCTTTCTATATTTGCTCTGCCATCGACTAACATCCCAGTCTCTCTGGTATTCAATATCCTTTCCTTATATTCCTTGACTTAGTTAGGAGAAAGAATCCCATAGTTAATCTCAAGTTAGAAGTAATCAACAAAGCTTTAAAACTATATTCATGTTCTTCTAATTACCACTATATAATAATTAAAAGAATTCCTACCTTTGACATCTCTGTGAATGATCTGGTTTTCATGGAGATATGAAAGGCCACGAAGTAATTGTTCAGTATAGTTAATCACTACTGATTCCTTGAAGGCTCCATATTTACTCAGCAAATGTGCCACAGATCCGCCTATAAGACAAGTATGAAAGAGTAATAATCATTATACACTGAAGCCAGAAATAAAATTGTTTATCATACTGTGGATGCCTAAATTTACTCTGCATGAAAAATCATATTCACTTTTGAAATGTTAAATTGATAAAACTAATTTAAAAACTAGATATTCTTACATCATCTCAAAATTCTATCACTGAGGAAAATTTTCACAGAACTCATTCACAGGGAATGAGTTTTCTAGAGGGCCAAGATTTCAGAAAGCTTGATAAATGAACAATTTTGTATGGAAGTGTTTTTGAAATATGTAATCCACCTTTCTGTCTTCTCAACTAAAATATACAAAACACTTAATGACTTAACCACGCGTGTACTTTAGCAGAAGGTAAAGAGCATGCATGAAAGAGCCAGAGGATGCTGGGTGAGGCTCCGTACCCTACCATTTACAAACCCTAACTGGGTACAAGTCCCATATACAATCAGCCTCAGTTAAAAATACTGTTTGCAATACTCAGCCTATCCACCATGCTTGCATGTCCTTATGAAGATGAGTATCAGATGTAGTGAACAACTAGTACATAAACAAAAATGCACTCTTCAAATATAGAAAAATTATGAAGTTAAACCAACCACTTATCTGTTTATCATATCTCAACCCATTCATTTTACTGCATACAGTCTATGATACAAAATAAAATTCAGCCTCTATTTGAATAGAAAAGGCTCATTTTTATGCTTTAGTGTTCATTTACTTGCAGTAAGTTTTTCTAAGTTATATCTTAGCTAATACCTTTATTTTTATATTGCCACATTAAAAAAAAAATTCAATAAATCTAATTAATAATAACCGCTTAGAAAATTTGGTTGTTATACATAAAACCCTCCTGCCATTGAGTCGAGTCCAACTCATAGTGATTCTGTAGGACACATCTACCCCGTAGGGTTTCCAAGGCTGTAATCTTTACAGGAGTAACTGGCCACATCCTTCTCCTGTGGAGCAGCTGGTGAACGTAAACCACCAGCCATTCATTTAGCAGCTGACTGCTTAACCACTGCGCCACCAGGGCTACTGTGTCTTATACCAAGTTTTTAAAAAAATAATTATTTTTATGAAAGAATGTTATATAATCACTTTAAAAGAAACACTGGAAAAAAATTAAAAGGTTGCTAGTGAATATTTTATCTATATTTAAATGAAGACAAAGCATAAGGTAATTTATAGTTTATATTAATATACTGAGGCAATTTGTTTTAGAAACCCAAGCTAATAAAAATGAGAAATAAATGTTCATCAAACCTTTTTTCCTAAATTCAATAAGCAGAAAGTTACTACCATAAACCTATCATTTATAATGTAACATATGAGCATACCTGCCATCCATTCGATGAAGAGATTGTAATTGCTCTTCTCACACGTGGCTCCTAGCATCCTAATGATGTTGGGGTGATTCAGATGACTCATCATTCTTATCTCTTCTCTTAATGCTTCCACCACTTCCTCTTGCTCAGAAGATGTGTTTCTGACATATGTCACCTTTTTAAAACAAACAGGTTTACAGAAATGTTTTGAATTCTGATGAGATTCTATTTACAATCTGATAAAAAATGGACAAATCTAAATGTGCTTATACATTACTTGGAGCGCAGTCATATGCTCATGGACACAGTGTAGGTACTTTACAAGCCAAGTCAGACTCTTTTAAGTCAGTAAGAATCTAGCTTTGGAAACAGTGAAATAACAGAAAAATGATAAAAAATTAGGACATAACCAATATTCCAACTGGCTGAAGACAGAATGAAAAATGAGAAAATCCCCATCATGGAAAAAGAACTAACATGATTTGAAAAACAAGCTTCATCATTTTTGTGTATGTGCTCATCATGTAAACTAAACCACAGAAAGCCTGAGATGGAACCACACCAATAACACATTGCTAAAAGGAGTATGAAACTACACCTCCATTAACTATAAAAAAGGAAAAATGTTCTATAATGCCCATCTTGATACTGCATCTTATAATAATCCTACTTCAACTTTTAATAATAATGGAACTCATAATGCTTCTGGAACACTGGTAACATCTACTTCAAAGTTTAGTTTCTCAAAGTTTAAAGAACTACAGTATATACAGATATAGACATATTTTTACTCTCACTTGTTCATGTTTCTCTTTAGAATTTTGATCATTTCAGTTATATGTTCCCTAGATATTTACCTGTTTGACAGCCATTAGAGTTCCAGTTCCCACATCTTGAGCTTGGTAACAAGAAGAAAATGCACCAAGGCCTATCTGCTGGCCTTTCAGCCACTCCGTATCTTCTCTATAAGGTTGTTTGGCTTTGGTATGTCCTGGCAGAGTCTCTGGTGTCTACATATTAAAAAAAAGCAATCTTTTTAAGTGTTACGTTAGATTTTATGAAATTAGCCTTGGCAAAATATAACTACTGTTCAGTCTAGCTTTCCAAACCACCTCTAAACTTGACCTCTGAATAGACAGTCTCAGTGGCCAATGTCAAACATGTAAGTGATCACCATTAAAGAATTAGCCAAAAACGTCTTCAAAATAGCCAAGGAATATTTTTGCTCAAATAATGATATAAATACTATTGTATAATTAGTAACTCTATGTGGAAAAACATGCTTGCAACAAGGAACTCATGTTAACAGCAACATTTCTGAATTAGATTTAGCATGTTGTTGTTGTTGTTATGTGCCATCGAGTCAGACTTGACTCATAGCGACCCCTCCTTAGGTTTCTGAGGCAGTATCACTATGGAAGTAGATTGCTCCATCTTCCTTCTGAGGAGTGGCTGGTGGGTTTGAACTGCCAGCCTTCTGGTTAGCAGTCAAGTGTCTTAGCCACTATGCTACCTGAGCTCCCAGATTTAGCATGGTCCAAGAAAATTCTCTAGCCTTTTAAAGATTCTCTATATACTTACATCCTGTTGAATGATGATGATATCTTCTCCATTTTCGACCTGCAGTTGGGGAACTATGGGGAGGGCATCCTGCGATGCTGACATTGCCATGGCAATTGCTAAAGCTTCCTCTTCTTCAGCTTCCATCTTTTCTTTGCACTTTTGATTATGATTCACATCATCTTTGTAGGTATCATCATTTTCAGCTTTTTCAGGAGAGAGGACAGCAACTTCTGACTTAAAAGTTACTGTCGTGTCACTTGAAGGTATGGATGCTTCAAGTAGGTCCTCGATACTGGAGTTGAGCTCTGTATTGACATCTAATCTGCATTTCTCCTCTACCGGGGTGAACACTGTCTCATCACTGGGTATGACAGCATTACTACTATTGCTGCTACTGCCAAAGCTGTCATCACATTTGGAAGTACTGTTCAGATCAAGTGTCATGCTAATTTTTGAAGTATCTCCCTGTTTACTTGTATTACCTGGGGTAGGTCGAGATGGCTTTGGCCTGTGTATATTACTGCATGGCATGGGTCTTGACTGAGTAAAGATTGGGGAAAGTTTGTCTGAGTCTTTGTTTTCTGTAGAACAGTTTCTCTGGAACTGTAGAGAAAACTTGCGCTGGGTTTGAGGAGACGCAGAAGGTATTTTACAGGGAATAAATCCCTGAGGTCTATGCTTAGAGACATCTGTTACAGTGCCAGCTGGTACAGATGGGGCAGATGAAGGAGGGGTTGACAAGGCTGGAAACATGAGTTGGGGATGATGACATAAAGGAGAGTTCAAACACTGACTGTGGGGCCGGCCTTTTGTTTGAACAATTGGCTTTGGTTGCTCTGTTGTTGTTGAATTAGGAAGTTCTACTGAAATTCCGGCCAGTCTGTCAGAAATGTCCTCTGAACTGGCACTCAATTTTGTAGCATACAATCCCTTTCCAGTTTTCCCTAAATGGACTGTGCGTTCAAGGGAACTGTTGTCTGTGGTTTCTGGATAGCTGTTAGGGGCAGGTGCCTGCAAAAAGCTGTCCCGCCGACCATCCAGAGTGTCTTCCATGCCCAGCTGGACGGCCTCAGCAATCTCCACCTCATCTGCAATAGCCATCAAACGCCGACGCATCCTGCTAAAGTGAGTGGAGCTGGAAACACTCAACATTTCTAACAGTTTTGAAAACACATGGGGTACTGCAGTAACCATTCTTGCAGAACTCAAAAATATCCTTCGGGAGAGTTTACCAACCATTGAGTGGGAATTATCAATGGACTGCAAAGCAAAGGTTAAGAGGGACAGCAGCTTCTTATACCTGGAAGAAAAAACACATTCAATTACCAGACAAGTTCAAATTACTATAAAATATATGCAAATAAAACAGAACCACCAGAACAGAAATAATAAGAATGTTCGTGCATTGGGAAGAGTATAACCAATGTCAATGAACAACTGGCTAAGAAACTGCTGAAAGGGAATCTAAAATGCTTTGAAAACCTACACCAAACACACAATATTAAAAAACAAAGCACTTGAAAAAAATTTCCAATGAAGAAAATGGTACTTATTTATAGTTTGTACACTTTAAAAATCATTTTAGTATAAAGAGCCTATAAATTTTTTATTAAGTAGCCTAGACTTCAGTTTTCATTTCAATCAAATATTATAGGCTCTAGTAACTTTCTGAGTCTTTCATAAATCTAAATTGTGTCCTTTATGGGGTGGGGTGGGGTGGGAGGCTTGGGTAGAAGAGGAAAGCAGTATTATATTTGCAGAAGAAAATTTACCTGACTTCAACAGGCTCAGCTTGTGAAACATCAGTACTGACAATATGAGGGTAAAATTCAGCAGGAAATTCCAACAACAGTCTGTCTATAAGACAAAGACGGCCCAGGAGTTCTTGCCAGTTGTTCGATTCAGTTTGGTTTCCAAGAATACAATTTAAGACATAATCAACACCACCAATACCAATGGATCCTACAAAAAGGAAAGTAAAACAAAAGTAATAGTGATATTAAAATCTAAAACAAAACATGACCAAATGGTCACCAAAAATACTCTATATCAGTTTCAAGAACTTCTTAGAATTATTTGTATTTCTCCCGTTAACTGACTGAATCAATTTACAAAATTACTTCAAAATCCTATAACTGCTCCACAAGAGATTATGACATCAGAAAGCCTACTAAGGAAAACAACAAAACACGCTATATTAATTTTAGGTAAAAAGTTATTACCAGCTTTAAGTATTTCTCTCCCGACTGCCAACTCTCCTGCTTGGCCTTTGCATAATTCCAGCAGTGTTGATATGGACAGCTGACTGGTGCGGCTAAAAAGGAGAGGAAGGCAGCATCAGGCTTGCATCCTGGATAAAATGTGCAGTGACTGGTAATGGAATGTCTTGAGATAAAGTGGGAAAAAAATGTCTTCAAGAGCATTCACTTTCTCACCACTAAAATCACATTAATGTATTCATTAGCATTCATTAAGTCTAATTTTAAAAATTCTGCCTTATCTTCTATGTTAAGCACGGACTCTTCAGTACTGGATCTTGGGCAGCAAACTGATTTAAACAGCAAACCAGATAAGAGGCTTATTTTCATTGCTCTGTATCTTGCAAAAAAGGAGAAAGTCCCAGACATTTTGATTTCTGAATTTTTCACTAAGAATTTCTTAAATTAGAACTTTTCCACTTAAAACCCTTACATTCTCTTAGATAGCCAGAGTGAGTTTCAGTATCTCAAAATTCCTTACAGTACTTCTCATGGTACTCAATCATTCAAGTGACCAGTAAACACCCTCACAATTTCAGAATGTGGGCACCAAAACAAATGCCATGAAAGCACTGAAGGTATCAGAAAATGCAGACACTAATAGCGAAAAATGACTTGATTTTTCCTGTGCACTTTGTAAATTATTCGCTTTCCCATGTTTAAGATATTACAATATTCTCTTTAAGCAACAAGAAGATCCCCAATACTTTCAATCTGTAGGCTTATATAGAAAAAATAATGGAGGCAAGACAGACTTCATAAAATGGGAAAGAACAAGTCAAAGACCCTCTATGAAGTATGTCACATGGCTTGGGAGGAAAAGACACATTGGCCTGGAGAGCTCCAAATGGTGCAATGGTCAAGGCCACCAACAGCATCTGGACCCTTCTCACCAACCGACATCTGCTGAGACCAAAGGGGAGCTCTGGTAGCATAGTGCCTAAGGCATCTGACTGCTAACCAGAAGGCTGGCAGTTCAAACCCACCAGCCACTCCTCGGAAGGAAGGTTGGGCAATCTACTCCCACAAT
>NW_006921709.1:5425816-5439036 GCF_000298275.1 Orycteropus afer afer
GGCTGGCAGTTCAAACCCACCAGCCACTCCTCGGAAGGAAGGTTGGGCAATCTACTTCCATAGTGATACTGCCTCGGAAACCCAAAGAGGGGTCGCTATGAGTTGGATCCGACTCCACGGCAGTGGGGTGGGAGATGCAAAGAGATGGGAATTACCCAACAACTGGGTATTGTGGTTTATTTTTTCTAGTATGTGAAAATATTGATTTGCCTGCCAGTAGTTCCCAGTGAGCCTAAATTTTTGTTTGACATGTTTTGTGACTGTTTTCTTTCCTAATAACTCAGTTCCTCCTTTCCACAGCCCTTGGTAAGCACTAACCTATTTTTGTCTCAATGCTTTTGCCTATTTCAGATATTTCATATAAATGGGATCATACAATATTTGTCCTTTTTCATTTGGCTCAGCGTAATGTTCTCAAGGTTCATCCATTTGGTACATGTATCACAGCTTCACTTCTCTTTATTGCTGACTAATACTCCATTGTATGCATACACCACATTTTGTTTATCTATTCATCAGTTGGTGGACAGTGGGTTGTTTCTACCTTTTGGCTATTATTAGTTATACATATTAAATGAAATGTGGTCCGATCTTTTGTGTGAGAGGAAAATAAAAGAGAAGTATTGGCCCAATGAAAATATGGCTTGTGCTTTTTACTGTTACTGTATGTGAACTCTCCGTACCTCCGATTAGAGTTTCATTGTTTCTTATCAATTTTCAAGGATATTTCAGGAATATATGGAATGTTTTTGTTATGAAATTATAATTAAGAGTAAAATATTATAATTAATAGTTTTTTGTTTGGGTCCTGAAAATAAGGTGTAATTATTTTACTGGTTTCTATCCTATGTAATTGAACATCTAAAATGAGATTATATCTTATAGATATGTATATCAGCTATTATTCTTATCAACTGGACTTTAAGAACATTATTTTAAAACAGGAAAGAATCAAATATAATTATAATTAAATATAATGTGGAAGTACATGGAGTTTGTTAAAAGTTAGCAACTTTTCTTGATACTCATTCTTTCTTGTCCTTAAGATCTTTAAGTAGTAGTAGTACAGTTTAATTTGAAATGTCACATTATAAAACAATATTCAAAGACTCATTCAATAAATCCATCACTCACTAACTAGGTGTGGGGCTCTGTGCTGGCACTTTGAAAACAGGCTGACTTGAACCAGTTCATCAGTAAGTTCTTACCTATTGGCATCTGCACACTTGACTAGAATGGTGTCTACAACTGGTCGGAGAAGTCTCTGAAGTTTGATTCTTTCTGCCAAACTGTGGCAAGGAGTATATACCAGCATGGCTCTTAATGTTTTCTGAAGATAGAAAAAAACTGAAGGTCAATTTAACTACAATTAAAAAGCATTTGAGACAATGGCCTAATCTGGGACAATTTGAACAACAAAAATAATGATGGCAGGAACAGATTATAATCCATAGAATAAAACAAAAATCCATGATGGAAACAGATAATTAATTAAACACAGTGCTAATAACTGTTCTGGGCAAGAATGAATCATGAAGGGATGCTAAATTAATGGGAAAAATCAGGGTGAGAAAGTAGATATTTACATAGATTCAAAGTATCTTCCCACAAGACAGTCTTTAGTTACAAGGGGAAGAAAGTTAACGTCACAGTGAAAACACCTTGAAGACAGAGTTTCACCAACTGGTTAAAGTTAATAGCATCAGTAAGAGGACAAATCAATCTTGATATGATGATCAAGACACATGTACCTCTTGGTATGATGTACTGAGAAGGATACAACATCAATTCTGTGGTATTCTTCCCCCAATGACACATGCTCTGAATTTAATCACGAGGGTGCACTACATAAATCCAAACTGAGGGAAAGTCTATATTGTTGTTGTTGTTGTTAGGCGCCGTCAAGTCGGACCCCACTTATAGTGACCCCTCCTTGAGTTTCCGAGGCAGTTTCACTATGGAAGTAGACTGCCCAACCTTCCTTCCGAGAAGTGGCTGGTGGGTTTGAACCACCAGCCTTCTGGTTAGCAGTCAAGTGCCTTAGGCACTATGCTACCAGAGCTCCTTAGAGGGAAAGTCTATAGAACAACTGAATTAAAAATATCAAACTCATGTAAGACAAATGACAGACTGAGGAACTATTCTAGATTGAAGGAGACTACGAGACATGACAAGTCAATGCAATGCATGATCCTGAACTGAACGCTAGACCAGAAAATGAGTATTAGTGGGACAAATGGTATAATATGAATAACTGTAGACAATCACACTATATCAATATTAATTTTCTCTCCATTTTTGTAACTGTACCATGGTTATGTAAGATGTTAAAATATGTGGATTCTGAATAATAATAGCTGCTAAATACATACAGCCATAGTTCTTACAGTGTGCCAGATAGGATGATAAGTTTTTACTCAATCTTATTTCAAATCTGAAAGGTAAATATTTTCATCCTTTTATAGGTGAGAAAACAAGAGGGTAAGTAATTTTCCTGAAGTCACACTACTAGCAAACAGCAGAAGCAGAATTTGAACTAAGGTCTCCATGATCTAGACCATATGTCCAATTGCCTGGGCTGGTTCTAGTTTAACCAGCAGATGATTTAAATGTCCCAGTTTGGATGACAAATTCTAAGGACACCCAGTTTTAACCCTGAGTCCAAAACCATCACGTTACACTACCTCTCAATTAGATTCATTAGGGACAATTATTACATTATAATTGGATTATTACATTAATCCAATTTGGCTGGATTAGAAAAAAAATGAGAGTGACAGCAGAGAGACCAGTGAGTTTTTACAACAGACTAGGAAAGAATTCTGCCAAATCCGTGGTTCTGATTTTGTCCTCTGCGTGACAGGCGGCAATTCCTGGAGACAATTGTGTTTGTCCTGACTTTGGGGTGTTTGCTACTGGTTATCTAGCAGATAGAGACAAAGGGTGTTGCTAAACATCCTACAATGCACAGGACAGTGCTCTCCTCCATCCCAAACAATTCTGTGGCCCAAGGCCAACGGTGCCAAGATTGAGAAACCCTGTTCAAAAGAGGTAGCTATTCAGTAGGCAGAAAGCAGAATCAGGCTCCAAAATTACAAACAGAACATCATCTTAGTCACTTCACCCCAATAATGAAAGACAACTTCTAACAAGTTAAACCAGGAGAACAATACACAGTCTGTCACAGAACTTTCTGTAAAATAGCTCCTTAATTTCCATGCTAAAGTGTTTATTAAAAATTAACTCTCCATAATGTCTATTAATAAAACATAAAAAAAACCATGAACTGAAAGTAACTTTGATCATCTTGCTATCTCATTAAGCACTTCTAATTTGGCCATATGTAAATTCTTTGCTCAGGAAAAATGTAAAAATATAAATGGAAACACAATGCTACTTAAAAGGGAGAAAAGTAAGCAATAGTATAGGTAGTTCCTGATTTACAATAGAGTCAGGTTAAACGAATAGCACTTACAGTAATCCGTTTTTTATATATATTATCATTAGTAATATGTACTACATACAGTGTGGCAGTGTGTAATTGCTATGTTAGTTAGTATTCTCACACCAACCCCCAAACACAAATAAAGATCGGATTTATAAAGATACTGATAATAAAAGGCAATAATAACAAGATATTCTCTTTACTTCAGAACTGACTCACAAGGTAGTTATTGGAACAGAAGCCCATTGTAAGTTGGGGACTACCTGTATAGAAGAAAACCTGTAGATACAACATGTCGATCAAGGATTCTACAGAAGAACCCTGATCAAAAGTAGGGAAATGTAGAATAGAATTTCAAATTCTCAAGGACTCCAGACTTTCTGGAAACTGAAACTACTGCCCTAAATTAATCTTTAAACCTTAAACCAAAAATATCCCCTAAAGTCTCGTTAAAGCGAAACAGTAGTTTAACCAGGGAAAATGTCTGCCTTGAGCATTGTGCTCTTTAAGAAACTGTATATGGAGTCAGACTGACAACAGCGACTCAAGAGATAAGACAGGAACCTTAGTGGGCAGTGAGCTTATTTTTAATGGGAGGGAACAACTCAAAAAAGGTAGTGAGAAAGGCTGCAGAATGCAGTGTATCAGTGTCACTGAGCCACATATTAAGAAACTGATGAACTGGTGCACGTTTTCTTGCATATATTTTCAGCAACAAATAAAATTTAAAAATAACAAAATTACAGAAAAATAGAAAATTTCTAGAGATTAAAATCAGTAAAACTCAAATGAAGAGATGTAAATGGAAAAATATAATTTCCTGGGATTACAGAGTACAAATCTACCATTTGTCTGTCACTTTGTCACACTGTGGTGGCTTATGTTGCCATGAGTTGGAATCGACTCAATGGCAGTGAGTTTGGTTTGGTTTTATGTTGCTATGGTGCTGGAAGCTATGCCACTGGTATTTCAAATACCATCAGGGTTAGCCATGGTTGACAGGTTTCAACAAAGCTTCACACTAAAACAGATTAGGAAAAAGGTCTGGAGGTCTACTTCTGAAAATGAGCCGAAGACAGCCTACGGATCACACAATTCCAGTGTAATGCTGGAAGATAAGCCACCCCTAGGTTGGAGGGCACTCAAAGTACTATGGCCTCCACAATGGACTTAAGTATATCAACGAATGTGAAGATAGGAGTAGGACTGGACAATGTTTTGTTCTGGTACACGTAAGATTACCAAGCTCTATAGGAGCTCTGGTGGCACAGTGCCTAAGGCACTTGACTGCTAACCAGAAGGCTGGTGGTTCAAACCCACCAGTCAGTCCTCGGAAAGAAGACTGGGCGATCTACTTCCGTAGTGATACCATCTCGGAAACCCAAGGAGGGTTTGCTATGAGTTGGATCCGACTCCACGGCAGTGCAATTTTATAGCAACTAACAACATAGAATAAAAATAAAACGTGGATTTTCTGAAATCAAATTAGATAAGGTCATTACACTGTATCTTAAAAACATTATCTATAAAACATTAAAAAATAACCCACAATGATATGGTTATGAATAAAACTACTTACTAAAGCAGCAACGTACACTTTGTAGACAGGGTCAGCACAGACCATGGACAAAATGTTGCAGCACGCCTCCACCACATCTCCTGAGATACTGGTTTGGGAAGACCCACTGGCGGCTCCAGCACTTGGGCTGCTTCCACTGCTACCCCCTGAATTTCCAGTGCTCTCCCCATTTGCCAACAGTAGGGCCCCACTAACATCGTGGGAAAGACGTCGGAGGGCCATCTCTCTTACATTCCAGTTTCTAGAAAATAAGCAGCCAACGAGTTCCATTCCAAACACCTATATCAAAGAAACACAACAAATGCAGTGTGAAGAAAAACTAACGAAACCAGAAGATTGTGAGTTAAACTTCATTTCTGATCACTAAAGAAAAATTTTATACTCAAGTTTAACTGGTAACTATCAAAAGTCATTAACATTCATTAGTTCAAGTTAAATTAAGAGTAAATTCTCAAGTAATTTGATGGCTATTCAGGTATTTCTATGTCTAACTGCTCCCTCTACCCCTACGCTCACAACACAAAATGGAACGGTGAAGGATCTCAACGTTGTATTCATATTAAGGTAGCTTACAGAGGACAAATTTTTGAAGCAAAATCTAGAAAAGAACAAAAATCTAGGGAAGTCAAGACAGGAACCAGATCTTTCAAAAAATGAAGTGTTGCTCTTATAGATGACAGCATTAAGTCAGAGACCTTAAGTTACTTTATTTCTGTCTTGAACATACAGGTTTGAAAAAAAAAAGCACTACACACAAAATAGAGGGGATTAGAATAGAGTGGAAAAATAAAAAAAACTAAAGGAAAAATGCTTGTGTCCAAATCAACAAAGGATAATGACATGTGCATGTGGTTACAATCACTACCAGATTTCCAAAGTCACAGACTCTCTGAAGAAAAGAAAGGGCAAACAGTTTTGACATTAAAGGCCAATTAGCTAAAATGAATTTAATGCCTAAGATAATTTACCATCTGAAAAACTTGTAAATACTAAAGATAAACATAATTTTGGGGAAAACAAAGCATGACATATTTCTATTTTTTCTGTTAAAAAATAATGGTAAAGAGAATAAATCAATGAGAAAACACTAAACTTCTTATGTGTTGGCAGTGTCAGCAGCATTCCACCATTTAAGTCTTAATTTTGTCTTACATAATTAACTTAAGAAACTAGGAATATATAGCCTATTCCAAACCAGTGTTTAAACAAAACAAGCCAGCAGGCTGCCTAGAAAGAGGGGCACCCAATTGCTTAGTATCAACTTGAAAATTCTTATCACGAGGTCTCATTAAGGGGAAAGTAAGGCTCTATGTAAAATACCATTAATGATCTGGACATATAAGATATGTTTATTAAGTTTTCAGACTTTATTAGATTCATGATGAGTTGCTAATATGCTGAGAAAAGAATTCAAACCCACCAGCTGCTCCACAGGAGAAAGATGAGGCAGTCTGATCTCTGATTTATAGCCTTAAAAACCTTGAGGCAGTTCTACTCTGTTCTATAGGGTCACTATGAATTAAAATCAACTCGTCAACAATCGGATTTTTTTTAAAATACTCTAATGGTCACAAAAAAATGGAAACATATCCTAGTGATACACAGCCTAGTGAGTTAATTTACAAATTTAACAGTAACAGCAAACAAGAGTCTCAAAAATAATAATTTTACTTCACTAGCAACTACTGGTGGGAGCTCTGGTGGCATAGTGGCTAAGGCATCTGACTGCTAACCAGAAGGCTGGAGGTTCAAACCCACCAACCAATCCTCGGAAGGAAGACTGGGCAATCTATTTCTGTAGAGGTAGTGCCTTGGAAACTCAAGGAGGGGTCACTATGAGTAGGAATCGACTTGATGGCAGTGGGTTTGGTTTGGTGGTTTATATACTGTTCTATACCTTTATATATAGAATGGTGAAACTGAGTTTAAATGGCAACAAATGAGAAAAATGTCAGAAAAATTTTTAGCAGGAATAGGGATTAAACATTAGAATGATTTCTTTGGATACGCTTTTATGTCTATTAGCTCAGGAAGAGATGTTTCTAGGGATGAGAGGTTAGAGCACAAAGAATTTTTGAGGTTTGCTTTAAAATCTACAATAAGTAGCAGAGTACTAACACCAAAAGTAAAATTAAAATTTTCAAGATAGGCAAGCAAAAGTTATTTTCTTAAATTGTAAATAACTGGGGGTGGGAGGGGAGACAACTGTATTAATTGGTCCATATTTCCAAAGAAGAACAAAGAATTATTTACCTGAATCCAGGGCTCAGCTAAGTCTTTACAAGCAGGAGGGATCTGCTGAGTTCCATAATGAGGAAGGTTAAAATTGCTCTCTTGACTCCTTCTTTGTGACCCAGCTAAAGGCTGCTGTTGTATGGTTTGCTGCTGTGCAGCTCGGAGAGAAGATGGGGTATCCACAGGGCTTGACAACTCATGGCTAAAATGAAAATCAACACAGTTTGCCAAGAAAATTAACAAGTTTGAATAAGAACATTTTTATTTTATTTCAACTTTTTATTGTGATTTGGGTGTAAATTTACAAAGAAGATTTTTTTTGCTCTCAACAGTTCATGCACATTTGGTTTCCCAGCCCCATTTCAACCCTGACAATAAAATGCTCTCCTCCCATCTCCTCTCTGGGATTACCCGCTGCAGTGTAGTAAATTACTTAGTATGGCTTTTCTACCCATAAGTCATTGTAAACTCAGTGGTGGAATGAGCAACTGAGGAGCTGATTGTAAATGTTATCCACCTGGAGTATTTCTGTTGGGCGTGGCACAATACAATGTTCTGGGGGGTGCCCACTTTCTCTCAGGTGCTTAGAGTTCTGATGCTATGATTGGCTAGTTTGACCACCCTGCCCGGCTCAAAAGGAGGCCTCCTGGAAGCAGAACTCTCTCTGACTGCTGGTGGAGGAAGACGTGCTGCTGAAAGAGACACGTGCCCCTGAAAGAGACACGTGCTGCTGGGAAAAAGACATGAGAGACATGCATTGCTGAGTGAGACACCGAGGGACCAGCACTGCTGGGAAAGAGACTGTGAGAGACTCTTGGCTGAGGGACGGTGGGCTGGGAGAGAGACTGAGCGTTCTTCCTGAACTTGAGTTGTAGCCTGGTGCTTCCCTAATAAACCCTGTAATCTGTGAGTTCTGTGTGGCCAAGGCAGTGAATTATCGAACCCAGGAGAGAGGTGGTGGGTGCTTTGGGAGGAACGGTTGGTGAAAGGGCTGGAGGGAGGCAGCATGTTTGGCCTTGCAGTAATAGGCCTTGGGTTACTGCTGTCTTCCTCTTGTGAGATTAGAGGAGGTCAGAACATGTGGCCTCCTTGCTGTTTTTGCACCCGCCCTCCCAGTGCCCTTCATATCTATGCAGTCCTGTCTGTCCAGTTTTCCCTCTATGCAAATGCTGCCCTTCTGATCTCTCATGGTTGACTGATCTAAGGGGTACATCTCCCTGGGGTAGGTAGGTGCTTTTGCTTGCAGGCCTTCCTGTTGTCTGGCTTAAGAGTTAATCCATGGAAGTGAGTCTAGTTCCAGGCCTGAAAGATAACCCAAAGCCACAGTCTCGGGGGTTCCACCAGCCTCTATCTGACCAGTAATTCTGGTCATTTCTACATTTTTATTTTCTGTTAAACATATACAAACCATTAATTCAAAATTATTACCTATAGAAATCATGGGATCTCCACTTAGACCTACAGAGGGGACAGATTAAAGGTTCATTATTTCTTCTACATTCTTCTGCCCCTGGAAAATTAAAAATAAGAAAAAACTTACAAAACTGCAAACAATTATTTACATACACACACACACACACACACGTACATATGTAATAACAACAGGTTATTCTGATGTGTGTAGTTTTTGTGAATACCCTTTTGTTAGTTATGATAATATGTACTTGCTTACTAATCTTCAAAACCTTCTACATCTACCTGGCAATGCCATTCTAAGCCTTGCTTTGGTGTTACTCTGTAACACCTGCCCAGGCCTTCTTCCACCTCCTTTCCTCCCTGTACACTTTCCAGACCAGGTTTACATTTCCACTCCTGTGTGCTCTATCACCACATGCATCAGAGTGCATTGCATTTCTTTGCTCACAACAGATCATCTTTTAACAGATCCTAAACTTCAGTTTGCTGAAGACTTCACTTAAGGCTGACATGTATTTTTTGCTTTTCTGGCCAAACTCTTGACAAGCCATGGTCAAATCCTAAATAATGTAACTAGTTTGTAGAGTAACCATTTTAAATAAGCATAAGAAGAAAAATAGCCACATACAAATTGACATGCAGTGGTGGTGCAGCTTGTTCCTGCAGCCATCTTCACACACTGTAAGACTTTCTTCATCAAGCATGCCCAACAAGCAAATAGGACACATCTGTTCGTCTTCATCTTTTATACTGTAGGAAGGGAAAGAGAAAGCATTAAATATACAGTAACAATAATGCAAGAATTAATGCCATATGCTGAAATCAATTTCTGCTTATTTATAATATGAACAAATTAACTAGAAATTCTTAAGAGCATCTTATACAGCTATTTGAGACACAGTTCTCAAATAGCTATATTTCTCCTATCAAAATATAGCAATTTTAAATGAGATTCACATACCTGTATATTTATAGACTGTGGGGTAAGCTAACCTGTTCTTGGTATAGATACAATTTAGTTATGAGCTACAATCTTACAGAAGATATACAGTGTTGCAAAAATTTTGCTATTACTAATTCCCACCATGAAAACCACTTCCCTCTGCTATGAGATCAGAACTGGATGATGCCCAACTACCATTACTGAACATTTTGATCAAAGATTCCATAGACGAATCCTGATCAAAAGGGGGAAAATATGGAACAAAATTTCAAATTCTCATGGACTTGAGACCTTCTGGAGTCATGAAGGGTAGATAAACTCCTGAAACTACTGGCCTGAGATGATCTTTAAACCTTAAATATTTAAAGAACATTTCCCCTGAAGTCATCTTAAAACTGAACAATAGTGTGGCTTAACTAGTCGCAAAGGTTTGTGTTGAACATTCAGCTCTTTTAAAAACGATACGGGATCAAATTGACAATAGCAACTCAGAAGATTAGACAGGAAAGATAGGAAGCTGCAAGTTTATGTTAATGAGAACAACTCAGAAAGGAAGGTGAAAATGGTTGTAATCAATGTTACTTGCAGACAATGTAAATTGTACTTGCATACACTGCTGAATGGGTGTATGTTTTACTATGTATATTTTCAATAACAACAAAATAAAATTTAGGAAAAAAAATTTGCTATCATACTTTCTGAATAAACAAACTGCTTTAAGGTTTGACTATGTGAAAACATGCAACCTTTAACCACATGGCATAGTTTAAAGACTTCCATCACTGAAAGGGACCTTAGAGCTCATGTATCCATCATTTTACTTCTGAAGGTCCCTCTCAGCTTATTTTTGGAAGGAGCAGAAACTGTCCAACTCTCCCAGAAAAAACTAGAAAAGTATTTCACATTTTAAATGTATACAATCTTTTACCAGGAAACTAGATGTCTAGGAACCTGTCATAAGGAAATAAAAAGACAAATACATAAAAAATATTCACTGCAGAATTATTCAGCATCATGAAAAAAATGTAAACAACCAAATGAATAATTAGTTGCACACACACACAATTATGGTACAGTTAGGCACTATGGAGCTTTTTAAAAGATCAACTAGATCCATAAATAATGACAAAGAAAGTTGTTCACAATATACTCTGTGACAAAAAAAAGCAAGTAAGTCTAATAGGTACAGGATGATTCCATTTATGGCAAAAATGCAACTATAATGGGCAACGTATGTGAGATATATATAACATACTCATAAAAACAAACAAAAACCCCAAAATCACTGTTATCAAGTTGATTCCAACTCACAGTGACCCCCATTGGGTTTCCAAGGTGGTAAATCTTTATGGAAATAGACTGCTGCACCACTTTCCTTCTCCAGAGCAGCTAGTAGGTTTGAACTGCCAGCTTTCTGGTTAGCAGTCAAATGCCTTAGGCACTGCACCACCAGAGCTCCTTATAACATATTGTATATAACACTGTATATATTTGTATGTTCCTAATACACAAAGTGCTTTTAAAAAAATCTGTAAGAAAATTATTGATAGCTCAATAGTGAAATGGGCAAAGACAAAAAGGCACTGGGATAAAAAATACCAATTGCTAATAAACATGAAGAAACATTTAATTTCACTGCTTGCTCTGTCTTGTCCCCCTGGCTTGGCTTTCCTTTCCCCCGCTTTCCCTTAATTTCACTATTAAGTACAAAATGCATATTAAATCAATGAGGTCATACCTTATTTCTTTTAATTTATGTTTTTAGATAATCTGATTGGCAGAATTAAATAGACTGGTAACATCTGGAACTGATAATGTCATAGGAAAACAAGTTCTCATATATATTGCTGCTGTTGTTGTTGTTTTGTGCTGTAGTCGGACCCGACTCATAGCAACCCCTCCTTTGGGTTTCTGAGGCAGTATCTCTATTGAAGTAGATTGCCCAACCTTCCTTCCGGGAAGTGGCTGGTAGGTTTGAACCGCCAGCCTCCTGGTTAGCAGTCAAGTGCCTTAGGCACTAAAATCTTGGAAAGGAATTTTCTAGTTTTTCTTAAAATGTTAAATGTCCATAGCCATGAAGTAAAAATTCTATTTTCTAGAATGCTATTCTATAGATACATGTAAAAAAAGGAAAAGAAAATTTATTGCATTTAATAAACAAAAAAAGTAGGGATGTACTAAATGTTAAAGTTATTAACAGTATTTCCATTAAAACAGAAAGACAAGACCTGAGATGTTAAATAACCCACCTAAGGTCATAAAAATTCATCTGTGGCAGAGCGATTATTAGACTTTAAGGTCGGAGAAGAATAGACCTTAACCTACCTACCCTTACAAAGCCCAGATTCTCTAAGCTCAGGTTTTCCTCTTGGCCCAGTACTGAATTCTACTGTCTTAAACTGTAATTCCTGAAAAACAGGTCTGAGTGACCGACAGCAAAATAACCAGTTCTCCAAGTGCACAAAACACTCTCCCAAAAAGGTGAACAAACAGGTCAGCAAAGACATGTGGGACTCCCAAGGTACAGATACACTAGAGTTTCTCCCTCCCATCTTAACTGCTCCAGCTCTCTTCATTTTATTTTTACAGAGCTAGCTGGTGGAAAAAAGCTGTCAAATTATGCATGCATTAATGGAAAAAAAAAAAAACAAAAAACTGCCAACAACATTATAGAAACGATGTATACAAAAATCTGTTATAACAATACTTATGGATCATTCACCAAAGAGGGTACTAAAATGGCCAAACAGCACATGAAATATACTCAGATTTTTAGTGGTTACCAGGAATGGCAGGGCAGGGGATAAGGGAGTTTTCCTTAGGGGGCGCTGAGGTGATGTTAACCGTGGTGGACTAATTTGGAAAAGGATAGCAAGAACGGTTGCAAAACTTGAACGTAATCAATGTCACTGAATTATACATGTAGAAACTGTTGACCTGGCAAATGTTTTGTGATATGTATTTTCACTACAATAAAAATAAATAAGTAAAAATAACATTATTCAGGGCCAACTAACTTTTGAAATAACTATACCAAAATGACTTTATTGAAAAGACTTAGGAAAATCAGATTCCGCAATTTACTCAAGTTGCATGTCAAGGGCAACTTACTAATTATTGTTGACTAAAACATTAACATTCTATTTTATTTAAAGACGGGTTATTTCCTGCCCATCTTTTTCCAAGTATACATTTTGTAAGCATCAGTCAGATTACCTATATACATGTATAATTTCAAACCCTTAAAAACTTCATCATAAAAATTCCATTTGTCAAACATAACTTTTAATGGTTGTGTAATTTTCCACTGATTAGCTAGAGTCTAACTACTTAAGCATCCATTTATTGTTGGACATTTGAGTTGTTTCCATATTTTAAGAAACCATTATAAACATCTTTTTGATCACTTTTTCTATGTTGTTGTTGTTGTTGTTAAGTGCCGTCGAGTCGTTTCCGACTCATAGCGACCCCATGAACAGCAGAACGAAACACTGCCCGATCCTGCGCCAGCCCCACAATCCCTGCTATACTTGAGCCCATCATCGCAGCCACCGTATCAATCCATCTCGTTGAAGGCCTCCCCCTCTTTCATCGACCCTCCA
>NW_006921709.1:5439621-5441201 GCF_000298275.1 Orycteropus afer afer
CACGTTTTTCTTCATATAGTCCACCTTCTTGGATTATTTGCTCAGCATATAGATTGAATAAGTGTGGAGACTTTTTCTATAGTTCAGATTATTCTGTCTTTAGAGGAGCTTTTTCAGAAATGAAATCACTTGAGTACAGGACAGAAATGAGCAAACTAGAAAAGGATCAACTAATCCTGCTCTGGCTTTTTTTGAGCTCTGGTGGAGCAGTGCCTAAGGCATCTGACTGCTAACCAGAAGGCTGGAGGTTCAAACCCACCAGCCACTCTGTAGAAGGAAGACTGCGCAACCTACTTCCATAAAGATTTACCGCCTCAGAAACTCAATAGGGGTCTCTATGAGACGGAATCAACTTGATGGCAGTGGGTATGGCTCCAAACCCAAAGCACTTAAAATATAAAAAATTCACCTCTGTGAGAACACAATCTAGTAAAACAGCCATTAAAATTTCTATTCCTTCCACTTTTTAAGTGTATCTATAATACTTTCTATCTACAAAAACTAGGTTCATGCCTGGTATATAGTACAGTAATCTGGACTCTGGGTCTCTTATACATATTTGTCATGTCATACAATATTCTTCAAAAGCGTAATTTTAAGGCTTCTTAAAACATTCATGATATGAGTATACGTTAGCAATTCTTTTGCTGCTGGACATTTACATTCTTCCCAGTTTCTCGTCATAATACTGTGAGAAACTGTCAAAGTTTAGTGCACAACTCAGATTAAAACTTTTTCTTAGGGAAAAAAAAGTATATTTAGTGGATCAAAGAATATAAACATTTTTAAAAAGTCACATTTTTCCCCCTAGAAAGGCTGTGTTACTTTACAGAGTGAGTGAATCACATCCTTGTAAGAACTGAACTGTCTCCTTAGAAGAGCCTGCACTAATCCTTTTTTTTTTTTTTTTAAATGAGCATTTCTTGGGTTATGAGGTTGACTGCACAGTTTTTATGTTTGTTAGCCTCTTGAGCTGCTTCTTTTGTGAATATTCTCTATGCCCTTTACCCATTTATATACAAGGATCCTAGACCCTTTTTAGGAGCTCTGGTAGCATAGTGCCTAAGGTACTTGACTGCTAACCAGAAGGCTGGCGGTTCAAACCCACCAGCCACTCTTTGGAAGGAAGACTAGGCAATCTACTTCCACAGTGATACTGCCTCGGCAACCCAAGGAGGGGTTGCTGTGAGTCGGGGCCGACTTGATGGCAAACAACAACAAAAAAACCCTTTTTGCTGTTAATTTTTTTTGCGGGGTGTATGCATGTAAAGTTTTGTAATTACTTTTTGTAAGTACTTTCAAGTATTTGTCTTAATTCTGTCTTTATTGTTTCTGACATACCATTTAAAATTTTAAGTAAAGAGATCTCCAGATAAATTTCCTTTGTGTTTTCTTTTTGATGTTGTTGTTGTTAAGTGCCGTCGAGTCGTTTCTGACTCATAGCGACCCCATGCACAGCAGAACGAAACACTGCCCGATCCTGCGCCAGCCCCACAATCCCTGCTATACTTGAGCCCATCATCGCAGCCACTGTATCAATCCATCTCCCTGAAGGCCTCCCCCTCTTTCGTCGACCCTCC
>NW_006921709.1:5442446-5480633 GCF_000298275.1 Orycteropus afer afer
AGCCTTGTTCTTCGCCAGTTCTTTCATTGCAGCTTTGACTTCTTCCTTCATTACCATTGGTTCTAGATCATATGCCACTTCTTGAAATGGATGAAGATCGATCAGTTCTTTTTAGCCTTTTGAAACTAACCTATCCACATAGCACAATTTCAAAATATCAAGATTCCAACTTCTGTGGTTTTCCCCATGGCTACATCAACACATATGAATCAATGAAAAGCCCTCATCACGGCTAACCCATATTTGGAAGTTGCCTTTCTTCATCTTAGAAATTTCTATTTTAACTTCAGCTACCTGGTTTTAGCATTTGTTAATTTTCTACAAAATAAAAAGTCGTGTGTATTCTCAACAACACAAAAAGAAAACAAATTATTAAACAAGTAAAATGATAAGAAATGCCAATCAAAAGGAGAAAGGCTCTAGAACAAGGTATGAGTCAGGAAACTTGAGAAAGGAAGCGCCACTTCTTCATTCGATTTAGGAGAGATGAAGGGTAAGACAACGAGTCCTGAGAGAAGCAAGAGACCTGGGTTCTGCTTCTGCCTTTGATCAAATGTACCGGTGAGATTTCTTTTGGTTTCACTTATTATCAAAGTACGTAAACAAGATCTCTAAGGTTCAAAATAATGTGTAAAACCCTACAACTCCAGAATCAATTCATTTAGTCAAAAATAAGAAAATCCAAACACTTACTTTTCCACAGATGAAAAAAATCTCTACTAATTCCTTTCCTCACCAAGTCTCTGTCACAATATCATTACTTCTCTATTTTTCATGAATTTTGAAAAGACTGATGGGATAAGGATGGAATTTAAGCATTTAGACTAGAGCACACTGGGAACACATCAGGAGGTGGCTTCATAAGAGAAGCAGCACTCCTTTCTGGAACGTCAATTTTATTTGCTGGTTATTAAAAACTCTCATATTTATATTAAACCCAATAAAACAACATTATGAAACAGAAAGAAAATTCATATGAATTTTTATGTTAATACTAGAGACATGAAAAAAAATTCCAATCTGTCATTTTGGGCTATATCTCTGATCCTTCAGGATTATGAGTTCATTGTTATCAGCAATTAGGCAGGGCAAAAGTTTGAGAAGGACTACAGATTTTAAGTGTAACTGTGATTAACAGGTACAATTCCTCTTACTTACAACTGATAAAGCAGCCTATTTGTTTAAAAGAGAACTGCTATATTCTCAAGGTGAACGAGCCTATAGAGAGAATCCCTGAAAGTGCCTACATGAAAGCAGCAACAATATCATACCATATAAAACCACTTTGCTTTCTATAATGATAAACAACTATAGATGTTTCCTTCCATTATACAGTGCCTCACTATAAATAAAACCAATGAAATCCATTGCTGTTGAGCTGTTAAGTCAGTTTCAATTCATAGCGACACTAGATGACAGAGTAGAACTGCCCCATAGAGTTCATAAGACTGTAAATCTTTATGGAGGCAGATTGCCACATCTTTCTCTTGTGGAGTGGCTAGTGGGTTCAAACTGCTGACCTTCGTTAGCAGAGAAACACTGTAACCACCATCAGGGCTCCTTTTGCCTAGAAATAAAGCAGTGATAAAAGCTACCCCATGAGGGTGTTGTTAAGAATGAGACAACATACCAGATGCTTGGCATACAGTAATGATTG
The DNA here is from genome assembly GCF_000298275.1 of Orycteropus afer afer. Classification (NCBI taxonomy): domain Eukaryota; kingdom Metazoa; phylum Chordata; class Mammalia; order Tubulidentata; family Orycteropodidae; genus Orycteropus; species Orycteropus afer. The sequence continues at coordinate 5,444,104 of NW_006921709.1, forward strand.
AAAAATGATAGTCACATCTTATTACCAGGGATTCTATTCTTGCCACTCAATTTTTCTTAGGAGTTATAATAAAAATGACATTCATTATAATCTGACATTAAATGTATCATTTTCCAACACTGTAGTTTTCAGGACAAAACTATCCATATTTATATTCAGATGATCTTTAATACTCTTTACCCTTGATTTTAACTTGAAAGCTAATATTCAATAATTAAATCATTTGTAGAATAATTTAGTAAACAGCTATTTAAGTAAAATTTAAAAATTACCCCTATATTAAAAAGTAACACTGAATTAATGCTTTTAATTCCTTAAAAAGTACTAACCTGTTTTCTGAACTAGATGTAGAAGGACTAGATGATGACAATGTATGAGAATTTGACATGCGTGAAACAAACTTCTGGATGGTGTTACGAGATGGAGCTTTGATCCTTGAGCTACGCCTACTGTGATATTTCTCGAACAAACTCTCAACCTAACATTGAAAAAAGACAGTAACAATGACATCTGTGCCATATTTATACACATGAAAGAGTTCTAGAGGTTGAATTGTTTCGTCAGTTTTCCACAAAGCTTATTTAACGGCTTCAAAAAATAGTAATACGTACAGCTTACCGAGGACAACATTTTTATAGCAGGTCAGCATTTACTTATTTTTATTTGTTTTCAGTTTAGAAAAAAAAACTGAGTAGTCAATGGATCACAGTCATCAAATTCTTAATATACACCTTCAAAATGACCATATATTTATTTACATTTAGCACTCATGGAAAAATTTCAGGAATTAACAATTAAATTTGTCGGCAATTTAACTCCAAAGCATTTGTAAAAAACTACCTCAAAATTCTTTAATGTTTTTCTCCATAACATTGGATCTGAAGGTTCTAGTTGAAACACCCGGAGCATAACAAATAACAGATGAATACAAAATGTTCCACGTCCACAGCTGCAGTTCTAAAGGGTTAAAAGAAAACCCATGGGTTAAGTAAATTCATAGCGCTACCAGAACTTCTATTTATCATATCTTCCTATCTCCAAGTTTATGCTGTTAAATTTTCTATTAATTTATATTATTCATTATTCTTATATATAATGCAAAAACGTCTATAGCTATCTCCATGAATTAATCTATTTTTATGGAATTTATTAAATAGATCAAATTTGTATTCCAAAATGAATTAAGTAATAAGAACCAGTATGAATATATTAAATAATTTTTTTCCACCCAATATACATTTTGAACTCATTTTAGTTTGCTTTTTTTTTTTTTTAGTTTGCTGTGTAAGGAATTAATTTTAGAAAGATTTACTGTAGAAATCTGAGTTAGTAGTAGATACTACATCTCAACATAAAGACAACATGTCCTTACAACTGGACCAATATGGGAACATCATGATAAAGGGAGAAAAGGCTAACATCTAGGATTTCATTTTACTTGGATCCACAATCAACACCCATAGATGGAAGCAGCAGTCAAGAGATCAACTGATGTATTGCACTGGGCAAATTTGCTGCAAAAGACCTCTTCAAAGTGTTCAGAAGCAAAGATTCAAAAAGTCACTCTGAGGACTAAGATGCACCTGACTCAAACCATGGTATTTTCAATTGCCCCACATGCATGCAAAAGGTGGACAATGAATAAGGAAGACCAAAGAAGAATCTATGCCTCTGAATTTTAAGTGTCGGTGAAGAATATTGAATACATGGACTGCCAGAAGCATAAACAAACCTGACTTGGAAGAAATAAAGCTAGAATGCTCTTACAAGCAAGGATAGCGAGACTTCATTTCATGTAACCTGGTCACCAGAGAAAGACATCTTGTTACCAGAGAAAGACATCACGCTTAGTAAAGAAGAGTGTCAGCGAAAAAAGAGGAAGACCCTCAATGAGATGGAGTGACACAGTGGATGCAATAATGGGCTCAAATGTGGCAACAACTGTGCAGATGGTACCGGAGCAGGCAGTTATTTCACTCTTTCGTACACAGGGTTGCTAGGAGTTGGAACTGACTTAACAGCACCTAAAAACAATAACAACAATGACAAGCAGGTACTAATAAAATATAAAATGTTGACAAACTCTACCTGAGGCCCAATAAACACCCGGTATTTATTGTCTGGGCTGTCTCCTCCAATCAGGAAAGAGTTAGGTCCTATCTGCTGCAGTAAGTACAGCCTGGCCCGCATCACTTTGTTTATACGGCGGTTTGTCTCTTCGGGGCTGTACGGTGAGAAGCCATCTGGAGAAGGGGCTCTTCGGGGTGGTGTGACTCTCCCACTCTGAAACTGCACAACAGTTTTTTTATTTTTTCCAATGAGGTAAGTTTCTTATTTCTCAATGAGAAATTTTTACCCCCCCCACGCCCCCACCCAAAGACATTATCAGGCAGCTACGTTTACATGATATTCTGAAGGAATGACTCAATATACAAAATACAGTGGAAGAAAATTGGGCAAAAAGCTTTTGCTGGACATACTCATCCCAGATAAAGTGAACTTTTAAAATCTCAGTTATTCCTATAACTGATGATAAACCTTTGGTTAAGAAGACACAACCAGGTGGTAATTTTAAAAACTATTCTAGAAACATTTCAGTTCTTTAAAAATTATTATGTGAACTGAAATGAAAAGCTTTAAAAATACACATCACAAGCAAACAAAATAACTTGTGTCCAGTGGTCAAATTATATATACTTTGTTCCTGGCTTCTACTTAAGGTTTTACTAAATATGCTTCTGTAACTGGTAATTTGAAAACATGAACATGGAGCACCTCCCACAGTATACTCTGTAGAGAACACACACACACACACACACACACACAGATATGTAGCCGGAAAGGGAGGAGTATTTTAATAGTCTTTTCAGATTTATGAACGTTCCTCTTTAATATTATACCAAGTTTGACAAGTAGTTTCCTAAAGGCAGCTGTAATATGGAATCTGAAACCACATCAACAAACTTCCTATTCTGTTACCAAAATCAGGTGGTATACTTTGTTCTTTGAATGCATGTATCTTTTATCTAAGCACGATTTTGTATTACTATACACTGGATATTTGAAAAATATTGGTTCATTGAGTTACACAGAAATTCCAAATGTTAACACAGTTCACTATATTATGAAAAAAAAAATCACATTTGCTAGTATCACTAATCTCATTAGAAAAATCAAGTGTTAGGAAGCCATGAAGTGTACAGTGGTGGATATGAGTTTTCCAAAAATTCTAATTTTAGCTTGAAAGCTTGAATTTTATCACTGGAGAAACTATTGATTTGCCTTGACAGTCTCACATAATTCATTTCAGGAAAATATCTGCCAATACTCAAGTCTGAATAATCACAGTTTGCCAATCAGTCATACTTTCAGATAAAAATTTTGCTCTATGAAGAAATGACTATTTCAGCTCACAATTCTAACACCTGCTTTTCCCTGAGGTAACTACTGCATTTGGTATGTACCAGAATGCTTTACGCATGCTTCCCATTTCAGTACACAAACATTAAAATAAAGCATGAATCAAGGGTTTAATAAAAGCTGTAATGAAATTAATTTCTGCTGCTTCACTAAAGGCATTAAGTGAAACTGGCATCTGTTTTTGAATTGTAGTATATGACACTGAAGAATATAATTTCGAATGTTATGGCCCTAAATCGGACAAAGGCACCAGCAGCTTTACCTGCCCTTGCCTTTGTTATCACCAGTGCAAATGTCAGTGCAGTGAAAAAGGCAAAACGGCATCTCTGTTTCATTACAAACATAGTTTTGACCTAACTGACCTCTAGACCTCAGGTTGTCCCCTCCTCCTATGACCAGGGTGCTGCTGTAACAGATGGCTGGTCAAGCTTCTGTGCATTAAAAATGAGTTTGAAAATTGTAGATGCTTAACATATTTGTTGGAACACATACTTACAGGAACTGGGGAAACTCTTTTTCTCCTTACTCCGGGAGATTCTGATTTCACTGTGCGACCTGACGGAGAGCTGCCCGGAGAAGGGCTACGTCGGCCTTTGGGAACAGGTGAAGCGGCACCTGTCTGGCTCTCTGCTTGAGGTTCAGCTGCCAAGTTACTCATTTCAGATCCATCTCCTTTAATAGGGATTGGTTTTACCACCTGAATCAAAAGTATCCCAATATTTTGATTATTAAAAAATACACATGAAAAGTAAGATAGAGTCTAATAGATTAGGAATGAATCAGCGAGTTTTTATTATGACATATTACAGAGGCATACCAGAAATATATCAACTTTCTTTTAGTATCACTTTAAGCCATTAATTTAAAAGACTATTTTTACCTACATGATTCCAGTTGGTTAGGCTGCATCCCTAGCTAAAATGTTATTCATAATTTTATAATTGCCATTATATTTTATACTAGATCCTAATCCCATTTCTCTTTTAAAATCAACCATCAAAGGTTAGTAAACAAATGTGAAAAACTCTAATTTCTACAATAATGTATTCAAATAGACTGTACTTCATTGTCACCTGTATTTGAAAATTGCAGGATCTTGAGAAAAATTACCAGGCATACTTTTAAATGCTCAAACAGATTACCTGATGGACATAAAGCCATCTTCCTTTTTTGTTTCTCTCAATAATTTATTACGAAAGACCGTGTAGACAGGTATCTCAGAAACCCCCAAGAAGTCAGAAGTTGAAAGACCAGTATCACAAGCACAAATGCTCTTACTTAACTATCAGGGCTCTGAGGACTAATCTAGCCATGACCAAAAGGGCAAATTTTGTTGTCTTTGTACAGTCAAAGCTCAGCAGACTTTTCCACTTTTCCCCTACTACTCCTGTTCTGCAGCTAACTCGCTGCCCCCATAAGTTGCTTTGTGATATTTTGCATATTACTTTATTTTTATTTATTATGCCTACTTCCATAGTGATATTGCCTCAGAAACCCAAGGACGGGTAGCTGTGAGTTGGGTTCGACTCGACGGCAAACAACAACGAGGAGCTCTGGTAGGGTAGTGGTTAAGGTATTTGGCTGCTAACCAAAATGTTGGTGGTTTGAACCTATCAGCGGCTCCACAGAAGAAAGATAGGGTAGTCTGCTTCCGTAAAGATTCACAGCCTTGGAAACTCAATGTGGTCGCTGTGAGTCAGAACCAACTTGATCACAGTGGGTTTGGTTTTGGTTTTATTGTGCCTAAGTTTTATTTACCCAGAGCTATTTATGTTTCAAGAAGAATTTGGCACAAGTTACAGAACACATGATAAACACACACAATTCAAATCAGACTTCCCAAGTAGACTGTAAACTTCTTAATGATGATACAAATTCTGTAAATCATAAAATGTAAGGTGTTATGTGTCCTACTCCACATCTCTTTCTCTCTACCCTGTCCTAGATTAGGTACTCAAGGATTTGCAGAGTAAACTAGAAAGCTAACAGAGAGAAAATAAAAATTTGGTCTTAGCTAACTGCATGTTCACATGTAATAAAGGAATAATGGCTGGTTTCTTAAACACAGGAAAATAAAAGAAAAAAACGTGTGCTCTCAGTTCTATGGTATTCTCAAAAGACTGAGGCTATCTGAATTATCTCCAGTTCAAGGAGTCCAGAAAGCTGCACAAACTTCAGATGGCTTTAATTGTCCAAAAATTCTTCTTTCTATTGATTGAGTAGAAATTTGACACTTTGACTGTCAACTTCTACAAGACATTTCAACAGAAATCTAAGTTAGGAAGAAGTACAATATTAACTCTAATAAAAGGATTTTAGATACTGTCTTTAGAGGGCAGTGTTGCTTTAAGCATTAATCCCCCACCAAGCACTGTTAGTTCTTTGGTCAGTTAAGGTTTTGTTGTCTAATGAGCACAGTTTTAGCTTTGTTTTGATCCAAGTGGTCAAAATACCAAGCAAATAAAACACCTGCATGTAAAATGAAGAAGAAACATTTACAAGAGGATCTATTTACACATACTTTTCCATTTCCTCCTGTTTTCTTCCTTATAGCAGGTAACCCACAGTCACTCACCACAGGGCCTCTCCTATTTCTCCTTTCCAGCCATTCATGCTTCCAGGCTGGCATACAGGTTGCCTTCAGTTTCTCCCTGATCATTCGTTCTTCTGGGCGATCATCCATCTTGTGCAATCCTTTGAGAGTTTCTTTATTCTCCATCTCTCGCCTAAAATGGAGGAGAAACAAGGAGAAAAATTTTACATACGAAAAACAATTTCCAAGAAGATAGAATGCTATTATACTTCCATTAGACATATAATTAAAAAGTAAACTGCTTCACAGGAGCCGTAAGGTGAAAACAACCCAACCGTCAGACAACTGATGTACAGATAAACAAAATACAGTATATCCACACAATGGTTGTTATTCAGCCATAAAGAGAAGTAATTCTGATATATGTTGCAATACAGATGAACTCTGAAAATATGCTGAGTGAAATTAAGTCAGACACAGAAGGACAAATACTGTATGATCCCACTTATCTGAAATAAACAGAATAGGCAAATGCAGAGACAAAAGCTTTTAAGTGCCAATGAACTTCATACCCAGACACCACTGGTCTGTCAATGGAGGCTTGTGTGTTGCCTCCAGAAGTTTTACTGGAACTTCCAGACTATGATGGATGAGAACGAAAGGACTGGCTACCTACTTCTGAAAATCAGCTAATGAAAACCCTAGGGATCACAATGGCCCAAGCTACCACTGATGAGGAGCACAGCACAGGGCCAGGCAGCATTTTATCTTACCGTGCAGAGAGCTGCCCTGACTCAAGAACCAACCTGTCAGCAGCTAACAACTAGAGCCCAAGGGAGAAGGGTATATATATGGTATGTGTATTTCACCAAAATAAAATGAATTTTTTAAAAAAAGAATTACTAAATACCCAAAATAAATTTAAGTAAGGTATGAAAACACTGTGAATTATGTATTACTCCACTGTTAAATTTTGAAAGGGGTGTGTTGAATGTTGCTTGATTACGTGAGCTTAATGTCTTTAAAAGGAAAAGGTTCTACTAAGTAGAAGGTGCATGGAGGGCTTACGAACAGTATGGATGATGCCTATAGTTTGTGCGGAACTACTAACCTAAAGGCTGGCGGCTCACACCCCCCCAGTGGCACCGGGAAGAAAGGCCCAGTGACCTGCTTCTGTAAAGATCACAATGCAGAAAATCCTATGGTGCAGTTCTCTCTGTAACTCTGCAGCACGTAAGGTCACCGCCAGGAGTCAGAATGAACTCGATGGCAACAGGTTTTGATTTTTTGTGTCTTTTCTTTTTTTTGGCCCCAGGTAGCTAACAAAGTGGATCCTAAGACAGTTAAACATTGCATTAATAAATACATTCATGAACATACACTGTTCTTATCACCCTAACAGACTCAACCAAGAGACCTGATGGTGCAGTGAGTAGTTAAGCACTCAGCTGCAAACCAAAAGGTCAGCAGTTCAAACCCACCAGCTGGTCCACGTGAAAAGATGTGGCAGTCTGCTTCTATAAAGATTAACAGCCCTGGAAGCTCTCTGGGACAGTTCTAATCTGTCCTATAGGGTTGCTATGAGTTGGAATAGACTTAATGACATGTATACATACATACACTCAAGTATTGTTTAATTTTCTGAAATCAGCTAAATAAATATTTAATAAAGTAGGTGATACCTATTTTCATGATCCTGAAATATTGTTTAGAAGCCCAAATAATTGTATTCTCACAGAGCAGTAATTTCATGACAAAGTGTTTGGACTCCTCTATATCTAAAGAGTAAAAATTATCTGGTACAAACACTTTTACCTGTACTCCTAACACAGTGTGGAGTTCATAGAACAAAACAATCTCTAAACTAGTAGAGTAACTTAGGAGAATTCTACAAAGTCTAACAGGTAAAGTGAGTCTCTGGGTGCTGCAAACAGTTAAGGCACTGGGCTGCTAACCAAAAGGCTGGAGGCTTGCATCCACCCAGAAGCACCTGGAAGAAGGCCTGGTGGTGTTCTTCCCAAAATCCAGCCATTCAAAGCCCTAAAGAGCACAGTTCTAATGGGACATATGGGGGGTCACCACGAGTCAGGATCCACTCTATGGCAACTGGAAGGTAATAGGAAAGCACCCAGCTCAGGGAAACCACTAATTTTAAAAACACTCATACACACATGTGGATACACACACACACAATATGCATATGCGTGGATTTTAAAACCCAGTTCATGAAGAAGTGGATAAAGCAATTGCACTCTGGGAGAAGCAACAATTTTAAAAACACTACACTAATTTCAACAACAATTTTAAAAAATGTTTGCTACAGAACTGTGACTTTCCTATACTGATAGGAAAAGGAAATACTCAAGGAAATACCAGTGATGATAACCTCCAGGTTACTGAAGTCCAATTCAAACTCTTCCAGGAATTTTCCAGCTATGCACAACTATGACGCAGTATCTTCAGAGAGCCAGCACACAATCTACTTAAAAATAAGTATGCACTAGAAAGGAAATGGTTAACTGGTTTTACTAGAGCACCAATATTTTGAAGGGAGTGGAGACCAGTATGTTAAGTAGTCTGTGTTAGAGACTGGGCTAGATATTTTTAGGAATGCAAAGAGCACATATTATTTTGTATGATTTGAAATTTGCAAACAGGCATAGGATTATATATGCAGTAAAGCATTTTCATCACACAGCTATAAAAAACTGTCATATAGAAGAAACTGATTATTATCAACAAAGGTAAGAGCAATATGAGAAGGAAAACAAAATAAAATCATCTACTCCATTGTATTTAGCTATGTTCCCAGCTCTGATGATACTCTAACGTGTGTGTGTGTGTGTGTGTGTGTGTTTGTGTGTATGCGTGTGTATAAGGAAAGGGAAGAGTGTGTGAGAAGGAAGGAAGAAAGGAAGGGAAGTGAGGGATGGTGAGAGTGAAAGGGAAGAGAGTGAGAGGGGAGGAAGAGAAGGACTAAGGGATGAGAGAAGGCAGAGAGGGGAGATGAAGGAGTGGGAGAGGCAGAAGGGAGGGAGGAGGAAGGTCAGGAGGGGAAGGAGGGAGGGAGGTGAGGAACACAGGGATAAAGAGGGAGAGGTGTAGAAAGAAATGTTTTCTCAAAACCTCATCCTGTTCAGTCAACACTTAAAAGAGAAGCCCAGATATATAGACAACTGAATGAGTGGGCTGACTGCATACCAAATATTCACTTACAAGTCCCTAGCTTGAAAAGCAGTGTTCCCCTCCAGTAACAATACTGTAGGGTGTGGTTAGGTTCCCAGACTGTGTTGTTAGGTGCCATCAAGTCACTTCCCAACTCACAGTGACACGATATACAAAAAAATGAACACTGCCCAGACCTACCCCATGCTCACAATCGATGCAGTGCTTGAGTTCATCGCTGCAGCCACTCCGTCAATCCACCTTGTTGAGAGTGTTTTCACTGACCCTCTACTTTACCAAGCCTGATGGCCTTCTCCAGGGATTGGTCTCTCCTGATAACATGACTGAAGTACGAGAGATGAACTCTCAGCACTCTTGCATTTAAGGAACACTCCAGCTGTCTACAAGGCAGATTTGTTTGTTTTTCTGGCAGTCCTATGGTATATTCCGTATTCTTTGACAATACCATCATAGAAATGCATCAATTCCTCTTCAGCTTTCCTTACCCACTCTCCAGTTTTTACACGCATAAAACGCTACTGAAAAGGCTGTGGCTTCAGTCAGGCACATCTTAGTCTTCAAGGTAACATCTTTGTTCTTAAATACTTTAAAAAGGTCTTTTGCAGCATAGTTACTCAATGTAGTATGTCACTTGATTTCCTGACTGCTGTTTCCATGGGTGTTGATTGTGGATCCAAGTAAAATGAAATCTTTGACAGCTTCCATCCTATTTTAGTCACTTCTCAAGAAGTAAGCCACAGAGTGGGCACCTTCACCCAGCAGCACCTACACTCCTAATAGTGAGCTCACCTTCTTCCCTCTGGGCCTGGCTGTCTCCTCGCCCATATTTGCGCTTCATGACTCTCTTCTTCATTCTGAATCTTCACTGTCTCTCTTCCTGAAACCCGCCCAAACACGCAAAGGGTGACTCTCCTTCTTCAAACTTACCATTTCCTGGCTGATGTGGCCGCCTTAAAGTCTCCATTAGTTGGCTTTTTCCTTTCCATTTTCTGAAAACACTATAACCTTTTAAGCCACTTTCTTATTAATAAATAATATGGAGATGAGTATAATAGTAGTTGAACTTTTGACACAGCCAAGATTATTTCTTTAGAATAAATGCCCAGAAATAGAATTGCTGGGTCAAAATGCGTACAAATAAAGAATTTTGATAATACTAGGAAATTATCTGCAAGAAAATTTAACTTCCATTCACAACCCCAGGTGAAGGGTCCCCAATCTGGTCCGAATCAGTGACAAACTCCTAACGTGGCTCCCCACAACTTTGAAGAGTACGCCTATCCAGTCCAGGTTTCATAGAGCAGCCAGGGTCACATCCCTCATTAAAATCATCCAAAGGTTACCCCTGGCTTAGACTAAAATTCAAAATGCTTAAAATGGCCTATAAGGGCCTATACCATTTGGATTTGCCTCAACTCACGTCACCCTGACGTCTACCCTGCTGTCCAACTTCTTTCACTATCTCAAAAACTCCAAGATCTTTCCTTCCCCAGACTTTGCACAAGCTACTTCCTAGTCTGTCTACTTCTCATCTAGCTCATTTTTACCCAACATTCTGGTTTCAGTTCAGCTGACCTCCTCCAAAAGCTTCCTGATCTCAATCAGGAACTCCCACTTCACTTCTCTCACAGCACTTCAACTCTTCCTTCAAAGCACTCATAGCAACGTGCAAGCTCATTCTTATTTTATGTGTGACTATTTAAAACCTATCTTCCTTGCATTCTCATAAACTGTAAGCTTCATGAGAGTAGCAACCATGTGTTTTATGCATCACTATATACCCAACATCTAACAATGTCTGCCTCAAAATAGATATGCAATAAATAGATTAAGTGAACGATCAGTTATTAACATCTTGTGCAGTCCGAAGTACTTTCCTATTTTTAAATTTTAATGTTATTCATCTTTTTATAGTTCTGTTTTTAATTAAGACTAAATTTGCAATTCAGATGTTATTCAGTAGAACAATTTTCATTGCTTCTAAATTAATTTGTAAATATAAACCAGTGTTCTTTCTAGTCTCTTTGCTTTTTCTTTATCCTACATTTTTCTCTCTCTCAATTTCTCTTAAATCTAATGCAATTTAATTGGCAGTTTTTCCCCTATGTTATTAGAGGTCTACAAAATAAAGGTACAAATTACAATCAATGTGACCTCAGGTTTAATGAAAAATACAACAAATCTTACTCTATTTACTTGGAAGAAATTATACCTAAACAATTTTATTTGTCTCTGGAATGCAAACCAGACCAGAAAGAAAAATAAGTTTTTTCTACATACATTTATTGTTTTGTTATAATCCTAACATATGGTCTTCACAGACCACATATATGTATATGTAACATTTTCATTTTTACTTGGTATGTGTGTATGTATGTACAGATACTCTATATATGTACACAGCAATAACATGTCATTCTACCCAATTAATACAATAGCTATAACAGAAGACAGAATGTTTTTTTAATCAAAGCTAACCTGAACAAATAGCTATAAAATCACTAGAGAAGAGCCATCACCAAGTTTAATCCATCTTCATAAAACATGAACTGCTTTAGATTAAGCACTTGACTACGAAGCAAAAGTCTGGCAATTCAAATCCACCCAGAAGGGCCTCAGAACAAAAGTCCTGGGGACATGCTTCTGGAAGGTGACAGCCATGAAAATCCAAAGTTTACTGTTTAAAAACCCAGAGTACAGTTCTGTGCAACACATGAGGCTGCCGTGAGTTGGAACTGACTCAATGGCATTATTTTGTGTGTGTGATTATCTAGAAACATACCTGTTGTTTTAACTAAAACAACAGCTTGTGTATTACTGATTTTTTAAAAAGTCAAAGTTTTAATAAAATAAACATGAATTTTGGGAAACTACTTGAAGACTTAAAAAAAAAAAAGAATTTTAGGCAGGTAAATATGAGAAACTTAAACATTATTACACAATGAGCTTCATCTTCTTTTTCTGCTTACTTAGAAAATATGAGGTACCTGCTTTTTTCATCTCTAAAACACTTGCTGAGAATGAATTTTGTGATTGACCTAGAGCTTCAAGAATCCTTTCTCCCAAGGTTAGGTTTCTAGTTCTAATCTCTTTCTAGACCTACAGAATTTACCTACTTAAAAACAAGACACTTCCATGGCCAGTAGTCTTCATTTATTTGACTCACTATGATGTAAGAGAGAACTTTGGTAGCATAGTGCCTGAGGCATTTTGACTGCTAACTGGAAGGCTGGCAGTTCAAACCCACCAGCCACTCCTCAGAAGGAAGGTTGGGCAATCTACTTCCATAGTGATACTGCCTCGGAAACCCAACGAGGGGTCGCTATGAGTCAGATTCGACTCGACGGCAGTGAGTTTGTTTTTTGGTTTGGTGATGTAAGAAGGAACACTGGTGGCTCAGTGGTCAATGTACTTGGCTGCTAACCAAAAGGTCAATGGTCTGAATTTCCCAGCTGCTCTGTAGGAGAAAGATGAGACAGCTTGCTTCCGTAAAAATTTCCAGCTTTGGAAGCCCTATGGCGGCGGCTGTCCTCTGTCCTGCAGGGTAACCATGAATCGGAATTGAGTCACTGGCAGTAGGTTTGGTTTTGTGATGTGAGACACTGTTGACAGCACTGTCCCTCTGGTTCTGGTCAGGCCACAAAAGGTGCCTGGCATGCTGCCCTCTTCTGGGAAGTCAGAGCACCTCTGCAGCCACAGCTACTTCATCTTCTGAGGGTGGTATCTGATGCTTAGGGGACCATGCTTTATTCATCTGAAGCCATCCCGCAGCCCACAGTTGGTTGGTGGGGATGTGCCCTGGTTCAAAGGCACCCTCTATATTGGATGGTACTGGCATCTTAATCCGATCTCTCTCTCGGAGTCTGAATGCATGCTACACAGATGGGTCAATACAGGAAGAATGGCACTGAAGTAGAGAAACAGAGCGTGGTATTAAGTAGAAGCAATGAGACAGAAATAAGGGAGAAGAGAGGAATTAGCAGAAAGATGCAGTTAGAGATGGAGAGGAGGGAATGAAGCAGGAAGAATAAACATGAGTTGCACCTGGGTCCCCTAATATGCTGTTCAACAGTTAGAACTACTTTTATGCCACCTGGCGGGATGAATGACCGAGTTCTCTAGAGGCCACGTGTTTGTGCTACAGAGGAGAAACTTCATTGTGCGTTCTTTACTTTCCACTGAAATAAACCCTAACATGCGTCTGTTCCCAGTAACCCCCAAAGAACCTGACTAAAGCATCAATTCAGCACAATATCTAGTACACAGAAAACACTGAATAAACACTCAAAAATATAATTTAAAAAAAAAACGCCAGACTTCCAGCAAGTATTATGTTGTGAGTCTATTCTGATTCATGGTAAGTCCATGGCATGGAGTAGAACTTCTCCATAGGGTTTTCAAGTGTATGACCTTGCAAAAGCAGATTGCCAGGCCTGTCTTCTAAGGCGTTTCTGGGTGGGTTTGAACCACCTACCTTTTGGCTAATGGTTGAGCACTCCTACTAAGTCATATATCACTTTTTTAGAAACGTACTTCTTAAATGGCTCATTTTTAGCATAGAAATGTTGTGTTAGTCAGTAAGTAGTGACATGGAAAAATAGCTGCCAGACCCATGTCATAACAGAAAAAGCTAATGTTAGGTACTGTACATGTATTAACTTATTTCACCTTAACAATCCTATGAGATCTTTACCATCTCAAGCTTGGAGAGGTTGGGTTTCACATCAAGGGTCACACAGTCAGTAAGAAGCAGGGCCAGGATTCAAAACCCTTGTCTGACTCTAAAGCCTGTGCTCTTGTTTTCATGACTGGTCACTGTCAACTCCGATTTTGTTTTTGTAACAATTAAAGGTTCAGAGCTCTGGTAGCATAGTGCCTAAGGCACTTGCCTGCTAACCAGAAGACTGGCGGTTCAAACCCACTAGCCACTCTTCGGAAGGAAGATGGGGCAATCTACTTCCATAGTGATACTGCCTCGGAAACCCAAGGAGGGGTCACCATGAGTCGGGTCTGACTCAAGGGCACATAATAACAACAATAAGAACAACAAGGGTTCAGATATCCATGATGATATCTATTTGATGAGAATACAAAGAAATTTTACAAATTTTTACAGTTGTTAATTTTATTACAAGAAAGTAGCATATTCTATTCCTTAGGACAACACTTCACTGTAACAGGAGTAACTAAGACTACAATAATCATAAAAAACCTTTCTAGAAATTAAATGGTATAATCCTAGTATAAATACAGATTTCCAGGAGAGTTTAGATTATGGATAATTACCCACCAGGCACTACGTGGAAGGAAGACTGGGCAATCTACTTCTGTAGAGATTCACTGCCTCAGAAACCCAAAGGGGGTCGCTATGAGTCGGAATTGACTCAATGCCAGTGAGTTTGGTTTTTGGTTTTGGTATACAGAGAATCTCCTGTCTCCTAGCATCTATGGAGTCTCAAGAACCACTGGAAAATACACATATTTGGGACAGGTCTATGCAGAGCTACCCAAAAGAAGTCCACCGTGAAGTTCTCACACCAGCAGGAGATTCACATACCACAAACGCACCAGCTTTGTTACCAAGGGCAAAGGAGAGAAGCAAGGGAGGAACCACCTTCCAAAACGAAACAACTCTAGTGTAGGACCTTTAAATTTCCAGGTAAAAGGCAAGAAAAGGACTGAGTTGGGGAGGATGGGCAGAGAAAACGGTAACACACAAAGGCTAACAAGAGAAGTTAACAATCCCTTACCACAGGCCTGGCACCAGGCTCTTACTATCCTGTTTTGCAGATGAGAAAACAGACAAGGAAGCTAAAGTTGTGTCCAAGGTGATAAAGTCTTCAAGTGAAAAACACGGGATTTAAATTCAGATCTGTGTGTTCCCAGATTCCGTTTCCCTACAGAACAAGAGGATTTCTAAGTGCTTAAATCCCACTGACCTACACCTACAGCATTTGCAAACAAAGCCAAAAAACCTGTATTCCAATGTTGGAACAAATCTATTTTCCAGACAGTTTCTGCTGAGATATATTGTCAACGGCAATTGTTGGCCTTTTCCCTTTCCTAAGCATGAATGAGTGATTGAATAAAACCAGTAGTAAGGGCAACGCTGCCATCTTTATGTAATGCAGTATTTACAACATGCCTAAAGTTTACATAAGAACAGATTGCATGTAAAAATGGTTCACATTCTAAATATCTGTACCCAAAAAGACTTATTCCAATTTACGTTCAGTAATGCTTGACCCTGAAAATAAAGGTGGCACAACCACCATTTATTTACAGCAAGAAACAGGCAACTAACTTTCTTTTCCCATATAAATCCCCTCTCTTTAGCAAAACAAAAGACTGATTACTCATAAATGTTATAGTCATGGTATAAGCAGCGTAGAATATGTTGAATCTCTGTCAGGGAAAAAAATAGAACTGTTACTAGTGTTTGTGTGTAAATCTCCCTATTTGAGGGTTATAGGCACAGAATTCACTCTCAAAAAGCTCAGGTTTCTGAGGCATTATCACTACGGAAGTAGATCGCCCAGTCTTCCTTCCAGGGAGTGGCTGGTGGGTTTTAACTGCCAGCCTTCTGGTTAGCAGTCAAATGAGTTAGGCACTATGCCACCAGAGTTCCCATTCTGACTCATAGTGACCCCCTTTGGGTTTCTGAGGCAGTAAATCTTTGTTATTAAATAACAAAGACAACAATATACCTAATCATGAACAGTGAATATAACCAGTTTAATACTACCTCAGTGATTCTGACTCATTTTAATAAATTATTAATTGTTATATACATGCTATACATAGACTATTTGAAATCATGGGTATGTTTCTATTAAAATATCAACCCATTTTAGTTTTAAAGTTAAAATTATTCTCCAGCGGAAATTACGGGATTTTGAAAAGAAAAATGTGGCATAGGAAGCTGAAGACTATATATGAAGTTAATAAAAATTAAATCAAAGCAATATATTTATAGATAATTACAGCACAAATGCTTGCTTACCCACTGGCTGACGCAGGCCAACACAGACAAGGAAAGTGCTAAGCCCTTTAAGGGCAGAGCCTTTTACCAGGCATGTCCTACAGCGATGAACACAGCACCCAGACAGAACAGATATGGGGGCTTTTGCAGACTCCGAGAGTAGCTGCGTATCACTCCTAATCAACAGACTTCGGAAATAACACCGTACAGACATTGTGCCCGGCACACATGATAGACACATGTAGTCTTAACAACTCCTAACTTCTACCACAAATTAAGTGGTAAACAATTTCACAAAGAACAGTCAACAGGTATTCCCACTTCTAAGCAACAAAAATTGTGAAAGATTAAACAGACACTGCAGAAAAGTATTAACAGAGTTTACAAAAGGCAGAAGAGCTACGAGTTGTTGTTGTTGTTGTTATGTGCCGTCGAGTCGGCCCCGACTCATAGCGACCCCTCCTTGGGTTTCTGAGGCAGTATCACTACGGAAGTAGGATTGCCCAACCTTCCTTCCGAAGAGTGGTTGGTGGGTTTGAACCGCCAGCCTTCTGGTTAGCAGTCAAGTGCTTTAGCCACTATGCTACCAGAGCTCCCACGAGTTAGTATGAAACCTTTCTTAAGAGCAGCAATTCTGTATGTATTATTATTATTATTATTATTTTGCAGTCAATTACCTCTGACCTAGGCTGTAGAGTTAATTACATATATAAAAATAACATTAAAAAATTTAATAATTTGTGACAAGACAGTGACTGTCATTGAACTTGCATATTAAGTCATTTTAGAACTGGCATGTTAGTGAGTATGGCGACTATTTGACTTGACTTTTCATAATTACTTTCAGCATTCCAACTATGTGAAAAATATATCCAAAGACATTCCTTTTAGAGAATCTCCCTTTAGAGAAGGGGCAAGGGAATCCAAAAGAAAAGTGTATCTTAACTGCCAAAAGAAAATTGTATCTTAATTGTACAGCTAGCTCTCCTATATTATCTATTCTTATATATACTTTAAAGCAACCGATGTTCTATTAGACTACTGTGTAAATCCTAAGAGATTGCTAAGTAAATTATCACTGGCAACTAGAAAATTCAGTGTACTACACACTTCAGATATCAATAAAAATATAAAATAATGTGTGAATAAGACACTGAAGACTATCAATCAGGGCACTGCTATAATGAGTAGAGGATATATTATTAAGAAAGAAAAAAGATTCTAAGCTGTTTTCTTTTTGCCTTTCTGCTTAACTCTGCTCAAGACTATTCTATGATTCAAAGGCATCTTTCTTGATATTTACAGGAAGAGTCAAATATAAATATTTGATAAAACTACCTTTCAGGAAACAATCTTATAAAATTAACAAACTTTTTACATGTATTTTTCAGATAGGTAGTCCCTGGAATGATGAAAGTAATCATTAAAAATCAAGTCAGGTAGTCACCACTACTCACCAACACACTGTCAGTTCTAAAGTAACTCATACTCAAGTTCTATAAAAGTCAACTGATTCATTACAAATTATGAACTACATCTTTTGGTGATACTTATATCAACAAATGAAAACTGAAACATAGTCGGGAACGGATAGAAACATAGGTTTTGTGATTCTTTAAGATTTATAATCTGTCAACTTATGAAACCCTCAGTGACAGGAAAATAATCGATGCTATTCCATCTAGAAAGAACAGCCGGAACGCTCTCACACATTCTCTGGACATGTTATCGGGAGAACAGTGCCTGGGAGAGGACATCATGCTCGGCAGAGTAGAGGGTCAGGGAAAAAGAGGAAGATCTTCATAAGATGGACTGATACAGTGGCTGCAACAATGGGCTCAGACATGGCAGTGACTGTGAGGATGGTGCAGATCAGAGAGTGTTTCGTTCTGTTGTACACAGTGTCACTGTGAGTTGAAAGTGACTTGACAGCACCTAATGACAATGACAACATTTTGCTACCAATGGTAAACAAAAAACCGAATTGAAGAGTTACTGGCCACTGCAATGTTTATTACTTGAAATATTTTTCAAAAAGACTTTTCACATTCATCAAATTAATCAATCACATTTTCAATGGCAATTCTAAGTATTACTACTCTTCCACCCACCATACCAGAGAGGAAGGATTCACACGCACTGCTCTTTTATTCGCACCAAAGAACTCATATAATCTATCAGGTTCAATGCAAACTAGTTTTACAGGTAAGTTTAAGGACTAATATGGTCCCACTTCCCATTTGATCCTTTCCAATAAAAATTTGTAAAAAGCTTAAAATATTTTTAATTATATAGATATGTATTCTTTTTCTATTCAGTGCTAAAAATTCCACTGTTTATTCCTTCCTTTGTTGTGTTGTTGTTACTTGAAGAATCTTTAGAAACTTTTGACAATAAATGGGACACTGAGAGTATCCTCTTCCTTAAATGTTGAATGCAGATCAGTAAGCAAGGAAAAGGATACCCCCCCCCCCCCCGCCACAGTATTTGGCTGTGTATTTCCTTTAAAGAATTCCCCTTTCGTGCTACTTGACAAATCTAGGGTTGGAGACATATAAAAAAACAACTGATGTGTAAATTGTTGGCATATGCTTTTCTTTGGAACCTTCTCTAAATGGGTGTGTGACAACATTTTTATTAAATCATCTTTGGAGGAATACGGCAGATCAAGGTGAGAACTTTTTTAAGACGTCATATGCATAAGGCTAGTACTTGGAATGTTACTGTAGATATTCCCCTCTCAAAATTTTAAGAAAAGCAGTTTAAAGTTAAAAATGTAACATGTTAGGTAAATCTATTCTATGTTAATAAAAACTCTTGGACTGTTTTTAAAAATGTTTCCAGATTAACTAAGAAGAGGTTATAGCAACTGAATTAGAACACAAAGCCATCATAGTAGTGCATAGTGCAGCTTCTGCTAGGAGAATGACTTCTTTCAAACTCAGTGGAACAACCAGTACTATTTCTATAGTACTTCCTTCCAGCTGGTAGAAAGGCAAGTTAACTGGGATGCTTAGAATGAGGAAGAATGACTTCCTGACAAGTGTAGCTTTTCCTCTCTACACTTCATTGCTAGGAAACTACTTGGTTCAATGAATACTGGCACGCCTACTAGGTGTAAGCTAGGCAACAGTGACACAAATACAAAGTGGAAATATGAAACAGAAAAGTAAGATAGGAGCCTTCTCCCTCCAGGTAAACAGACTAGCAAGATAGAGAAAATACAACACCATCTATGTTGTAACAGAAGTATTTAATGTACCATAGTAGTTGCAAGGATGAAGTGATCTCCATTCCTAATTTTTTTCGAGGGGTCTTGGAAAGATCCATGAGGAAGTGATGCCTGAACAATTTTAAAAGAAAGAACAGGAGCGGTAGGGAGCTGATGAGGACTGATGGAGATATTCCAGAAAGAAAAAAAATAGCCTGGGTGAAAATAATGTTCTATAAATTACTAAACACCTTATGATTCTGCAGTTGAGGAAATACAAGTTAAAATGATTTATTATAGGACTTCCCAGAGCAACTAACACAGACCTACGTGTATTATGATTCTCCAAGGGTAAAATGAAGGTTCACAGCATTCCCCTGTGAGTACCTGGCAAGGAAGTTCCTTTTTAGAGGAATACTTTGGTAGAGTAGTGGTCTTTGGAACATACTGTAAGAAATTTGTACCGGATCATCTCTACAGTCTTTTCTGGCTGCAATAAGTCAGAAAGGAAACTCCAAAAGACAAACTATCAAAAGTTATCTTAATGTAAGACTTCTCAACTTATGTAAAATTTAGCATGTGTTTAATGCAATTAAGGTGCCAAGCTCAGGATTCAAAATATGGGAAAGAAAAATACATTTACAGACAACAACAGAGATAGGGTAAGTATCTGGGTAAAAACCCATCCTAAGAAAAGTGGGTGCCAGACATTCAAGCTTGGCCCAATCCAACTAGTAGGAGAGCCCAAAGTTGGTCACCAAGATTTGTCCCTGGCCAAGTTCACTCACTCTCTACCAAGGACTCAGGTCTAGAGTGAAGGCAAAGAATCCAAGAGCAAGAAGCACCTGACAAAACTTTTTCTCTAAAACTCCCTACACAACAAAGGATCTGTAAAGCCTCAGAATATTAAATAAAAAAGGGGCTTGGGACACAGCCGTCCCTTCACTACAAAAGCCTTCTAAGCTCTGGCACACTGGGACACCTACAGCACTACCAATGCATGGTGGGCAGAGCAGAGCCGAAGCAGCAGCATCAGCGCCCAGCAGGAACGGTGACATCGACGTGGCTGAGGGAGGCAATGGCAACAGTGCTGTATGGAGAAGGCTACAGGGCAACTGACCAAATTCATTCACAAGCATGTTTAAGACCCAAGCCAGAGAGTTTAGGAAGTACTGGGGTGCAGAGAGGCTGCCTGGGTATTGATTGGGCAAAAATTCCCTAAAAAAAAAAAGTGACCTCTTCCAGCAAAATTTTGATATTAGGTGCCACTGAAATCAGTTCCAACCCATAACAACTCTATGTACAACAGAATGAAACACTGCCTGGTCCTACGCCATCCTCACAATCACAATCATTGCTATGTTTGAGTCCAATGATGTAGCCACTCTGTCAATCCATCTCACTGAAGGGCTTCCTCTTTTTGTGCTGACTCTCTATGAAGTGTGGTAATTAAGGCTGTATGTCAACTTGGCTGGGCAGTGGTTTTGAGTGGCTGGGCAGCTGGATGTAGTTATTCCTCATGATGAGATTGTAGAATGTGCTGTATGCAGCCAAGTAGCTGCCTTTAGGGTATGGCCTGCTTCCAGTATATAAGGAGAAGCTTTGAGGAAGGTCTCTAGCTTTGTGGCACATCTGGATCCTGCCATTTGGCAAGTCTTCATCTCCAGTTCCTGGACTTGGAGCAGTGGCCTGCCATGTTGCCTACCGATCATGGGATTGTGCCATTTCACCTGCTGACCTTGGGTTCATCAGCCTCAGCAGCCAGTGGTTGAGTTAGCAGATCCCTCTAACTCCAGTGGGCCTGGAATAAGAGGCAGAGCTGAAGCCCAAGGTCGAGGGGCCTATACCCAGCCCCTAGCACTGGCACTCTCAAATTGGACTTCCAGCCTCCTCAACTATAAGAGAATAAATTCCTGATGGTTAAGCCATCCACTTGTGCTATGTCTGTATAGCAGCACTAGAGAACCAAGACGACCAAGCAGGATGTCCCTTCCGATAATACGTCCAAAGTTGCCATCCTTACTTCTAAGGAGCATTCTGGCTGTACTTCTTCCAGAAAGACTGGTTTGTTCTTTGGGCAGTCCATGGATAGTCCATATTCTCTGCCGACACCATAATTCAATGACACTTACTCTTCTTCAATCTTTCTTATTCATTGTCCAGCTTTCACATGCATATGAGGCGACTGAAAATACCATGACTTGAGTCAGGTGCACCTTAGTCTTCACAGTGACATCTTGCTTTTGAAACTTTAAAGAGGTCTTTTACAGCAGATATGCCCAATGCAATATATTGTTTCATCTCTTGACTGCTGCTTTTATGGGCACTGATTGTGGTTCTAAGTAAAATGAAATCCTTGACAATGTCAGTATTTTCTCTGTTCATCATGATTTGCTTATCGGTCTAACTGTGAGGATTTCTGTTTTCCTTATGTTAAGGTATAATCCATACTGAAAACTGCAGTCTTTGATTTTCATCACTATGTGCTTCAAGTCCTCTTTGGTTTCAGCAGGAAAGATTGTGTCATCGGCGTATCATAGGTTGTTAATGACTTTTCCTCCAATACTGATGCTACATTCTTCTTCATATACTCAGCTTCTTGGATTATTTATGTAGTATACAAAATAAATAAGTATGGTGAAAGGATACAACCCTGACACACACCTTTCCTGATTTTAAACCACGGGGTATCTGTTTGTTCTATTCAAATGACTACCCTTTGGTCTATGTACAGGTTCTGCATGAGCACAAGTAAGTGTTCTGGAATTCCGACTCTTCGCAACTTTATCCA
This sequence comes from Orycteropus afer afer, assembly GCF_000298275.1. Classification (NCBI taxonomy): domain Eukaryota; kingdom Metazoa; phylum Chordata; class Mammalia; order Tubulidentata; family Orycteropodidae; genus Orycteropus; species Orycteropus afer. The sequence goes on from NW_006921709.1 coordinate 5,466,227, forward strand.
TAATTTGTTATGATCTACAAAGTCAAATGCCTTATAATCAATAAAACACAGGTGAGTATCTTTCTGGTATTCTCTGCTTTTGGCCAAGATCCGTCTGACATCTGCAATGCTATCCCTCATTTCTCATCCTCTCTTCTGACTCTGGCTTGAATTTCCGGCAGATCCCTGTGGATGTACTGCTGCAACTGTTTTAGAGTTATCTTCAACAAAATTTTACTTGCATGTGATATTAATAATACTGTTTGATAATTTCCCCATTCTGTTGGATTACTTTTCTTTGGAATGGGAACAAATATGGATCTCTTCCACACAGATGAGTTGGTGCTTCTAGCACTACATCCATTTGTTGAAACATCTCAATGGGTAGTCCATCAATTTCTGGAGTCTTGAAGATTTCGAAGGAATCTTCAGGGCAGTTTGGACTTCTTCCTTCAGTACCTTTGGTTCTTGATCATATGCTATCTCCTGAAATAGCTGAATGTCAATCAATTCTTTTGATACAGTGATTCTGTGTATTCTGTGCCTTTTGACACTTCCTGAATCACTCAGTATTTTGTCCATAGAATCCTTCAAATACTGCAATTTGAAGCTTGAATTTTTCTTTAGTTCTTTCAGCTTGAGAAATGCCAAGGGTGCTCTTTCTTTTTCATTTTCTAACTCTAGGTCTTTGTAGATTTCCTTTTAATACTTTACTTTGCCTTCTCGATCCACTCTTTGCACTCTTCTGTTCAACTCTTTTACTTCATCATTTCTTCCATTTATTTTAGCTCCTCCATGTTCAAGAGTAAGTTTCTGCATATCTTCTGACATTCAGTTTAGTTTTTTCTTTCTAGTCTTTTTAATGACATTTTGCTTTCTTTCCATATGATGTCTTTGATGTCATCCCACAACTCATCTGGTCATTAGTCATGAGTATTCAATATGTCAAATCTATTCTTGAGATGGACTCTAAATTCAGGCAGAATATATTCAAGGTTGTACCTTGGCTCTTGTGCACTTGTTTTAATTTTCTTCAGCTTGAACTTGAACTTGCATATGAGCAATTTATAGTCCATTCACAATCAGCTCCAAGCTTTGTTCTGACTGATGATACTGAGCTTCTTTATTGCCTCTTTCCACAGATGTAGTTGATTTGATCCCTTTGTATTCCATCTGGTGAGGTCCACAGGTATAGTTGCTGTTTAAGTTACTGAAAAAAAGTATTTCCAGTGAATGTTGTTGTTGTTGTTATGTGCTGTTGAATCGGACCCAACTTATAGCAACCACTCTTTGGGTTTCCAAGATGGTATCACTATGGAAATAGATTGCCCAACCTTCCTTCCAAGGAGTGGCTGGTGGGTTTGAACCACCAGCCTTCTGGTTAGCAGTCAAATGCCTTAGGTACTATCCTATCATGTAATTTCCGGCATTGTTTCTGTCACCACAGCCATATATTCCAATTATCCATCTCTCTTCATTTCCAGCTTTTGCATTCCAATCACCAGGAATTATCAGTGTACCTTGATTTCAAGTTTGATCCATTTCAGACTGCAGTAGTTGGTAAAAATCCAGTGGCTGGTACATAAGTTTGTATAATAGCCATATAATATGGTCTTCCTTGTGGGCATACTGACATTAAGCTATCACTGACAGCATTATACTTCAGGATAGATCTTGAAATATTCTTTTTGACAAGGAATGTGATGCTGTTCCTCTTTAGTTTGTCATTCCCAGCACAGCAGACCATGGAAGTATGATTCAAAATGGCCAATACCAGTCCATTTCAGTTCACTAGTGCCTCAGTTATCAATCTTCAAGAGTTTCATTTCATTTTTGACAACATCCAATTTTCCTAGATTTAGACGTCATACATTTCATGCTCTGATTGTTTATGGATGTTTACAGCTGTTTTTTCTCATTTTGAGTCATGCCACATGAGCAAATCAAGGTCCCAAAAGCTTTACTCTATCCGTGTCACTAATGTCAACTCTACTTTGAAGAGACACCTCTTTCCCAGTGATATTTTGAGTGCCTTCCAAATTGAGGAGGTCATCTTCTGTCTGTATCAGACAATGTTCTGCTGCTATTCATAAGGTTTTCACCATCCAATTTCTTAAGAAGTGAAATGCCAAGTCATCTTTCCTGGTTTATCTTAGTCTGGAAGCTCCACTGATGGCTGTCCACCATGGGCAACCCTGCTGGTAATTGAAATACCAGTGGCATAGCTTCCATCGTTATAGCAACATACAAGCCACCACAGTATAACAAACTGACACATGAGTGGTGGTAACTTCATCAAAATGACTCATTTTAACAGGCTGGGGTGACATGAGGAAACATGGATTATAAACACAACAAAACCAAGAGGATTTCTTAGTCAACGGATCACACACAACATGAAAGACATGTTCCTAGGACAGGGAGGCTACAGAAGTCAGGTGGTTGTTGTTGTCAGTGACAGCACATAGGATCCAACTCACAATGATTCTACGTACAACATAATGAGACACTGCTCCATCCTTGTACCATCCTTACAGATGCCTCTATGTCTGAGCACAGTAATGAGGGGCATGAGCTCTGGAGTTTGACTGCCTGGGTTCAAATTCAAGATGTGACATTTACTAGGCTACAGAACCTTAGTCCAAGTTATCTGACTTGTCTTTGCCTTAGTTTTCGCATTATAAAATGGAGGACAACAGTACCTACCATATTAAATGAGTTAATATATATGTAAGGAGTCCTGCTGGCACAACAGTTAAATGCTCAGCTGCTAACCAAAAGGTTGGTGGTTTGAACCCACCCAGTGGCTCCATAGGAGAAAGACCTGGTGATCTGCTTCCATAAAGCCCACAGCTTAGGAAATCCGATGAGGCTGTCACATGGGGTTGCTAGGAGTTGAGAATCAACTTGAATGCACCAAACAACAACACTATAGATGAAAGTGCTTAGAAGAAAATTAGCTCCTCTAATATTATCTCATTAATTTCTTTATAAACAGAGGTAATAATAACAGCTAATATTCATGATTTACTGTTATGGATTGTGATAGTTGGAGTTGTGTGCCTACTTGGCTAGACCACAATTCTTTGTGGTTTAAGCAGTTGTGAGGTGGGTTATTCCCATGATGGGTTCGGAAATATGTTTTGAGCAGCCAACCCGTTGAAGGGGAGTTTCCCTAGGGGTGTGGCCTGCTTCCAAAATATTTATGGACCTCGTGGGAATAGAGACGCTCTTCTGTGGATCAGGATCCTGTTGTGCTGCCTGCAACTGTTTGTGAGCAAACAATCCACCATTCAGCCTGGTGATCTTGGATTCGTCATTCATTGGAGTCAACAGCTGGTATACTGCCTGCCAATTTTGAGCTTGTCAGCCCCTACAGCTGTGTGAGTCAGGAAAAACCTTCAGCCTGACGTGTGATCCAAGAAGGTGGGACTTGCCAGCTTCTGTAAGTGTGTGAGCCATTTTCCTAAGATAAATTTTGTTTCCTCTCTCTCTATAAGCTTCACTGGTTTTGCTTCTCTAGAGAACCTAGCTTAACACATGGATTGAATCATGTTCTACAAAAATTAAAACCAAACCCACTGCCATCAAGTCAATTCCAATTCACAGCGACCCCACAGGGTTTCCAAGGTTGTAAATCTTTACGGAAGCAGACTGCTTAATCTTTCTCCTGTGGGACAGGTGGTGGGTTTGAGCCTCTGACCTTTTGGTTAGCAACCAAATGCCTTAGCCACAGCACCACCAGTGCTGTAAATCCTAACCTCTATGCTTGTGGTTATAATCTCATTTGGGAATGAGTTGTCTTTGTTATGTCAATTAGGCATGATTAGTGTAGGGTGTACTTTGAGTCAATCTCTTTTAAGATATAAAATGAGCAGATTAGCAAGCAGAGATGGGGGAAGAGTGATGCAAGCCAAGGAACCAGAAAGCAGAAGCTGAAGAGACAAGACCCTTCTTCCAGAGCCGAGAGAGAACGCCTTCCCCCAGAGCCAATGCTCTGAATCCAAATGTCCAGCCTCCAAAAACTGCGAGAAAATAAACTTCTGTTTGTTAGGTCATCCACTTGTAGCATTTCTATCACAGTAGCACTAGGTAACTAAGACATGTATTTACCATGTGCCATACACTGTTCTATGTCCTTTGCATTTAGCTATCACATCATGGAGTTTTAAAATGAACAAGGACAAAGTACTTGGAATAGTGCCAAGTACAAGGTACTCATATAGTACACATTGCTATTATTATTATTAAAGCTCTCCTTTACAGAACATCTCTTTTGTACTAGGTACAGCAGCTTTAAGTCTCATACAAGTCTAGAGAGTAATTCTCAGCATCCTCATTATGCAAATGAAAAACTTGCAGAAAGGCTGTGTACCTTGATTAAGAATCCTTAGTAAGTGAGAATTCTAGTTTGAAAACCAGATCTCTCTGGTGTCAAAGCTCTTTCACACTATTATGTCTACTAATTTCTTTAAAAAATTTGTTATTTGCAAAACAACTATTTCTTCTAGTTTCAGCTGGTAACATGCTGACTAGAGAGGTCTGGAATGTGAAGACTGCTGTACAAAGTTGCTATTTGATCCTTCACCTCTGTGGGGTAAGGAGGTGAGAAGAAGGTCTGGGAGGGCAAACAAGGCTTCAAGGATTCTCTAAAAATCATTTCTTTTTAAAAAAAATACACGTACACATACATAAGCACACCCATCTGCAGCAAACATGGTAAAACATTAACACTTATTAAATAAAGGTGAAGATTTTATTTATTTTATTACTGTGTGCTAATATTGTCCCTCTGTATTTTTCTGTATGCTTGTAATACTTTAAAAACAAACATGTGCCACTAAAGTATGGCTCCCTATATTATTGAAAGCTTCATGGAAGCAAAGGCAAATAACAGGATTAGCAGATCTGGAAGTTCAGTCATGTCCTGACTATGTCACTAACCAGCTATGTGATCTTAAGTAATTCACAATTTTTTTGGAGCTCAAGAACCTCATGTACAGAATCAGACTGGACTACAAGATAACAATTTAGGGGTTTGCAGCGTGAACATTTATTTATTTTTGTTTAATACTAACGCATGACTACCACTATATAAATGTAAGGAGCTCTGGTGGTGCAGTACCTAAGGCATTTATCTGACTGCTAACCAGAAGGTTGGTGGTTCAAACGACCAGCCATTCTATGGAAAGAAGACCAGGCAATCTACTTCCATAAAGATTTACTGCCTTGGAAACCCCAATGGGGGGTGGTATGAGTTGGAACTGACTGGAAGGCAGTGGTTTTTTGGTTGTTTTGTTTTTTTTTTTTGGTATATAAATGTAGTATTACCTGCCAGAGAATAAAGCATCAAAAAACATAAAGCTCAACAATTTAATTGTTAAACTGGAGAGTTCCTTCCTACATTTTATTTATGTAAAATATTCTTTGTCACTCCTCTATAATGTAGTGGTTCCCAGCATTTTTCAAACATGAGAATTCTTTCTTAATGTTGCCACCATCATCTACATGCTATACATGTGGATGTGCAGACCCTGAGGATAACTCAGACTGGGAAATATGGCTACAAAATTTCAGACTCGGTACCCACGATATTCACCATCATAAAATCAAGTCAAGCTTAATTACTAAAAAGAGCGAGTACTGTGTATAAGGAACTCTGTTAAAGCTCCCTCAGAAAGCTCATCCAACTGTCAAGACGAACATTTGACAAAGTAAAGATGAAAAATATGGATTTTTAAGGTTGTCTTACACTAAAAACATTAACACTTCTAGTCTTTTTCTTTTCAAAGGAATGAATCACAAGTTTCTCTTCCTTAAAAGACACATAACCACTTTGCATATTTAAGTGTTATGAGTCAAAAAGATGCACAGTAGCCCAAAATGAGAAATGAAACTTTGGCTCTCTTGTCTGGCCAGGTCTCCGCTCCAGTTGGTGATGATGTCTCAGTCAGAACTCCATCTTCTGAGCCAGTGCTCGCTGCAGCCACAGAGCCTATCTTCCTCAAATAAGAATGAATTTCAGAAACGCTTCTTTGCTGTCAGGTCACAGAATGACTCACTTTTTCTAAAAGGAGGAGAGCTGGGATACAATGGCAATATTTAATGTATCATACTGGTTGAGTGCTTCATCTGAAAGCAACTACTAAAACTGTGTTTTAGTAAAAGCGAAAACTATTTTTACTTTCGCATTATTAAAACATTTTCAAAGAATGCTTGCCATCTAGCCAATCAGTGCTCATTTTTTAAGTAGCATCAATAGATGCCTCTCCAATTTATACTCTAAACTCACCCAAAAAATACCTAATCTATGGCTAGTCACATCTGGTATTTAGGACCCCAGCCTGACATTAGTTGGCTTAAAAAACATAAATATTCTATATGGAATAAACTCTAATGCCTTATTATTTATATATATTTGTTTTTCACTTAAGGATCTTAATACAAAATTTTAATCCTCAATAAACTGCATGATTCATCTGTACAGGAGCAGGTAAAAATCTAGCAAGCATATAGTCCACTTCCTTTTAAAACAATCACTTTCTACTTGCATATGCCAATGAGTAGAAAAATCTTTAGACAACTGGTGGCTGGTAATAAATGAAACCTAAACACCAAAAACGTACCAATATACTACAAATGATGGCTGCGTAAAATTCTCCATTTTCATTCTGACACTGGTGGGTTTGCTGGTGTTCACGTTCTCACCCTTTCACAGATGAGATACTATATTATTGTTAAGAAATAACAACTTGACCTTAGGAATCCCCACCCATCCATACACATGACCCACCACCCAGCTGTGCCCAAACAATCTCGGTACTAAGCTTATCCCCTAGGAGACGGAGGTCCCCTAGTAGATCTTGCAATGTCATATGTTCCTTCATTCTGTTGGAATAGCTCTTTTCTTTCTAGCAATTTGCTCTTCTGTTCCTACACCTCACTTAATATTCTTATGTCCAGCTTAAAACAAACAAACAAACAAAAAACTTTGGGCCACTGAGTAACTTAAAACGATGTGGAAGCTTTAAAATTTGCAAAGTGCTAAAACATGCTTATGTTCATGTTTTGTTTCTATACCTGGTTTGGAGACATAAGCTCCCCTTAAGAATGCTAGCCAGCTAGTTAATCCACTGGAAGATGGATTGGGAGTCATTGCAAGCATAACATCTTTGTTCATTGTCTGGCAGAAGCTATCTATTAGAGTTAACCAGAAGAGTTGCACACGGTTGCAGAAGCTAGGAACCCAAAGTGAAACAGTACAACAACCTTGGAAACAAATGGGAGGAGATTTAAAAAAAAAAAAAAAAAAAGTCACTCAATAGGTGGCACTCTTTTCTCAAAAATGTAACTTGGGCAAGTATTAAAATAAAAGATGTCATCTGCCTACTAATCACTAGAAAGGGAAGAGACTCAAACGCCAACATCCTGTCCCAAATATAGTTTGAATCATTAAATAATTTCTTCCTCATTTCAGTGAAATTCTAGAGTTCTTCAAAAACATTCTAATTCCTTTTAAATCTAGCAAAAGCTACAATGTAGTAGAACCAGGTAAGTCCACTTAAACTGGCAAGTTTTCTCTTATGATTTACCCTGGTCTATGCTTCAGAAGCCCTAGCAAAAAGCTCGACACAAGAAATTATTCAATAAATATGCCCTGAATAAATGAACAAATTGACCTTTCCTCCTGGGCTGTGTTTTACCAGAGGCCAAGGCCTATGTCTTACTCACCTCTGTATCTCCCTCCCCTCTACCCAGGTTCTAGCGTACTGACCTTCAAATGTTCAGCACTTAACGCAGCAGGCTGTGAGAAAGCAATGCCTTTCCAACATGAGCCTCCAGACACGAATACAGCTCTATGGTGAAAGTAAGCTTCACTGACGCCTCTGTGTAAGTGAAGTATCCTATAGTTCCTATAAACCAAAACCAAACTCACTGCCCTTGAGTGGAATCCGACTCACAGCGACCCCTCCTTGTGTTTCCAAGGTGGTATCGTTACAGAAGTATATTGCCCAATCTTCCTTCTCAGGAGTGGCTGGTGGGTTTGAACCTCCAGCCTTCCAGCTAGCAGTCAAATGACTTAGGCATCTGATGACAAAACATTAGGGGAAATAATTTATCAATGCTAGCCATACATAAGTAACCAACAGCATAGATGAGGCATAGATCAGAGGGACTGCGTAATCAATCACAAGTTGTACCCCGGTGGCACAACGGTTAAGTGCTCAGCTGCTAACCAAAAGATTGGCAACTGAACCCATCCAGTAGCTCTGCAGGAGAGAGACCTGGCAATCTGCGTCCATGTAGAATACAGTCAAGAAAACCCTACAGGGCAGTTCTAATCCGTCACATGAGGTTGCTTTGAGGTGGAACTGATTCAACGGAACCCAACAGCAACAGCAATATCTCTCATCATTTTAAAATTTTGATACTTTATTATTACCAGGACAGTACTTTCGGATCACGTCACCATGTACATCGTACAACACCAACATCAGGCTGGCTACCAGTAAGGTGCATGTGCTGTCCAAGTAAAAATGAAGACAGTATATTTCTATGAGGTAACTAAAAGGGGCTATTATTAGGAAGAAAATAGAGAAATGCAAGAGACACCCAGAGGGCCTGGACAGAAACCAATTCTCTGAACTACCTGGGGCTGGGAAGGTCACTTTAAAGGAAGTGTTTACTGTAATCCCTAAGGCAAAACATGGGGAAAAAATGTGCAGGTCAAAACCATGAAATGGGTTCTGGGCACACTTACAGCTATGTTTCTGTGACTGAATCTCTATGAGAGTACTGATTTTTGTCTGTTTTATGCTATATTCCTAATGCCCACATGTTGTTTGTTGTTATTTGCCATAGTGTGTGGTATTGAGTGAACAAATATTGTTACACCATTAGCCTCAACAACTTAAATAAAGAGAAAACTCCTATCCACACATTTCATATCTCATAAACATGGTGAGCGTTCAATCATAGATGGTCTTCCTAGTAACCACCTGATCAAAGGCTACCAAACCCCCTGGCTGAGGAATGTCAGTGTTTCAGAAGAGCATGCTCACTTCTTAACAATACAGTAGTAACACCTCCTCCTCTCTTTGTTCCATCCCCTCAACCTAAAGCACTCTCTCCTTGTATTAAAACAAAAAAACCCAACCAAATAAAACCCCCAAACGCTCTGCCCTTCAGACCCTCTGGCTCTGCCTCTCCTCCCCTCCTCCCTCCCTTCTCTACCAGCTTCTCCACAGAGTAGCCTGCACTTCCTCAACCCCCATTCATCCCTTAGGGAAGCACAAAGACTCTCGCTCCTATCACTCCACTGAAACTGCTCCAGAGACAGACACTGCCACCCTTTGTATTCCTTGCCCAGAGGAATCTGCTACTGCTGACCATTTTCCTCTTAGAAAAAGTCCCCCCTCGTTGGCCTGTGTCTACTGTTCTGCAATGTCTCAGACTCCTTTGCTGTGTGTGTCCTCTTGACTCTCTCTTGGGAAATGCTAGCACTCCTCAGGGAGGAATCTGAGCTAGAATTTCTCTGCTATCCTTTCATATGTATGGGTTTGAGCCTAAGGAATGAAAACTGCCAACAGGAATTATCTATACATTCTTCAATCCTCAGCCCTTGTGCGACTGAACAGTCCAAGGCTCAATGGAGCAAAGTTATCATTAGAGAGAAACACTAAAGGCAGACTTACTATTAATGCAAAAAGTTGAAAAATTTAAGTATATCTTACTTTATACATTAGTCACTTTCTTAAAAGTTGTATATAGTACAGATATATCATAAATTATTTTCAAGACTTGAACACTGAACTCATTCTTGATTTTTGTTTAGTGGGGGAGGCCAATTCACATTTAATAAAAGGGCTTTCTTAAAGCCCAACAGTATTTCTTTCTTCTCGTTATTTTTTATCGTCATTGCCTACATCATTAGTGCATCCAAAGAATAGCCCTGCACTTACCAAGTTGTCCTCTTAGACAGTATATTCAAAAATGCTGTCAAATCCAGGCAGAATTTAGAACTACCCCTCCATTTTCTTCAAGAGTTCCTCATGAAACAAGCTACCACTGACTAGCTAGTTGTTGTTGTTGTTGTTATGTGCCGTCGAGTCGGCCCCAACTCATAGCGACCCCTTTGGGTTTCCGAGGCAGTATCACTACGGAAGTAGGATTGCCCAACCTTCCTTCTGAGGAGTGGCTGGTGGGTTTGAACTGCCAGCCTTCTGGTTAGCAGTCAGGTGCTTTAGCCATTATGCTATCAGAGCTCCTACTGACTAGCTAGAGAACACTGTAATTAGAATACCTTGCTTCTCCCCACCCCTCAGCTTTTATCTGGAGATGACTCAGCTCCCAGCACAGTAGTATACACAGAATAAGTATATCAGTAAATTGAATTGAAGTGATGGTCTAAAGTTTCTTACCTAAGTAAGACTTACAGGACTACATCAAACATATTATTGTTAAAGAACACAAAATAATGGCATGCCAGATAAAAGATATTTACCTTGCCTTGAAGATTTCAGTTTTTTCTGAGTGACCTTTCTATAAAGTTAAACTCAATGATAATCTCCTTTGTTGGGGAGGCTTGGAGTCGGGGAGATTATTCAGAGAATTCTCTTCTGATCCACTAAGCTCTTTTAGTTATCAAAGATATCAACTGAACACAAAATAAAGGTTCCACACTTGATAGGCAGGCATTTGCTAACTTATATCACTAGTAGAGAATACAAAAAAAAAAAAACCAAACTCACTGCCACTGAGTTGGACCCAACTCATAGTGACCCCTCCTTGGGTTTCTGAGGCAGTATCTCTAGGGAAGCAGATTGCCCAATCTTCTTTCTGAGGAGCGGCTGGTGGATTTGAACCGCCAGCCTTCTGGTGAGCAGTCAAATGCCTTAGGCACTATGCCACCAGAGCTCCCAGAAGAGAATAAGAATAAATAAATGTAAGACCATTTAGCATAACTTTATATTGAACCCTGGCCTTAGACATTAATATCATTATTCAAATTAGTAAACAGGCATTACCAAAAAAACAACAACAACAAAAAAAAAAAAACACCAAACTCACTGCTGTCAAGTCAGATCCAACTCATAGTGACCCCTTCTTGGGTTTCCAAGTCAGTATCACTATGGAAGTATATTGCCCAATATTCCTTATAAGGCGTGGCTGGTGGGTTTCAACTGCCAGCCTTCTGTTCAGCAGTCAAATGCCTTGAACAACTAAAACACATGAACTAAAAGAATGCTGAAGTCTGGATTAAACAAATTTTAAATTATTAGAAATGAAAACTAGATTTTTTTTAAGGACTCATTTATAAAGAGCTTTAATAGCTAAGTATAATTGTAAAGAAGTAAGTTTTCCACATTCCTGAGATACCCAAGGAAGCTAATTCATGCAGTAGGACACGTGTATATGGAGAAGAGGCAGAGGAGGGAGTGTGTGTAACACACAGAACAAAGGACCAGGATGTCACTCTGCTCCTCCCAACATCATAACTGGTTAGGCCACCCAAGTTTTCTGAGTGCATTCCCAACTGTACAACTGTACCCTATCCCACAGTGTGATGATGGTGATAAAGTCTGTTAAAGCACTCTGTAAGAGGTCAAATTATTCCACAGTGTTAACAACTGCTACCTGAAATGCATGTGTCCACCAAGCACACCTCCCAGTCTGCTGGCAAAAAAAAAATAATAATAATAATTAAGGAAATCTAACTATGTTTGTAGCCCGAAGCCTAATTTCTCACCTGGTCCAGTAAATACACTGAAGTCTAAATTTATTTGTTTACAACTCACCTAATTTTTTTAAGAGCTCATTTAACAACAACAAAAATATTAATGCTCCCTGAATTTCTGTAACACCTAAATAGATCATCTACAATGTCACTAAATGTGATTTTCACTTCATCATATACTAGGTAAGGCAGGATACACAAAGGCCGAGACAAAAAATTGATAGTAAATAATTACATAGATATACATACATAATTAAGAGATGGGTTTGAATGTATATATACACATACATGGGTGTGTGTGTGTGTGTGCGCATACATATATAAATAAAGGCTACAAGCACAGGCCTGGAGTCAAATGCTTAGGTTCACTTCCAGGGTTCACCACCCACTAGCTGTGCCAATCGATGCCTTGTTGAGTTACCTCACCTCTTAAGAGTCCCTGCTTTCTCAGTTGTAACATGGGAATAAATATACCACTTACTTCAAAAGTGGTGTAAAGTTTAAATGAGACAATCTGTATAATGCACTCCACGTATCAGACACAGAGAAGTGTTTGCTCGATGTTAACTATTACTGTTCTTTCAAGTAAAACTAGGATAGAAGAACGCCATGCTGGCACCATGAACCAGTCATTGCTGGTTCCAGAACTGGCACTGCATTTGTGCTGGTGACCATCTGACAATGGCTGAGCCTCTGTAAAGTCTACTTCCACGACTTATCCAACCAGGATGTTGTCTTTCTTAATTTTAAAATGCTGTGACCATAAATCTCAGTATTTTATACTTACCCTTCTGAAATCACTTTCATATCATCCAGCATCTCATTTGATTTTTGCAAATTCTTGAAGCAAGAAAGGGATCATTTCTATTCCACAGGACAGTCAAACGCAAAACAGTTAAGGTAAGCTTCATTCAGCGTCCGGTGGGAGTGTTAAGACAGTAAGGGGAACAAGTCTCACAAGCCTAACCCAACACTAACAATTAGTCCACTACAATAATCAGTCAGAGAGCAGGGTTAAATATCTTTCAAACTAAAGATACCTAGCAATTCCTATCTACTAGCTAAAAGGGAAAGGCGGAAATCAAGTATGTCCATGAGGAATGCCCTAGTATCTTGATTTTAAGTTGCAATTTGATTAGACTTTTAATTTTAACTGGAAAGAAAACTAAAGCTTTATATCAGAATAGTTTGGTTTTAGAAAGTATTATATACACTGTCTCACCTTGACATAAAAGGAGGGCTGTGACTCCTGAAAGGTCGAAGAATTCTCATGGAACTCATTTGTTTCTAATTTTTTTTTTTCATTAGTCCTACACAAGGCTGTCATAAATACCTTAAATTAAGGTCAGACTGTTCAAAAGTGTTTTTATTTGTTTGAATGTTTAAAGTTCTGAAAGAAAGAATTAAAATCAATGATTCTGAATATCATTTAGGAAGTGCTAAAATTAACATGCTACCAATTTTGTGACCCGGCAGTCTAAATGCCCACCTGGCAGAGGGTCTGATTAAACTAGTTATAAAATAAACCAGGAAAATTAAGTTTACAGTGTTAAGTTACAAATCAGGGGTTAAAAAAATTTTGGGCTTGGTTTTTTGTAATCCATCTTCCTCTCTCAGAATCTGTCGTTAGTTGCCATCAAATGGATTCCAACTCATGACAACCCGTGTGTGCAGAGGAGAACTGCTCAACAGGGTTTTCAAGGTAGATTCAGCAGCAGACAGACAAGCCTGTCTTCCAAGACCTCTGGGTAGGTCCAAACTGTCAAGCTTTTAGTTAAGCGCTTAATATTTGCACCACCCAAGGACTCCTTCTCAGAATGCAACTGGCTTGGAAAGGAGCCTGGTTAGCATTTACAGTTCACTGGCTCTGGAGACTGAGTCTAACTGCCACCACCGCACCTCCATACCCCTTTCTACTCTCCATACCATTCCTGATCCAATCTATCTCAAAAAAAAAAAAAAAAAAAGCATTGGCTACTTCTAAGCTCCAGCAAGTGAATATCATCCTGGGGCAGGCTTATCCAGGAGGAGCAATCCTTAGAAGCTCTCAACAATCCCTGCCGGGAAGTTAGTTCAGCTTGACTTCAGCTGCAGCACAGCAGCTGGTCCCTTTGCTGCCTGGGATCTGAGGTGAGACCTGGTGATTCTTTCACTTTCCAGAGTTCTAAGAACTCAAAACCAAATCAAACCTACAGCCACTGAGTTGATTCCAACTAGAGAAAGTCCATAATAGTTTCGGGGCTAAAATCTGAAAGCTACATCAGCTAAGAGTATTTCCCCCTCCACAAACACAGGGGACACATACAATTCCTAAAGGCCTAAAGTTTCCACAGTTACCAGTCTCTGAACCCCAAATTCACACAAACAATCCTGAAACACAATGTTAACTTTTTTTTTTTTTTTTTAATCCCATGGGTAAAAGACTTGAGGAAGAAAGAGGTATAATGCCTAAAGGATGGTATTTGAAGGATTTATAGAAAAAACAAGTCTGAATTTGAAAAGACACAGGTAGCTTGCTTCAGAATACGCAAAAAACTCTCAACACTTGGAATAAATTATATTCCTTAAACAGAATTTTTTTTTAACAAAACTTAAGTGTTGACACAATGGAATACTATGCAACGCTAAAGAATAATGTAGAATCTGCAGAACACCGCATAACGTGGATGAACTTGGAGGACATTATGCTGA
>NW_006921709.1:5481478-5520371 GCF_000298275.1 Orycteropus afer afer
GAGTCGGCCCGACTCATAGCGACCCCTCCTTGGGTTTCCGAGGCAGTATCACTACGGAAGTAGGATTGCCCAACCTTCCTTCTGAGGAGTGGCTGGTGTGTTTGAACCGCCAGCCTTCTGGTTAGCAGTCAAGTGCTTTAGCCACTATGCTACCAGAGCACCTAGATAACGTAATAGCAAATCAATTATTGATAGCATAAAATTTTGTACATTTTAATACCTACTTTAAGGAGCTCTGGTGGTGTAGTGCCTAAGGCACTTGACTGCTAACCAGAAGGCTGGCAGTTCAAACCCACTAGCCACTCCTCGGAAGGAAGGTTGGGCAATTTACTTCTGTAATGATACCGCCTCGGAAACCCAAGAAGGGGTCCCTATGAGTCAGGTCCAACTTGATGGCACATAACAACAAGACTAACTTTTTAAACTCTGGCTTCAGCCACTATGAAATTTAGCGTATGTGCTCTGAACACACAAGAAACCATATGTTGGGGGCAGAGGTAACCCGACAGTATGAAGATAGGAAGTCAGCTTAAAGTGTCAAAGTACAGTACAGGCAGAGTATAAAGCAAATGCGGAACAAACGCAAATCCTATCAATACTCAATGAATGAGTTATAAAATGAAAATTGAAAGATAAAGCACTGAGGAACTAGAGAAAAGAGTGCCAGAGCACCGGAACCTTGCTACCACACAGAATTCAGAAAAAACAGCTCACGAAAGGTCCCACAACAGCAAGTACCAGAGCAGCTTGGCAGCATGAAGTGAAGAGGCAGTGCTTTAGCAAGACCTGGGGGCGGGGTGTGGGGGAAGGTGGGGTATGTTCACAGGGGGGGGGGTGTAAGTATGCTTTCGAGAGAGAGGGAGAGAAAGCAGGAAAGGAACAGACAGACTTAGCTCTAACTGAATAAGAAATTACTACTGATTTATTTTTAGTAATTAAAATCTGACATTTAGTATTTTGGGGAACCTTCAACAAGAACGCATTATATCACACAACATAATTTTGAACACATTTCTTTAACATGTTGCCAAATTCAGTGATAGACTGATTTCAGACACCAATGGCTTTATATCGTATCACCAAAATTTGGCCCAGGAAGTAAGAGGGAGAAGAGAAAGCAAGGTCTTGAGCATACACTTTTCCTCCTTGATGCCAAAACTGCCTTCCTGGACCTGTGCCCAAAAAGGGAAGGCTTTGTTCTGGCGTGTCTTTGGCACTGTTTAAAACTCTCCTAGCAAATCCTCTTGCAGTGAAGGGAATGTTCTACTATCCACATATAAAGCTGCAGGAAGATTCAAGTTTGCATTGTGCAGATGACAGTCTGGCTGCATTATATATTGAGGACAAAACCTATAGCTAATTATCACAACCAGTCACAGTAGGTTAGAGGATGGTGCTAAGGTGACCAAAACGGTGGAGTCAAAAGAACTATGCTCTATTCCTTATCACAGACTTGTCCCAACATTGTGGTTTGGTAGTGCGTACTAAGTGCCCCAAAGTATCTTCATAACTTATCACAACAGTAAGAGCTGGGAAACTGCATGTGTTTTGACAGGAGCAAGCAGAGTTAAGTGCTCTTCACTACCCGGAATCTAAGACAAACAGTAATTACTGCGGAATGTCCGTGTGCTCAGTAATGAATTATGAACAGCTGCAGTTCTGTGTATGAAGAAGAATAGCAATGGGGACTATGTTTCAAGTTGGTGCAATCACAGCAATTAAATAAGCTGAGATCTATTCCAAATCTATCTGAAAGCCGTATTTTTCTAAAACTTGAGCCCAAAATTACCAAGTTAGAAAGAAAAGCAATGATTCACAGTGAAATTCACACTTTCCAGTAATTGTCAACCTTGTTCAAGTTATGCGAAAAGAACTCCCAAAATACAATTAAATCTGAATTCTCATAACTAGGAAACAATGCAACCAAGAATCAATGAACAAAGCATTTCTAAAGTTTAAACAAACAAAAAAATTTAGGCATATCGACATTTATTGGGGAGCTCTGGTAGCATAGTGCCTAAGGCACTTGACTGCTAACCAGAAGGCTGGCGGTTCAAACCCACCAGCCACTGCCTGGAAGGAAGATGGGGCAATCTACTTCCATAGTGATACTGCCTCAGAAACTCAAGGAGGGGTCACTATGAGTCGGGTCTGGAAGATTTAAGTTTGCATTGGTAGCCAGGTTTAAAATTCCAAGAGTTTTTAAGTTCAAAAAACTAACTGTGATTTCAGTAATTACAGTTAAATTTCGCCTAAGAAATAATTTTCAAATAAAATTTCAGGAAAGTTATTAAAGCTTGAAAGAAACCATAAGATTATGTAAGCCAGCCAATTCGTTTCACAGATGAAAAAACAAGACCCAAGAGAGCTGCCTTAGGCAGGCCATAAGGGGGTTAAAACCCCAATATAACTACTATGGTGAGATGCTTTATCTCACTGCATAATGTTGAAAGTTACATTTTTCCATTATTCTAATAAATACTTTTAAAATGGTAGGAAAAAATAAATTGCTATCAAGATGATGCATAATGTATAAATTGTCTTTGCTAAACTAATAGCAACTAGCAGAGAAACCTTGAGCAAGTTTCTTAACCCCATCCTCATCTGTACAGTTAAGGATTAAAGCAGCAAATCTTCAGTTAGCTGCAGTAGTATTTATTATGTTGTGGTTGTGTGCTATCAAGTTGATGGCGATTCATGACTCCATCGAGAAGAGCGAGTAGAACAGCCCCAGGGGTTTCCCAGCTGTAGTCACTACAGAAGCAGACTGCCCCATTCCCCACCCCCCAAACAGGCAGCGAGTGGATTCAAATCGCTGACCTTTAGGTTAGTA
The DNA here is from genome assembly GCF_000298275.1 of Orycteropus afer afer. NCBI lineage: Eukaryota > Metazoa > Chordata > Mammalia > Tubulidentata > Orycteropodidae > Orycteropus > Orycteropus afer. The sequence continues at coordinate 5,484,312 of NW_006921709.1, forward strand.
GCTGAGCACTTAACCATTGTGCCACCAGGGCTCCTTAGTAGTACTAGCGATTGTTAATATTTACTGGGTCAAGAACAGTGCTGTTATTTTGTCTAATTACCACCACCACCCCCATTTTAGAGATGAGAAATTAAAGGTTCAGAGAAGTTAAATAACTTCCCGGAGTCCAAGGGTAGCAAGTAGCTAACAGGTCTGACTCCAAGGGCTCAGGTTCTTAATCATCACACCATGCTGCCTCTGAAATGTAAACGTGTCATTCCAAAAGCAAATGTACCCAGGGACCAGTGTGGCTGGAATTCGTTTTGAGTGAGAAAATTTCCCAACTTGTGAGATTCTGAAAAGATGGGAGCTGCACAAGTTCACGCGCCCAAGCTCCCAAGTTTGTGACCTCTGTCTCACATCAACTCTGATGCAACTCAACTGCTTCCTTGGGCTCCGGACCCATTTCCTAGGCACACTATGGTTACCTGTCGAACTACAAAGGCTTTAGCTTGTTCTAAATATTGAGATCTAAGGACTGGCCAGTGGGAACATTAACGAAGCTAGGAGCTCTGACTGGTTCTCTCTGCCAGAGCCAGGAATCTTGCCCCAACTTGGTTCCTGAGTCTCATTTGCATCACCCTCCCCACCACACCTGAGCCAGTTACCTGTACTCTACCTGCAGTTCTCCCTACCTTCCTACAGCCACTGTCTTCTACGTCTGTGTACAGTCTGGCCTTGCTCCCTGAAGCCCCACCAAGAAACCTCCCTGCAAGCCCCCTTTACCTGTCAACTCCTCTGAATTCTTCAGGACTTGGCTGGACCTCACATTTCCCAGAAAACCCTCCCTGGCTTCTACTCCACCCCCAGCTGGCTGAGGCCAGCACTGCCCTTGTCACCAGGTAAACTATTACCTTGTTAAGTTTCTCGACACACTAAATGACTTTAGAATAGAGACCTCCTCCCTGCTGGGTCCCCAGCATCTTAATACCTGGCTTACAGCAGTCACTCGGTAAGTGACTTTTAAGGGCATGGACATGCCCTGAGTCATCAGAGGTGACAGCACTGATGATGGGCATCTACCCTGGCATGGTTCAACCCTGTCCTTTCAATCTCTCCATAAAGAGTACTGATAGACCAGACAAGAAAGGATCTGTAGTAACTCTGTATCTGATGCACTTGTTTACCTACGACCCATCAGCTACCTAGGATCTTGCATGTGAAGTCTGGCAGCTGACATGAACCTTGTGACTGACGTGCCCACATCATTTCATGCTCTTTGTTGAAGTACTTGAATGTATTTGTTGTCTGACCTGTGACAGCCTTTTATTATTCTGGATATGAATACACTTGGCTTGGCACCAAACATTTCCCCCTAAGATTGTCCTTCTTCTTGTTGTTGTTATGTGCCGTCAAGTCAGACCCGACTCATAGCAACCCCTCCTTGGGTTTCTGAGGCAGTATCACTATGGAAGTAGATTGCCCCATCTTCCTTCCGGGGAGTGGCTGGTGGGTTTGAACTGCTAGCCTTCTGGTTCGCAGTCAAGTGCCTTAGGCATTATGCTACCAGAGCTCTCAAGACTGTCCTGCCCCTGTGAAATTGTAACACAAGTTAATAGGAAAATCTGATTCACTTTATAGTAATGTGTGCTTTATAAACAACTCTTTGTAAACACTTTTGTCCAGTAAGATATGACTGTGTATGTGTGATGGTAGACGGATAACCGAAAAGGTTTAAAACTAACGAAATCTTCCAACTCAGATATTGTGGAACTTTAAACCAAAGAGTTCAGAGAACTCACATTACAGATTTGACTTCTGCCAATAGTCTCATTTCTTTTTAGCAGAATGCCAATCGTTATTGTAAAGGGAATAAAAACATATAAAGAATAACTCACAGAGGCGAGGGAATGAATGTTCCAGACAGAGGAAATAGCATGCAGCACACGGAGAATAAAGAGTCAGTTGGGGAAATAAAAATATGGACCTGGTACCCAATGATAGGGGCAGCTTGTTCTGGAAGAAAGAGCTGAGAAGTGAGCAGAGGCCCAGTCTGCACAAAAGGTCTGGGTTCATTCTGAGGATGAAGTGGAGGCACTGAAAAGCTTTCATGAAGGGAAGTGTCAAGATCAGACCTGCATTTTGGAAGCTCATCCTGACTGCAGTGTGGAGAAAAGAGGAGGAGGGCACCTCCAAAGGCAGGAAGCTGGCCAGCAAGGAGGCTTTACCGCAACTGGGAAGAGTTGCCAGCGGCCTGACCCTGGGTGGCAGCCGTGGGAGTGGAGAGATGTAGGTGGATTCGAAGATGATCAGAAACTGGCAATAGGACTGGCGACTGACTGGAAGTGGCAAGTGAGAAAGCCAGAGGAGTAAGCTATCAGGGAGGGGTGGTAACATTCATCCAAGGAGAATGAGCAGGAGGGTGGAGAGGGTGGGAAGGGCAAGGACTCAATGTGGACACGTGGCATCTGCAACGTCTGACAGAGCTGCTCCTCCAGAGGGAACTATTTCAGACACAGTTGGATACAGGGTTCTCCAACTAAAGCCAAGACATTTTAGATACTAACATACTGGCAAGAAGGAGTCAGCAAAGCTACAGCTGATAATCTCCTGAAACCCGCTTTTCTGGGGGCGTAGGGCCTAAGGCGTTTGACTGCTAAACAGAAGGCTGGAGGTTCAAACCCACAAGGCACTCCTCGGGAGGAAGATTGGGCAATCTACTTCCGTAGTGATACTGCCTCAGAAACCCAAGGAGGGGTCGCTATGAGTCAGATCTGACCCGACAGCAGTGAGTTTGGTGTTTTATTTTTTATACCCTTTCCTTTCTAGACAATGACCGACTATATCATAATCTTTGTACAAAACTTAAAATTGGCTATTTAGAAATTTTACAGTTGGGGAACTAAGTGCTAAAAAGCTAAGTAACTTCCTTGTTAGACCTTTGGAGCTAGAAAAAGATCACAAAATATATTTGTGAACTTCCAAAGAAACTGAAAATGTAATATAAGAAAAAAGGGATACTTCTAACCAATGAATAGAGCTAGGACACCTTGTAAGTCATTTGGAGAAAGGAAAGTTAGAGCCCTATGTCACCTCTTAAACTTCAGATGAATCAGAAATTAAAGTGTTTTTTAAAACACATAAAAATACTCTCAGAAAACACTGCATTTTTATAATCTTGCAATGTTGTTGTTGTTATGTGCTGTTGAGTCAGACCCGACTCACAGCGACCCCTCCTTGGGTTTCCGAGGCAGTATCACTACGGAAGTATATTGCCCCATCTTCCTTCTGAGGAGTGGCTGGTGGGCTTGAACCACCAGCCTTCTGGTTAGCAGTCAAGTGCCTTAGGTACTATGCTAGTGATACTGCCTCGGAAACCCAAGGAGGTGTTGCTATGAGTTGGGTCTGACTCGATGATGGCACATAACAACAGTTATAATCTTGCAATAGACAGTAATAATAAACGAAACCAAACTTACTGCCATTGAGTCGGATCCAACTCACAGAGACCCTTCCTTGGGTTTCCAAGGCAGTATCACAACAGAAGGAGACTGCCCAATCTTCCTTCCAAGGAGTGGCTAGTGGGTTTGAACCTCCAGCCTTCTGGTTAGCAGTCAAATGCCTTAGGCACGGCCCCACCAGAGCTCCCCTGACAATAATAATAGCTATTACTTATACAGTATTTACTATGAGCAAGCACTGTTTTAAGAGTTATACAAACATCAATTCTTTCAATCCTCACAACACTTCTAAAGTAGATACTACTATTATCCCCATTTTACAGTTGGGGAACTAAGTGCAAGAAAGCTAAGTAACTTCCTTATTACACTGTTGGACAGTGGTGAAACCCCAGAACCCAGGTATCTGTATTCTAAACACTGTCCAATACTTCATCTCTGGAAGGCCTTTCTGAAAGACCTAACCTCAAAAGCAGTAACAGAAAGAACTGAAATTTGGAAAGGGGGAAAAAAAAATTAACTTCTTAATAGAAAAATACTACAATCAAAGCCTTACGGCATAAGACAAAAGTGGAGGAAAACAATAGCAACAAATATCTGAGTTAATATTTGTAATATACAAGAAGTGCTCACAAATCAGTAAGAAAAAGATGAACAACCCTCTTCCATGTGTGGAAGGAAATACAAAAAAACCGAAAACTGTCAGTAAGTATAATAAGGTGTACCCAAAAAAAAAAAACCAAATTCACTGCTCGAATTCAACTCACAGCGACCCCTCCTTGGTTTTGGGTTTCTGAGGTGGTATCACTATGGAAGTAGATTGCCCAATCTTCCTTCTGAGGTGTGGCTAGTGGGTATGAACCACCAGCCTTCTGGTTAGCAGTCAAATGCCTTAGGTACTACACTACCAGAGCTCCTAACAAGGTGCATAATGACACTAAAATCCAAGAAATAGAAATTAAAATGAGAAACCGTCCGTCTTTCATCTACTAGATTGGCAAAAATGAAAGCTTAATCATATCCAACACTGGCAAGAAGGTGGCCCAACAGGCACTCTCATACTGTGAGATAAATGTAAACCAGCACAAGGATATACCGGGTGATCTGGCGATATAATCAATTTTAAAACAAGTACATCCTTTGACTCAGCACTTCTGAATATCCTACAGAATTCCACACACAGAATAAGAAAATGTATATACAAGGGGAATCACTGAAGCTTAGAACAACAAAAAGATGAGGCAATGTAAATGTCTAAAGATAGGAAACTGGTTAATTAATGAGACATATGATGAAATACTAACAAAAACTTAAGAGAAAAACTATATAGCAGTAGGCACAGTATCACTTTTTGTTAAACACAAATATTGCTTACAATAAATTGTTCTGTTGCTTTCAAAAGGACTGTCCGATCATTCTACTACTAAAGTTTAATTCTATAAATTCTGAATCTCAGAACTATCACCACACAAGATCTTGTTACACTGTGATCTAACAGCAAGGAGGGGTCAGTGTACAGGAAAAACTGAAACATATTTCCAAAATTCAAAATAAATTTAGACTAAAACTATTTAAAAGGATTTTTATATTAATCTGTCGTATCTTCTTAAAAATCTAAGGTTCAATGAAAATAATTTGGTTTATTACTAAGAAGAATTTAAGAGTACCAAGAGAAATCTGGAAAATAAAGCTAATTTATTAAAAGATTTTAAAAGAAAAATAAACTATGAAATATCTGTTTCAAAACACAAGTAAAAATCATGTTAGAGCATTAGACATTAAGATATTTTCACAAGTAACTATCACCTTAAAAACCAACGTAACCACTGCCGCAGAGTTGGATCCGACTCATAGCGACGGCCCTCCTTGGGTTTCCGAGGCAGTATCACTACAGAAGTAGATTGCTCAATCTTCCTTCTGAGGAGTGGCTGGTGGGTTTGAACCTCCAGCCTTCTGGTTGGCAGTCAAATGCCTTAGGCGCTATGCCACCAGAGCTCCCAACTATCACCTTGTTGTTGTTGTTGTTGTTGTGTGCCATCGAGTCGGACCCGACTCATAGAGACCCCTCTCCTTGGGTTTCCGAGGCAGTATCACTACGGAAGTAGATTGCCCCATCTTCCTTCCGAGGAGTGGCTGGTGGGTTTGAACCGCTGGCCTTCTGGTTAGCAGTCAAGTGCCTTAGGCACTATGCTACAGAGCCTCATAAAAAGATCTTTTATTTTTTTAAAACCTTTGATGTAATAACTTGGTCAATGTTAGAAAGCTGGAGCTTACTGTCTGAGTCCCAAGTCTGGGATTCTTCTGTCTCCTCACAATCTAACTAGTACAAATGCCAGGATACATCAGTGGTAGTGATGGTGGTGGTGGTGGTGGGCAAAGGATTCATTATTAATGATACCACAGAAAATAACATGACTCAGGGCAACAAATAAAGCACAAATATTTTTTTCATACAGACAATCCACAACACATTTCTAATGAGCAGTATACAGCTATGTAATTCTAAAGTAACTTCATTTATTCAGTATCATCAAGGCTACAGGACTATATCTTCCAGATAACTTGAGGTTCGCCACCTTAAAAATTAAAATGCTTTCTGTCATTATTTTGGATGGGAACTTTCCTAAAATACACAATAAGCTTTCTAACTTAAATTCACTGAATATATAGAAACAAGACAATGAGCCACAGTTGCCATTACAAATAAAAACTACGTTACAGAATCTTAATCAAACTCATTCTACAAATCAAAAAACTGATGGCCAAGAAGAAATGCTGAGGAGTGCTGCAATTCAGTAAATTTGTAATTTTAGTGGTTACCCAGGTATGTGGAACTAATTGTCCCAACAACAGGTGGCCTCTGATTGCAGGTTTTTTTTTTTTTTTTTAAATGTTCTCTCCTCTCTTTCTAAGTCTATTTCCCTCCTCTGTTGCTGCCAACACTGCTGCCTTCAGGGAACTTGCCTATTGCAGTACTCACATTGCTATCCTTTCTAACTGGCTGCTTTTAATTGTTACGGACACCAAATAGGAAAGACTGCAAGAACAAAGTCTTAAATAAATGTCAACGAATCCTGAGCAAATGCCCTTGGAACACTTCTAAGTGTAAAATCAAAGAACATCAAGCACAGATTTTGTTACAAGCCTGTTAGCTACTTAGAGCCTTCTCTCTATTTCTTAGTGCTAACCCATGTTCTAGATAAGGGAGACAGCTGGGTTTAGTTACCACTGATGCACTTTGAAACGTTTGCTGTTACGGGAGTCCTTGGCTCCTGGAATCCCATACAGTATTTGAGTAGCAACTCTTGCCTTTAATGCAAATGTGAACTCCTAGTTATCTCAAGTTGAATTATCAGTAACAATAATGAATTTTGGATGAAGCATTGGACAAGAATCCTAAAAGTAGCATCTTAAGTTTAAATATCATTCTGAAAACTTAAAAGAGGAACAATTATATTAATACATGACCTTTATGTATGTATTCATACATGTTGTTGTTGTTGTTATGTGCCGTTGAGTCGGCCCCGACTCATAGCGACCCCTCCTTGGGTTTCTGAGGCAGTATCACTACGGAAGTAGGACTGCCCAACCTTCCTTCCGAGGAGTGGCTGGTGGGTTTGAACCGCCAGCCTTCTGGTTAGCAGTCAAGTGCTTTAGCCACTATGCTACCAGAGCTCCCGTATTCATACATACAAACCAATTTTCAGTCACCTAGTAGCTAAAGAAGAACTACTACATATAGCAAACTTGTCTTACCTATGATAAATTATCACACAGTTTAACTATTTCCTCTGTATCACATTAAGCTGTCCTGCTTTCCTCGAGGACCCAGCATGTACAGTAGTCCATATACCTCCCAGTGAGACCACCACAAGCCTACAATTTGGAAACACCAACAGTCCAGACTTTTGCCATTTAACCTCTTCCTAATGAGGTCCTAACCTATGTCATTATTCCCTTCAATTGGCTATTTAACAAATGTTTACTGAGTATCTACGCTATGCTGAGCATTTTGCCAGGTACTTGGTGCCTACCTAGCCACTCAGATCTTATGGGGAAGGCAACCATTCCTCAAATGAGACAGCAGAAATGTAAAATCACAACACTGACAGCAGGGACACTGTGCTACAACAGCCAATCATCTGAACCTGCCTAGTCTGGGGTATCAAGAAAGACCTCTCTGAGGAAGCATCAATCTGAGCGATGAGAAAGTGCCTTGGCGGGCTGGGGAAGCAGTCTTCTTCGGAGAGGGAGTGGTCTGCGTACAAAGGCTCTGTAGCAGGAGGCGCATGGTGGGTCTGAGGAAGTGAAAGGCAGCCATCCTGCAGACAAGGCCCAGAGTGATCTGAGATGAGCCTGGAGAGGCAGGCAGGGCCCAACTGGCAGGGACTCTGTAGAGCCCGTTAAGGACTCTAGTCTTTAACCAAATGTAAAGCATTTGGAAGTTTTTCCTTGATAGGCTGAATATGAGGAGGAAGGCAGAGGGAGGTGTCAAGGATGCCTCCTAGGTTCCGGTTCTGCTGGGTAAGAACATATTATGAAGCTACTTACTATGCAGATAAAACATTAAGAGGATAAGATTTAGGGAAGAAGATAGTGAACAGATAAGCAGAATTTAGCTTTTAAAGTATAAGGTACTTTTGAGACATTCAAGTGGAAGAATTATGAAAGCAGGTTTAATAGATCTGGAGTTGAGGAGAGCTCAAGGCCGTAATCATTTGTTAATGGCTGATAATTGATTTAAAGGCATGAATAAGAGAAGTGGGGTGCAGGAGACAGACTGAGAGAAGGCCTGAGACCACCTGAGGACTTACCAACATCAATGTTCAAGAGGATGATGATGAACCATTAAGGAAGAACTGCCAGTGCTAAGAAGAAAATCAGGATAGCTAATCTATTAACCCAAATACCCAAAACCAAAACTCATTGCCATCAAGTTAAAGCAACTCTATAGGACAGAGTAGAACTGCCCCAAAGGGTTTCCAAGGCTATATTTAATCTCTATAAGATTATAAGACTGCATCATCTTTCTTCCACGAAGCGGCTGGCAGGTTCAAAAGAACGACCTTTTGGATAGCAGTCGAATGTCTTAGCCACTGTACCACCAGAGCTCCTTAGAGATGTTTCCAAATACCAGGAGCTCAGTTTTCTCAGTATTTGACAGTTTGAGCATGGCTCCAATTATCTTGTAACATACACTCAGTCACTGTTTCACATCATATAAAACTGGCCAATTATCAATGACTGTTCGTTAAATATCAACTACTACTACTAAATACCAAACAATACCCAAAAACTCTTAAGAAGTTGGCTTGAAACTTGCCTTAAGTTGGACCATGGTTAAGAATATGTTTGAGGAAGTTACTGTACTCTTCAGAGACACAAATTTAAAAATAATGACTTTGGGAAAATTAATTCATCCTAGCATTTCTGAGACATCTAATATTCACGGTACCACACACTACCTAGTCCAGGTGCTGAAACAGAGTTCCCAGTCTATTAATAATGGATATTTAGTATTCCCAATGCAGTAAGACCAGTTTGAAACTTACTTGGTAACCTCTGTTAAATGATTATTCAGGCAATAAAGAAAAACTAATGGTAATGTTTCTCTGTCAAGAATAAAGCTTCAACCTACAGTCCACAATGTACTCTCTCCTCACTCCACATACACTTAGCATCATTATGCTCGCACATGATGAACTCAGTGCACTGCACAAGCTGACCATGTGGCCCCAGGGACCAACTCCAATCTTTTAAGAAGTCCAATTACCCTATTAATAATTTCCAGGTGACAGAAGTGTGCTCTCAGAAGTATACTCTTGGTGGATCTTAAACATTTCATTCTGTAAACAGTTCTCCTCAACATTTCAATCTACTGAATCAAGCGAACTAGTCTGGTATTCCAAAGAACTCATTCACTAACAGAACTCTCTTTCATACCGAACATATCTAAATCAAACTGTGACGTGCACCGCATAAATGAAAATAAGTGTATCTTCTTGATTATCTTACACCCTAGAGCGTATTTTATATTTCCCTACGTTGTTTTCTTAACTAGCAGAGTTGCTGTTACTAATAATAAAGATTGAATTTTAAAACTGGCATTGGCAGATACTGAATTTCTTGGTCTCCACATTCCCATTTTAATTTTCTCACAAGGGGAAAAAAAAAAATCCTGCCTGAACTTGCAGTACTATATATATTCCTAAAACCATAAGCAATAGTTTGAAATTAATCTCTCGAGATTTTTTTCCATTACTGTGACCCTAAACTACAGCACATATCTATTCTAAGTAAAGGGAAAGAGACAAGATATTAACAAACCAAATGTACAAGCGGAAGGTAGAACCAACCACTCTAAACTACTAACCTAAAAACTGAAAACCAAGCCCACTGCCATCAAGTTGATTCCGACTCACCATGATCCTTTTGGACAAAGAACTGTCCCATAGGGTTTCCAAGGCTGTAAATCTTTACAGAAGCAAACTGCCTCCTCTTTCTCCTGCAGAGCGGCTGGTAGGTTGGAAGCACCAATTTTTTTGGTAAGCAGCCTAATGCTTTAACCACTATGCCACCAGAGCTCCTAAACCACTAACCTAAAAAGTCAATTAATTCGTCATAAGCCTGGGAAGATACCATTATATTTACCTCGGGAACACCGTGTGGAACATTGTAGATGAAACTCAGAGCACTAATTCTAATTGGGTGCTCCTCTGTATTGCCTTCTCTCTTACAGCACTTAACCATGGTACAGTAAAACACATACATACTCCAGTCTACCAACAGATACTGAGATTGGGCATCGATGACTTTTTTTTTCCCCTCTACCACCTAGACCACTGGAATTCTGGTGGTGTACTGTTTAAAGCATTTGACCGCTATCCAAAAGGTCAGCAGTTCAAATCCATCAGTCGCTCTGCAGGAGATAAGGCAGTCTGCTTCCATAAAGGTTTACAACCTTGGAAACCCTATGGGGTAGTCCTACTCTGTCCTACAGGGTCGCTATGGGCCAGAATTGACTCGATGGCAGTGCGTACCTAGACCACCACCTTACAGGTGTTCATAAATGGTAAATGAGTGAAATCTAAAGTAAATCAAGGGTTGTTGTTGTTGTTGTTATATGCCGTCGAGTCGGACCCGACTCACAGTCCACTCCTCCTTGGTTTCCGAGGCAGTGTCACTATGGAAGTAGATTGCTTCATCTTCCTTCCGAGGAGTGGCTAGTGGGTTTGAACCGCCAGCCTTCTGGTTAGCAGTCAAGTGCCTTAGGCACTATGCTACCAGAGCTCCCAAATCAAGGGTAGGGTTCATCAATACTGCAACACTGTTTTTCTCTGTGTATGATGATTAAGATGAAAAAGTGGTGTTAGTTCCAGCTTCTTACTTATGCTTCAACAGGGCATGTATCAATAAATCTAAGAAACACTCAAGACTCATCATTTACCCTCGTTGCCTAACATGATGGGGTGATCTAAACACAGCTCACTTGTATTACATGCAGGAGATCAGGTGACAGAAAAATATGCATTATATACATATACACCAAAACAAACAAAAAACCAAAACTGTTGCCGAGAAGAGAGAACGCCACTGAAGCACATATATGGTCCTCAGTATACACACATATATATTCTGTTTACAGAACAGTAAACAGATGTGTTGGCACTGACACTGAGAGGAGACCTAGCAGTTTATCCCGACTCCTAGAAAAAAACTTGCTCCTTAAAAATCCTAAATTAATTTGAAAATGAAAATGAAGGCAGTGCAGAGCAGTGGAAAGAAACAGACTGTGAACTCCAACTGACATGGATGTGAATTCTAGCTGTGGTGTTCTAGTCGTGTGACTGTGAGGTTTTAACATCTCTTTCTCCTCTTCAAAACAGAAATTACAATGCCTTTAAGGCATTTGACTGCTAACCAGAAGGTTGGTGGTTCAAACCCACCAGCCACTCTGCGGAAAGAAGACTGGGCAATCTACTTCTGTAAAGATATACTGCCTCAGAAACCCAAAGGGGGTCGCTATATGTTGGAATTGACTCAATGGCAATGAGTCTGGTTTTTTGGTTTTCTCCCTTAGAGGGCTGTCGTGATGATTAAATGAGATAATGTCTGTAACTTGCCTGGCACAGAAGGCAAGGTGACTGACTATATAAAAGGTACAAGCATATATCTGTGCTCAACACGTTTGAAGCCACAGTTAAAAGTTTCTTATATTTTTGCAACCTGAAAAGAGCAGCTGAATAATCTCACCACTCTGCAAGAAATAACCATTTATTTTAACTCTAGTCCTGATTACTTCTTTTGTGTTTCAATATTTTTAAAAATTATTTCTTACATAAAGAAAATTTGAACTTTATCCTAATACTGTACATTTGCTCATATTAATCTTTGACATATTTACATTCTTAAGTAGTTTTAACTTTTGGATATAAAAAGAGGGTAGGACTGAGGGACATAACCAAATCTAAGGAATATATGCTTGATATATTTTGATATCAACAAAGCATTTTAAGGCTGTTGTTGTTATGTGCCGTCGAGTCAAACCCGACTCATAGCGACCCCTCCTTGGGCTTCCGAGGCAGTATCACTACGGAAGTAGGATTGCCCAACCTTCCTTCCGAGGAGTGGCTGGTGGGTTTGAACCGCCAGCCGTCTGGTTAGCAGGCAAATGTCTTAGCCACTATGCTACCAGAGCTCCCATTTTAAGGCTAGAGGCCCAATATACTGCAGACATTCATCAGCCTCTGGGGATTACTCCATTCCAAGGCACGTTTTTCTATTTCGCTTCACCGTAAGATCCCTCCAACTCAAGAAACTGATTAGTTTCCAATGAGTTGATCCTGGCTCACAGGGACGCTACAGGATAGAGCAGAACTGCCCCATAGGGTTTCCAAGGCTGTAAATCTTTCCGGAAGCAGACTGCTTCATCTTTTTCCCATGGAGCAGCTGGAGGGTTCCAACCACTAGTCTTCTGGTTTGTAGCCGAGCACTTAACCACCAACTGGAGCACAAAATTCAGAAGTTGTGCTTTCAGATTGAGAGCACTTCTGAATGTCCCCTACTTTTCCTGGGGGTAATCTATTCCCCATAAACTGCCTGCCATGCCAACTTTTCTTCCTTTGGAATGTACATAGGCAGTTTAAGGACTGATCAGCAGACTCAGTCTAGGCAAGCTGTAGCTGGTTCTTTTGCTCTTGTTGAAAGCAAAAGAACACTCCCTTCTTTCTATATTTTGAAATCTTCCTGTCTACATGTCAGTGAACATTTCTAAAAAGTGCAACGTATTTAACTTAGTATAGAAGACATGAAAGAATATCAATGAACAGGGCTACTTCCTGTTTTTTGTATTTAACAAAATGGAGTTATTATAGTGTATTGGAAATCATATATCAAGGAATGTTGGTTAACCAGTCATCCCTGCCAGAATCAGATATGAAAAGAAAACAAAAGTTGGCAACAATTCCAACTCTGACATTTCTCTTCCAGAATTATGTTTAGTATGGTTAATTATCAAAGCTCCCTTGGTTTTCTGTGACTAAAAATGAATCCTGGAGAAAATTCATAACTATAAAAACTTATGAATTCATGTGAGACCAACCTGTGTAACTACTTCTATTATTTTATAGTATCGCCAACTTAATGTTAGAAACCTATTTTTAGGTGATATCACTCCAGTAAAAGGTCACTAAGAATTGTATTTGTAGCCTAACAGCTTCTGAAAGGAAGTGAAAGTTGATGGGCTATATGAGGATATAAAAGCACCCTATGAAATAACTTCAGTTTTAAACAAAACTAACATTAACAAGTACAGCATATCTTGTTCTTTCATGGGGCCAGCAAATTGATAGCTTGGCCTTTTTAAGTTACCAAAATAGGATGGAGTAATTACATCTACTAAACTCACAATAGCCTGTTCAATGGAGAGTAACACTGTAATTTTTCTTCAAAGACAGTAAATAGGAAGAAAAAGCCCTTAGTTCAATAATACAAGGAAAAATTCAGAACCCTTGGGCGCCACTTACAGGCACAAAACTTTCACTGATTTCGGTTATTACTTTGAAGAAGAGGGCTAGGTTTTAAATCTTCAATTTTTAAAATTAGCATTTTTTTATATAATGTAAATGTCACAAGTATATTTTCTACACTTTCAATTTCTCCATTTAGCATCAGACACTAAAGGAAATTCTCAAATCAGAAACACAGAATTCTTTTTTTTTTTTAAAAAAATACAATAGCTCTTTGGATAGAAGGGATCTTTAGACCCCTAATCTTACTTCAACATAAAGATATTTCAAAATCTCAACGTTAGATTTTCCTCCTGAAAGTATGAAATTATTGCCAAAAAATATAATGCAAAGTTCAATTGAGATTTTACTGAACTGCTTATAATCAGTGTTTATATCAAGAGACTGAAATGAATTTCAAACCCCAACTGCCAAGGAAATTAGAAAAATCACCGTATTTTAAAAGGATAGAAATTCAACATTTTACTAGAAATATTTTTGTATTTGGGATGAACCAAAAGGACTTTAATTAAATTCATTAAAAAATAAAATTATTATGTTGACTAGCTCATTATATCACATATTGTGCAATTTATAATCCATCCTTTAAACAAAGAAAAAAAATTTAGATTATAAACCACAAAAACTCAGCATGGATTACTCAGTCTTGAATTCTGTCTGCTTCCACCTGAGCTCTCTTACTTTCTGTCAGGAGACAGCAAACTTTTACGATGGTTGTTCTTACATTATATTCATAGCTCAATGAGATGCCCAGAATGCTGACATTTACTAAATTATTTATTGTATCCAAAAAGTTATGTTGCGTGAGTATAAATAAAATTCATTTCCCACGTTTGGCGTTTAAATTTTTTATCTGGAGTTCATTAGTAGTAATAATTTGCCTTCAAAGAATTTTTCCAGTTAAGTTTTAGTCAAACCAGCATAGGGACAGGAAACTATAGTAAGACTAAGTTACATGTCCAAGTGCACACCAACAGCTATCACAGTCCTTCTGTCTCAGCACTGCCTTGGTAGAGTCTACGTTTTTTCTTTTGGTGGAGAGACTTCAAGTAATAAATGAACTGTAGCTTTAAACAAATAATCCCACAAAAAAGTACCAAATCACTTCAGATAATTGATGAAAACGAAGATTTCCACTGCCAAATTCGTCCCACAAGGAATATAAACTTAAGACACATACTCTTTAAAATACTCAGAATAAGGATCAGGGAACCCAACAGGGCAAAGGGTGACTGTCACAAAACATTTCCAGCAACTCAAAATACCCGATCAAGACTTTGTGCTTTGCTATACCAGTGAGATTTTTAAAAAACAAAGATTATAGTTGTCCCCACTTAAATGAATTTCCTTCAACATAGTAAGTCCCAGTTGCCAACAAGGCGTCGGGCCATGAATCGCTCGTCCGCGTTACGTTAAACATACCGTACTTCATTAGCACCACAGGTCTTATGAGCCGGAGCCCACAGTTCTGTGACCCCTGGAATCCGGCAGTCTGCGGCCCGCCCGCGCAGCTGCATCCAGCAGGAAGCACCGCACCCGTGCGGCGCTCCCCGAACCACGCCGGAGGGACTGGGGGAGCAGTCACCAACATTTTGAAACTGAATGGCTGACACATCCGGTCCTGGCTCTTACACAAAATTCAAACTTCAAAGACCAAATTCAAACTCCAAACCGAAGTCACTCTAGTCTAAGTCATGCAGTTCGCATTCCCAAGTACGCTCGGAGCCCCTTGGGGCAACGCAGTTAGAAAACCCTAAATCCTAAAAGATTGCAAATCCCACGAGTTTGCAGCCAGTCTGCCCGCACCGCTTTGACAGGCGTTACCAAGCTGTCCTGTGGACCCCGCTGCGGCCGGCGATTGGGGCGCGCTCCCTGCGTCCC
Organism: Orycteropus afer afer; assembly: GCF_000298275.1. Classification (NCBI taxonomy): domain Eukaryota; kingdom Metazoa; phylum Chordata; class Mammalia; order Tubulidentata; family Orycteropodidae; genus Orycteropus; species Orycteropus afer. The sequence continues at coordinate 5,499,658 of NW_006921709.1, forward strand.
AGCTCAGTCCCCAGTACCTGCCTCGGAACTCGAGCTCCAGGCAGGCCGGGGGCTCGGCCTGTCACGGCCGCGGGGACCTCGTCGCTTTCCCTTCTGTCCTCTCGCCCCCGCCCCGGCCGCTGGCTAGGGCTCTCCACCCACCCCGCCCCTTTCCCGACCACCGCCCGCTGGCCAGCTCCGGGCCCTCCGGTCCGTCCCCAGACTCGCGTCCTGGGGCGCCGCCGCCCGGTTGCTCCCCGCCCCCTCGGTCCCGCCCGGAGTTGCCCTGAGGGCAGCGCCAGGGTCTCGCGGCCAGGCTCTTCGGAGGTCCCCGGTTCCCAGAGCCCCACAGAGCCAGCCGGGACCCCCCACACCTTTTAGCAACCGGTCCCCGCAGCGCGGCTGGCACGCCTGTCACATGTCTACAAACAATAACAAACTCTCCAGCACGTCCTCGCCTCGGTACCCTGTCTAGCCCCCCAGGCCGGGTCCGGAGTGCAGCCCAACGCTGGGTGGAGGTTTGAAAGGGTACCCAGGGGTGCGGGGTCTCAGACTCGGGCAAGCGTCGCGCAGTCTCTCTGCTCGCAGCCCCAGGACACCGTGCGCGGTGCCCAGGGTTCATTCATTGCCCTCCCGCTACCCCCAAAGTCCCGCCGCGCCCCCAGGCGTTACTCACCCAGTGGGGGCCGCTGCAAGAGGTGGCTCGGCGGCGGGAGCCCGCTTCTCTCCGGGCTCGGCTCCCGCGGGGCTCGGGGCGCCGCTGTCCGAAGCAGCCACCGGCTCTGCAGGGTGTGCGCCGCCGCGGCTCGAGGTTCCGTGGGGCTGCGGGACCGCTAAAGGCTGGATACCGCTCCCGCCTGCCGCCGAGTCTGGAGGCTCCGGAGACGGGGAAGTGGAGGAGGACGACAGAGACGCGGCGAGGAAAAGCGGCGGCTCCGGCAGCTGGTCCAGCTCCACACTCCGCACTTTGCGCAGCTGCCGCCGCCGCCAGTCCGCCCGCTCGCGGCCCCCGGTGCCCGCCTCCCGCAGGAGCCCCGCGGCCGCCGCGGACGCGCTGCTTGCTTTCTGGGCCCCTCCGCCGCCCCCAGCCTCGGGGCTCGCCGCCCCGGCGCCTGGGAATCCCGACGACGAGGCGCGATTCCCCGCCGCCGCCGCCATTTTCTCTCGCGGGCTACATTCGCTCGGCCCCTGCGAGGGAGGGAGGAGGCGGGGAGAGCGCAGGGGGCGGGCGGACTGGCTGGCGCTACGCCCTTGGCGTAGGTTCGCCTGCGCCAACTGCGTGAGCGTGGCCCGCCGGGCTGGCCCTGGACAGACAGGCGGGTGGGGGCGTGGGGTTCTGCCGGAGGCGGAGGGCGGGTTGGCGGCGGCGCTGCAGGTTGGAAAGATTGGGCTGTGCGTTCGGCAGGGCGGGCAGGCCCAACCTGTGGACTCAGACGTGGCAGCCGCGGAGCTCCCTGCCTCGGCGCGCTGCGCCCGTTGCGCGGCCAGGTAGTCCCGGGCCGTACCGGCCGGAGGAGGAGCTTGGGCGGCGGCATCGCGCAGCTTCCTCTCCGCCGCAATCTCGGCCCGGCCCGCCAGGAGCTCGCCCTACTGGAGTTGCAGCTTCGGAAATAAGTAATTAGTTGGAATGTGTGTGTGTATGTGTGTGTGTGTGGTTCGTGAAAGGGGACACAGGGCAGAAGGTTTGCAGTCTGTCATTCTGACTGCCCTTTGCAGTGGCGTTAAGAGATCCGGCGCCGGCCAGCCCCCCTCCCGCCCGCTCCGCGCGGGACGCGCAGGTGGTGCTCGGGGGTGCGGCTTGCTGCAAAGCGAAAGAAACCTAACGTTCGGCATACGTGCTGCTACGGACCAAAAAAATAAAAGTTTTTGAAAAAAGCTTTCCTCCTCTTTTGTCTCCACCCCTCGTGCTACAAATAACAGAACTTCAAAGTCTCCTGGAATACCTTGTACACATCCTGAAGTAGCCGATTTCGGATACCCCCTCTTCCCACCCCTGCCACTTGGCTACAGAGAGATAGGGACGTCCTCAGGATATTTTTTCCCCCGCTCTGTCTTTGGAAAAGGCAAAGGACCAGACAGAGTACGTTTGGGGAAAGAACCAACGCTGTGCAGGAAGTGCTCGATAATGTCACCTTCAGACTGGCTCCCCGAATCGACGCCTCTCACGGCGAGTCCCTCTTCCCCGAGGGGTCGAGCGACAGTCTCGGGTCTCTCCACCCCCATTCCCAGTAGTGCCTGGTTGCTAAAAGCAGCGTTTTGAACCACTTGATCCCTGGGGAGTCGCTGGCTGGGTCTAGCAACAATAACATCCCGGGGGAAACTGCGGTAAGGTGCTTTGGGATGGAAAAAGCACCATTTACATATTAATGATTTTCGACCTTTCTTCAGCTGGGTAGAGTCGTGTCGCGTTTCTCTTCTTTTCCTTAAACTAGTTTGTCTGATGGGAAATGTCCCAGAAGGCAGGAGCAGCGTCTTCAGATTATTTTGAGAAATGTTAAAAAATGTTTGTTTATTTAATGCAGGGCGGTGGGGGGGGAGAGGCATCTCACGCAGCAGGAGGAGAAAGCTTAGCTTGTCTTCATAATATTTAAACAAAAGTTTGAACTGAACTATCGATGTAATGATTCCTTTGACTTCTTGAGAATGGATACAATTGAAGTCTCCTTTTCTAGTATAAAGGAGCTCTGGTGGCTTAGTGCCTAAGGCACTTGACTGCTAACCAGAAGGCTGGAGGTTCAAACCCACCAGCCACTCCTGGGAAAGATGGTTGGGCAATCTACTTCCGCAGTGATACTGGCTCGGGAAACCCAAGGAGCGGTCTCTACCAGTCGGATCCGACTGGATGGCAGTGAGTGTGTATAACTGTTACCTGAGGAGCAAGGTGATATTGGAGGGAGTTTTTAACGGTCTTGATTTCATGTTAGTTCATTGTTTTGAATACTGATACAACATCTGCCATCAGATAGTTTTAGATAACTACGTCCAATGGTGCAAATTTCGAAGGTTTGGATAAATCTATTAAAATGTTAAGTCTACATTTAGTCTGTAATTACATGCTCTTTTAATGATAACTAAGTGTATCATCCAAATCAAACAGTAGTTGCTTCTCTGGTCTTCCCGATTGCCACACCCACCAAATCCTACATTGAAAAAAGATAAGCTTTCCATCTTCCTATTTAGATCTGTTGTTGTTGTTGTTACGTGCCATCGAGTGGGCCCCGACTCATAGCGACCCCTCCTTGGGTTTCCGAGGCACTATCACTACGAAAGTAGATTGCCCAACCTTATTTATACACATGGTCAGTTACCTGTAAGTGATAAAAGTCAGCTAGGTGCCTTTCAAAATTGGAACAATTTTGAAGTTTGGTTACAGTAGCTAAAGTAAAATAGGATTCTAGGAAAGTCTTTACCTTTGTCTATTTATTTGTACAAAGGAATTGAAACTCATGACCAAAGAGAGATAGCAACACTGTTAGCCAGCTACATTTTCTGACCTCCTCTACACACCATACACTGCCGCTAGAAACCTGAGTGCTGGATAATTTTTGGCATTTTGAGTCATTTCCCTCTCAATCTTTTATGTAAATATTTGGATTGCTATTATGCATCTACACACCAGTCAACTGATTTTAATTTTTTATATTGTTTGTTGTTGTTGTTAGGTGCTGTCGAGTCGTTTCCAACTCATAGCGACCCCATGCACAGCAGAACAAAACACTGCTCAATCCCGCGCCAGCTCCATGATCCCTGCTATTACTGAGCCCATTTTTTATATAGAGAAGAATAATCAAAGGGCATGCGTGACAGAAAAGGGTGTTCTCTCTCTGCCATATGTTAATATAAAGTCTTCTTTGAGGAGAATCCAAATAAGGAATTGTTACCATAGTTCTGGGTGTTACCTGTAGATAAGACTACAGTTAGCTCCTGGTTTTGGTGCTATTGTGTCCTGTTTTTTTCATTACCACAGAGAGGCATGTCAAATGTCAAGCTAAAATATACTCTGAATTTCTTCAATTTGATGTTTTCAGTGACCTAAAGGAGACTTAAGTCTCTTCAAGGGTTGCTTTTAGAACCAAAAGCTTCAGTTACTAATTTCAAAGCTCTTTATTCCCATCTTCACTGGAGGGTAGAAACCTTGCAGTGATTTCCATTTTTGCAGTGACAATTTCTGTAACCTTTACTAGAGTGCTTTACAGATCACTGCTTTTCACATGGTACTTCTCTGGGAATCACCTGAGTCACGTGGCAGTTCCTTCATCACATTCATTTGGAGAACCCAGTTGAACATTGATGCATTTCCTCATTGTGCACAAATAACATTAACATTAGAATGAAGAGACTTAATATACATTGGCAGAACATTTCAGCCTGGATCTCATTCATCATATATTTATTAAGCACCTGCTCTTCACATCAGAGAGTTTTTTCCTTCTCTAGGGATAGTTTGTTGTTTTTCATATTTACATAAAACAAATATTCCCATGGACAAATATTATTATTGTTGTTGTTGATGTTGTTAGGTGCTGTCAAGTTGTTTCTGACTCATAGTGACCCTATTACAACAGAATGAAACATGGCCCGGTCCTGCGCCATCCTCACAATTGTTGCTATGTTTGAGCCCATCATTGCAGTCACTGTGTCAGTCCATCTCATTAAGGGTCTTCCTTTCTTCTCTTACCCTCCATTTTACCAAGCATGACATCCCTCACCAGGGTCTGGTCCCTTCTGACAACATGACCAAAGTAGGTGAGATGAAGTCTGGCCATTTTCTCTTCCAAGGAGCATTCTGGCTACACTTGTTCCAGGACAGATTTGTTTGTTCTCCTGGCAGTCCATGGTATTTTCAGCATTCTTCGCCAACACCACAATTCAAAGGCATCAATTCTTCTTCAGTCTTCCTTATTCATTGTCCAGTTTTCACCTGCATAGGAGGCGGTTGAAAATACCATGGCTTGGGTTAGGCACACCTTAATCTTCAGAGTGACATCTTTGCTCTTTAACTTCAAGTGTGCAAAAACCCCATGTACTGTGTTGGATAGCACAGTACTAGAGCTGCAGTACCTAAGATCTGTAAGTTTTGTAGACTGTGAAATGCCTGATTAGGCCAGATGATTGTATAATAAAAAATATTCACATGTACATGTTCAGGAAATAGAGAAGAAAAAAAAAAGATATACATTAGTAACATAAATCCTACAGCCATTGAGTTGATTGTGACTCATAGCAACACCATAGGGTTTCCAAGGTTGTAAATCTTTAGAGAAGCAGACTGCCTCATCCTTCTCCCACAGAGCAGCTGGTGGGTTCAAACCACTGACCTTTTGGTTAACAGCCTAATGCCTTAACAATAATGCCATCAAAGGTCCTTACATCAGTAATATGTAAATGAGTAGATTATTCCCTCTACTTCCCAAAGTAGCTAATCTTTGAAATGAATTTTAGCCACCATTGCCAGTTATCTTTTTAAACCATAGTTTTGATCCTGTCTTCTCGCCTCAAACTAATAGTTCCACGTTACATAGCATATAAAATCCAAATTCTTTTATTCATTCAACAACATTATTTTGCTCCTCAGGAACTGAGGAATAAAATAAAATTCACTGCCGTCAGTTGGTTCCAGCTTATAGCAACCCTATAGGACAGACTAGAACTGCCACATTGGGTTTCCAAGGCTGTACATTTTTACAGAAGATAAAATAAAGACGTATAATTAATAAATATCTTTCAAAAAATAATTTTCTAGCTTTTATTCCAACAAATTAATTGTTATAATTAAGATTTTCACATAATTTGTATTCTGACAATAGAAATGACATAGTTGCTGTGTTAGACTGGGTTCTCTAGAGAAACAAAACCAGTAAAGCTTATATATAGAGAGAAAGATAAATTTATCTTAGGAAAATGGCTCGTACACTTATAGGAGCTGGCAAGTCCCAAGTTCTTGGATCAAACATCAAGCCGGAGGCTTTTCCTGACTCACGCAGCTGCAGGGGCTGAGGAGCTCAGGGTTGGTAGGCAGTATACCAGCTGTTGACTCAAACAAATGATGAATCCAAGATCTCCAGGCCGAAGGTGGATTGTTCACTCACAGACAGCTGTAGGCAGCACAACAGTATCTCGATCCATAGAAGAGTGTCTCTTTTCCCAGGATGCCCATAAACATACTGGAAGCAGGCCACAACCCTAGGAAAACTCTCTTTCAACGGATTGGCTGTGCAAAACATATACATCTGATCCCATCATTGGAATAACCCACATCACAATTGTTTAAACCACACAGAACTGTGGTCTAGCCAAGTTGACACACAGCTCCAACTATCACAGTTGCCTATTGTAATTAAATGGGAAAACTATTTAAAATACAAATTTGTTGAATACAAAATTTTAAGTTAAAATTATTTAAATAAAGGCCAAATTTTTCACTTTTAAAAAATATAATTAAATATCATTAGATATTTTATTAAAATAAAACTACTTGCAATTCTGGAGCTCTGGTAGCATAGTGCCTAATGCACTTGACTGCTAGCCAGAAGGCTGGCGGTTCAAACCCACCAGCCACTCCTCGGAAGGAAGGATGGGCAATCTATTTCCATAGTGATACCGCCTCAGAAACCCAAGGTGGGGTTGCTATGAGTCAGGTCTGACTCAAGGGCACATAACAACAACAACAACAACTTGCAATTCTGTGGAGTCCTTGGGAAGGACAAACACTAGGTGGTAGTTAAGGATTCAACTACTAACCAAGAGGTTGGCAGTTCCAGCCCACCCAGAGGCACTGCAGAAGAAAGGCCTGGCAATCTGCTTCCGAAAGGTCACAGCCTTGAAACCTTATGAAGCACAGGTCTACTCTGCAACATATGGAGTCATCATGATTAGGACTCAGCTGGAGTCGTTAGGGGGCACAACTCGCTTGTGCTCAACTGCTAGCCTAAAGGTTGGCTGTTCTAAGGCACTCAGAGGTATTGCAGGAGAAAAGTCCTGACAATTTGCTTCCACTAAAGGCTGCAGCCAAGAAAACCCTATGGAGCAGTTCTACCTTGTAACACATGAGGTCACCATGAGTTGACATCTACTCTACGGCAACTGACAACAACCAGTCAGACCAGACCAGAGCAGTTGCCACTGAATTGATTCTGACTCATGGTGACCCCAGGTGTGTCCATCGAGTTTTCAAAAGCTGATTTTTCAGAATTAGATCATTAGGGTTTTCTTCTGAGGCAGCAGTTTTTTGGTTAGCAGCTGCATATATTAATCATTTGTGCCATCCACAGATTTCCCACCTAAGTCAACTATTGTTTATTGAGCATCTACTATGAGCAAGGCACTGAGCTAGGGGCCTTAGGGAGGCAAGGACATTGAAGAGGTAACGGCCCCTCCCTCCGGGGTCTCGTAAGTTGATGGAAAATACAGACATGGATATAAGCAAGGCAGTCTCAGTAATTTTCCTGAGGAGATGGGGGGTGTCTCATTTTCTCTATTCCCAGTACCTAGCATAGGGCCTGCCCTTTAGCAGGTGCTCAGCAGTAACCCCCCTTAGACCTGGGCAAGAGAGTCCTCTGCCCCTGAAAAATTAAAGTGCACCATGCCTGCCTATTAAAGTGCACCATGCATCACAAATTTTGGGGGGGCAAATATATTAAAGAACATACAGTTGCTCTGATCACTTGGATCTGACGCACAGTGCTGGGTCAGCATGGCCTGTACCCCTAAACATCTGCTCCTGTGACCAGCAACATTCTGACCTCATGGAAGGAAACATTGCTTCACATACTTTGGCCCATGGCCTTAAAATGCCATGAATGTTTCTGGGTGCTGCTGCCAGTGTCAGGGACGGAATCACTTTGGGTTCTGGAAGGATTTGACTGGTAGACGTATTAAGACAAGAGAGAAATGAACTAACTTACCAAATCTGTCAATATGCCTGCAATGGCTTCATGAAAAATAACATGTCATATCCTAGTAGTCTGAGTGTCCATATTCTTCCTTCTCTTTTGTCCTATTCTGTGTGTGATAGTTGGAGTTGTGTGTCAGCGTGGCTAGACCACAATTCTGAGTGGTTTAAGCAGTTGTGATGTGATTTATTCCCATGATGAGATTGGATATATATGTTTTGAGCAGCCAATTCATTGAAAGGGAGTTTCCCTAGGGGTGTGGCCTGCTTCAAATATATTTATGGACTTCCTGGGAAAAAGAGACACTCTTCTGTGAATCAGGATCCTGTGTGCTGCCTACAACTGTCCGTGAGCAAACAATCCACCATTTGGCCTGGAGATCTTGGATTTGTCATTCGTTGGAGTCAACAGCCATTATACTGCCTGCCAACCTTGAGCTCCTCAATGCTGTCAGTGACAGGATAATATCCATATGCCTACAAGAAAGAGCAGTCAATGCTATTGTTACTCAAATTTATGCACCAACTACTAAAGCCAAAGATGAAGAAATTAAAGATTTTTACTAACTTCTGCAGTCTGAAATTGACCAAACAAGAAGTATTGATAATTGCTAGTGATTGGAATGTGAAAGTTGGAAACAAAGAAGAATCATTGGTAGCTGGAAAACATGGCCTTGGTGATAGAAATGATGCTGGAGAGTGCTTGATAGAATTTTGCAAGACCAGTGATTTTTTTGTTTGTTTGTTTTGGAATGATTTATTCATTGTAAATGCCCTTTTTTTCAGCAACATAACTGGCAACTATACACATAGACCCCACCAGGTGGAACACACAGAAATCAAATGGACTACATCTGTGGGATGAGGCAATGGAGAAACTCAGTATCATCAGTCAAAACAAGGCCAGGAACTGATTGGAACAAATCATCAACTGCTCATGTGCAAGCTCAAGTTGAAGCCTAAAAAAATTCAAACAAGTCCATGAGAGCCAAAATATGACCTTGGTTACATCCCACCTGAATTTAGAGGCTGTCTGAAGAACAGATTTGACACATTGAAGGCCAGTGAATGAAGACCAGATGAGTTGTGGCATGACATAAAGAACATGATACATGAAGAAAGTAAATAGTCATTTAAAAGACAGGAAAGGAAGAAAAGACCAAAATAGATGTCAGAAGAGACTCTGAAACTTGCTGTTGAATGGAGAGTAGCTGAAGCGAAAGGAAGTAATGTTGAAGTTAAAGAGCTGAACAGATGATTTCAAAGAGCAGCTTGAGAAGACAAAGTAAAGTATTATAATGAAATGTGCAAAGACCTAGAATTAGGAAACCAAAAGAGAGGAATGTGCTCGGCATTTCTCAATCTGAAAGAACTGAGAAACAAAAAGCCTCAAATTGCAATATTGAAAGAGTCTATGGGCAAAATATTGAATGATGCAGGAAGCATGAAAAGAAGATGAAAGCAATACACAATCACTGTACCAAAAAGAATTTCTCAACCATTTCAGGAGTTAGTGTATGATAAAGAAACAATGGTATTGAATGAAGAAGTTGAAGCTGCATTGAAGGAATTGGCAAAAAACAAGGCTCCAGGAATTGACGGAGTACCCATTGAGATGTTTCAACAAATGGTTGCAGCACTGGAAGTGCTTACTAACTTATACCTGGAAGTTTGGAAGACAGCCTCCTGGATAACTGATAGGAAGAGATCCATATGTGTGCCCATTCCAAAGAAAGATGATCCAACAGAATGTGGGAATGATCAAACAATATCATTAATACCATATGCAAGTAAAATTTTGCTGAAGATAATTCAAAAAAGTTTGCAGCAGTCTATTGACAGAGAACTTCCAGAAATGTAAGCTGGATTCAGAAGAGGACATGGAATGGATATCATTGCTGATGTCAAATGAATGTCAAATGAATCTTAGCTGAAAGCAAATAATACCACAAAGATGTTTAATCATGTTTTATTGACTATGCAAAGGCATTCGACTGTGTGAATCATAACAAATTATGGATAACATTGAGAAGAATGAGAAATACACAACAATTAATTGTGCTTATGAGGAATCTGTACATAGACCAAGAGGCTGTCATTTGAACAGAACAAGGGGATTACTGCATGGTTTAAAATCAGGAAGGGCATGCATCAGGGTTGTATCCTTTCACCATACTTATTCAATTTGTATGTTGAGTAAATAATCAGAGAAGCTGGACTCTATGAAGAAGAACATGGCATCAGGATTGGAGGAAGGCTCTTCAACAATCCTTGATATGCAGATGACACAACCTTGTTTGCTGAAAGTGAAGAGGACTTGATGCACCTACTGACAAAGATCAAAGAGTACAGTCTTCAGTATGGCTTACACCTCAATGTTGTTGTTGTTTGTTAGGTGCCGTCGAGTTGCTTCCGGCTCATAGCGACCCCATGCACAGCAGAACAAAACACCGCCCAATCCTGCACCAGCTCCACGATCCTTGCTACACTTGAGCCCATTGTCGCAGCCACCATGTCAATCCATCTCGTTGAAGACCTTCCCCTCTTTCATCGACCCTCCACCTTACCAAGCATGACATCCTTCTCCAGGAAATGGTCTCCTCTGACAACATGATCAAAGTAGGTGAGACGAAGTCTGGCCATTCTTGCTTCCAAGGAGCATTTGGCTGCACTACCTCCAAGACAGATTTGTTAGTTCTTTTGGCAGTCCATGGTACCGTCAGCATTCTTCGCCAGCACCACAACTCAAAAGCATCAACTCTTCTTGGGTCTTCCTTATTCATTGTCCAGTTCTCACATGCATACGAGGCGACTGGAAATATCATGGCTTATGTCAGGTGCATCTTAGTCCTCAAGGAGACATCCTTGCTCCTCAGCACTTGAAAGAGTTCCTTCGCAGCCGACCTACCCAGTGCTACACGTCATCTAATGTCCTGACTGCTGCTTCCATTGGCCTCAATTGTAGAACCAAGCAATGTGAGTTCTTTGACAACCTCAATCTTTTCTCCATTTATCATGATGCTGCTTCTTGGTCCAGTTGTGAGGATTTTTGTTTTCTTTATATTGAGATGTAATCCATACTGCAGGCTGTTTTCCTCAATCTTCATCAGTAAGTGCTTCAAGTCATCTTCACTTTCAGCAAGCAAAGTTGTATCATCAGCATATCTCAGGTGGTTAATGATTCTTCCTCCAATCCTGATGCCACGTTTTTCTTCATATAGTCCAGCTTCTAAGATTATTTGCTCAGCATATAGATTGAATAAGTATGGGGAAAGGATACAACCCTGACGCACTCCCTTCCTGATTTTAAACCATGCAGTGTCCCCTTGTTCTATTCGAACGACAGCCTCCTGGTCAAGGTACAGGTTCCTCATGAGTACAATCAAGTGTTTGGGAATTCTCATTCTTCTCAATGTTATCCATACTTTGTCATGATACACACAATCAAATGACTTTGCATAGTTAATAAAATATAAGTAAACATCTTTCTGGTATTCTTTGCCTTGAGCCAAGATCCATCTGACAGCAACTATGATATCCCTCATTCCATGTCCTCTTCTGAATCTAGCTTGCACCCCTGGAAGTTCTCTGTCAATGTACTGCTGCAACCGTTTTTGAATTATTTTCAGTAAGATCTTGCTTGCGTGCGATATTAATGATATTGTTCTATAATTTCCACATTCTGTGGGATCCCCTTTCTTTGGAATAGGTACAAATATGGATCTCTTCCAGTCAGTTGGTCAGGTAGCTGTCTTCCAATCTCTTGGCATAACCGAGTGAGTGCCAGTGCAGCATCCGTTTGTAGAAATATCTCAGTGGGTATTCCATCAATTCCTGGAGCCTTGTTCTTCGCCAATTGGCAGGAGGTTAATTTGTATCTTTGTTAGTCTGGGCTTTCCTAGAAAGCAGAGCCTGAGACAGGATAAGAAAAAGAGGAGAGTGAAAAGAGGAAGAAGAGAAAGCCAGTTCAAGGAGCCTTACGGAGCTTTACCACCACTGTGGGCAGTCAGGGCTTAATCCCACTGGCACCTTCTGAGGAACTGTGTACAATAAAACCGAAAAAAAATTAAAAAAAAAAAAGAAGAAGAAACCAAACTCACTGCTGTCAAGTTGATTCGACTCATAGGGACCCCTCCTTGGGTTTCCGAGGTGCTAACAGAAGTAGATTGCCCAATCTTCCTTCCAAGGAGTGGCTGGTGGGTCTGAACCACCAGCTTTCTGGTTAGCAGTCAAACGCCTTAGGCACTACACCACCAGAGTTTATTCAAGAGAGAATTGGAGAAGGTCGAGTAGTACTTACCCACCAGCTCCTGTCCTCATCGGACAAGGGTTACACCATGAGGTGTAAACCTTTCACATTTCCAGGCTTGAGCATGAGCAAAATCTGATCAGATTAATACAGGCCTTCCTCACACCAGTTACTTTCCAGTCCATCCTAACTCATGAAAATCCCATGTGTGTCATGGTAGAACTGTGCTCCATGGAGTTTTCAATGCCTGTGATCTTTTAGGATACTTCCAAGGCATGTCCCTTGGTGGATTTGAACCACTAACCTTTACAGGTGGTAGCTAAGGCTTAAAGGAGCTCTGGTGATGCAACAATTAAGCTCTTGGCTGCTAACCAGAAGGTTAACTATTTGAACACACTCGGTGGCTCCATGGGAGAAAGACTTGATGATCTGCTCCCATAAAAATTGCAGCCAATGAAGTTCTATGGGAGCAATTCTACTGTGCCACATGAAGTTGCTATGAGTTGAAATTGACTCAACAGCACCCAACAACAACAACAACAACTGAACCTTTAACCTGTTCAACCACCCAGGAACTCCATCCCGCACCCAGTATAAGAGAAACCCTGGGGCAGAACTAATGGGTACAGCTGCGGCAAGGTGCTATCAGGCTACAGATACCTTACAATGCTGCAGCAACAATGGGTAAAAGTGACCAAGAAGATATGAGGTGGGCACAAGAGACATTGAATATGGTGCTTTTTTTTTTTTTTTTTAAATATTTTACTTTATTCTTGGTGAAAATATATGCAGCAAAAGCCATTGCCATTCAACAGTTTCTAGACTTAATGATCAGTGACCTCAGTTACATTCTTCACACTGTAAACCTTCTCGTAATTTCTATCCTAGTTGCTTCTCTCCTGTTGATTTAAACTCCCTGCCTCCCAGTCTTTTCATCTATGCTTTAGAATAGCTTGTGTCCATTTGGTCTTATATAGATAATAATACAGATATTTAAAAGAGTGCAATACTCAAGGGTGACAATCTTTACATTTTGCATTCAACTGTTACTAGTTTAAAGGTGAATTCTGTAGTATAGTATATTATAGTTTCTATTCAGGGTTTAAAGAATAATTCAGGGCCATAGACTTGCGGTCTAGCCTCAATAGGTCCATTAAGTCTGGATTCTTTAGGAATGTGAATTGCTGTCTCACATTTATCCCCCTCTCTATCAGGATCCATTTATTGTGTTCCTGATTAGAATGTTCAGTAGTGGTATCTGGACACTATATCTACTTCTTTTGGTCTCAAGGTAGAGGAGGCAGTAGGTTAAGGAGACAATTACTTCTGCAGTCCAGTTCCTTCTTGAATTCTTAGGTTTCCTTCTTTTTCTTTTGTTCCAGGTGAATAGAAACCAATAGTTCTATCTTAGGTGGCTGTTTGTAAGCCTTTAAGACTGCAGAGAGTGCTCACCATAATGGGAGGTAGAAGAAAAACTTTAAGAACTATATTACGTCAATTGACTAGATTGGTTCACAAGTCCATGACCCTAAGTCTTCAAATTAACAGAACTAATCCTATGAGGTGATTGATTTTGTCTAATCAGTATTAGCATCTTTACCCCTTCCCTTTTTTTTGGTTGTTGCTATTGGTGCAAAATTATATTTAACATAAACCCACTGCCATCAAGTCAATTCTAACTCACAGTGAGCCTATAAGACGGAGCAGAACTGCCCCATTGATTTTCCAAGGGTGTAAGTCTTTATAGAAATAGAGTGCTTCATCTTTCTCCCACAGAGAGGCTGGGTGGGTTCAAACCACTGACCTTCTGGTTAGTAGCCGAATGCTTGAACCAATGTACTACCAGAGCACCTTATATATATATCGGATCTGACTCATAGCGACCCCTCCTTGGGTTTCTGAGGCAGTATCTCTATGGAAGTAGATGGCCCAACCTTCTTTCCGAGGAGTGGCTGGTGAGTTTGAACCGCCAGCCTTCTGGTTAGCACTCAAATGCCTTAGGCACTATGCCACCAAAGCTCCCATATAAAACATGTTGTTGTTGTTGCTGTTATGTGCCGTCGAGTAGGACCCGACTCATAGCGACCCCTCTTTGGGTTTCCGAGGCAGTATCACTACTGAAGTAGATTGCCCCATCTTCCTTCCGAGGAGTGGCTGGTGGGTTTGAACCGTCAGCCTCCTTGTTAGCAGTCAAGTGCCTTAGGCACTATGCTACCAGAGCTCCCATGTAAAACATAGCATGTGCCGATTCATCATTGTGTGTGTGTGTTTGTGTACAACTTATCAACATCAATTACATTAGTCAAGGTATGCAAACTTCATTTACATTTGGTGCCACCTTTCCCATCACCAGAAACAAAAAGTGACTATTATCTAGGTAAGTTTCCCCTTTCCCCCTTGTAACCACCAATGAATATTGGTTTCTGTATATTTACTTATTCTTATCATTTGATAAAAGTGAGATCATATAATATTCATCTTTTTGTGTTTGACTTAATTCAACATTAATGTCCTCCAGATTCATCCATGTCGCAAGATGTTTTGGAAATTTATCAATTTATTTATGGCTGAGTAGTATTCAATACCAAATCCAAAAACCAAACTCACTACCCTGGAGTCAGATTCGACTCATAGCAACCCCTTCTTGGGTTTCCAAGGCGGTATCACTATGAAAGTAGATTGCTCCACCTTCCTTCTGAAGAGTGGCTGGTGGGTTTGAACAACCAGCCTTCTGGTTAGCAGTCAAATGTCTTAGGCACTACATCACCAGAGCGCCCATATTCAATACAGTACCATTGGCGGTTCAAACCCACCAGCCACTCCTCAGGAAGAAGGTTGGGCAATCTACTTCTGTAGTGATACCACCTTGGAAACCCGAGGAGGGGTCACTATGAGTCAGGACTGACTTGATGGCAGCGAGTTTGATTTTTTGTATTCAACACAGTACCATTTTAAAGGGCAATTTGCAATGTCTTTAAAAATTTAAATAAGCGTATACTTTGAACTAGCATCTCTCTTCTAAAAATTCATTCTACAGAGAGCCAAGAGCATCCTTTATGGCAGTTTTTATATTCATGAAAGTATAGCAGAAAACCAAATGTTGATTATTAGCAGTTGGAAATAAAGAGTTAGATGACTATTCGTCCCTGGGTTGTAAATGGTTAAACATTGGGCTACTAGCTGAAAGTTTGGCAGTTTGAACCCACTCAGAGGTTCCTCAGAAGATAGGCCTGGTGACCTGCTTCTGGATGTAGATTGCTCAACCTTCCTTCCAAGGAGTGGCTGGTGGGTTTGAACCGCCAGCCTCCTTTTTAGCAGTCAAGCAGTCATAGGCACTATGCCACCAGAACTCCTATATCTATCTATCTACCTATCTATCGGATGCCTTTCTTGAAAACACTGTGAAGCAGTTCTACTCTGTAATACCTGGGGTCATCATGAGTCGGAGTCCACTCGGCAGCAACTAACAGCAACAACAAATGAGTAGTCAGTAATAAAGAAGAGAGAAATAGCTACCTCATTCATTTTATCTGTCTATCTATCTATCACTGTATCATTATTATATTGATATAGAAAGATCAAGTACCAGAATATTATATAATTCCATTTCTGTGCAGTGCATACAGACACACACACATATGTATATATTATTTTATGTATATTTGTACTACATGTAATATCAGTATAGTACTGTTAGCATAACTAACAACATAATACAGAGTAATCTAATCTGACATAAATTTTTCTATATTTCAAATATATATGAAAAGGTTAATAGCACCTTTAAGGTATACAAGAAAATTTCAGTTTTTATTTTTATGTTGCTTATAGCTCTTAAAACAGGTACTTTTTTAGCTAATAAATCAGTAAAGTAAAATATTCTTTCAAAAAAGTGTGTCACATTATCAATAATTTTGTTTTGGCTAAGTTTTAATTCAATAAAGTAATTAACTTTTTGAAATGAAAATGTTTCTAATAAGCCCACCAATTTACATATGTTATAAAGTTTACATTTTGAATGTGGCAATAATCAGGGTGACAGTACAAGACAGAATGCCAAGTTCACTTTTGGAAACATAAAACTTTATAAAAGATTTTATTTACTTATTTTCTTAAAATTTTAGTGGTGAGACTTTTGAGTTGGTTATGAAAATAACAGCCTTTGGACTTCAGCCTGAAATTAGCATCCTACACATAGAGAGAAAATTATGCTTGTATGGGTTGTAAATTAAGGCAGTGGAGAGACTTTTCCTTGCAATGTATTCTGTGTATGCCATGGACACACAGCATGGTTTTCAGTACAGTAAGTAATTAAAGTACGCTTGTAAGTTCAAAAATAAATTAGTAAAAGAATACAACTCAAGAGATAGGGGAACAATCTTGATTTTTGAAGTTAATTTAGTACTGCTCTGCCTTTCCTCAGAATACACATATAGTTGGCTTCTCTCTCTAGATTACAAAGAAAAAGAATTTCTAAAAGGAAAAAGTAAAAGTGTCATTGTTGTTGTTGTTCAGTGCCATCGAGTTGGCCCCGACTCATAGTTACCCCTCCTTGGGTTTCTGAGGTGGTATGACTAGGAAAGTAGATTGCCCAGCCTTCCTTCTGAAGAGTGGCTGGTGGGTTTGAACCACCAGCCTTCTGGTTAGCAGTCAAATGCCTTAGGCAGTATGCCAGCAGAGCTCCTATTGTTGCTATAGCTCATTAAAAAAATATATATATATATATATATATATATATATATATATATCAAAACAGTGATTATCAGGTTGATTCTGACTCATGGTGACCCCATGTGTGCCACAGAAGAACAGTGCTCCCTTGAGTTTTCAATGACTGACTTTTCCAAAGTAGATCTCCAGGCCTTTGTTCTGAGGTGCCCCTGGGTGGACTTGTACCTCCAACCTTTCAGACAGCAGCTGAGCGTGTGGTAGTACTATCTGCAGGATCTAGAAACTCCTTATATAGTTCATTAGCATCTAACGAAAATGTTGGAATGCCAATTAATTTTAAAGTAAGAAAACGTTGAACTAAGCAGATTAAGACCATGGAAATAAATTTTTCATGTCATTTAAAATCCCTTTTGATATCTCAAAGGGTCTCAAAATTCATTTTAAACATTCATTTCCTTCTTTATCACTAGGATTGATAAAATGAGTTAAATCTAATTTGAGAGAGATTTACTTTTTTATTTTTCAAATATTAAAACGTTGCCGATGAAAACTATATAGGGATCTCATGGGAAATCAAAAGCTTCTGAAATGTAAGAACATGTCTAAGCTGATTGGAAAATTGCCATTCTCTTTTCTCAAAAAAGCAATTCTTTGTATCTCTAAAGCAGCAGAACACATACTGATAACTCAGATGCCGTGTTCACAGCTGAGGAGACCCAGGATATTTGCATTCTTCTATTCTCCAACTGCTTTGCTGGCTTGGTGGATGGGATAGTGCCTTACACCATAGTTTTGGCCTCAGTCCAGCTCTTCCATTTATATGACAGTTGCTGATTATCATCTGGTCTGGTGGAAGAGAAAGGACACTTCCTCAAACTAGCCTGTCACCTACTGGAGCTAGTACTCACCTAAAAGGCCATGCAACTGTTCAGAGTGGCCCCTTCTTAGGCAGCAATTTTTGGCCCCTTAACTTTTTTCCCTTCCTTTATTCCCTTGGGTGCTATTTTTATTTTATTTGAGAGAAAGCATCTTAGCATTGCAAGGATTGTGAGGCTGGTGCGTGACTGGGCAGTGTTTCATTCTGTTGTATGTAGGGTTGCTGAGTCTGAGCCGACTCGACAGCACCTAACACAACATAACAACATCTCAGCATTGGGAGTCCCTGAGTGGCACAAATTATTAACATAGTTGGCTGCTAGCTGAAAGGTTGGCAGTTCAAGTGCATCCAGAGGTGCATTGGAAGAAAGGCCTGGCAATCTACTTCCGAAATATCAACTATTGAAAAGCCTATGGGACACACTTCCACTCTGACTCATGTGGGGTTGCCATAAGTTAGAACTGACTAGACTGGTATCATTCAGGCTCCTGAAAATCTTAATCCAGTTCTATTTCTCAGGGAATGTCACTAAGTCACCGTTTAGAAGCCCAAAATGTACTCTCAACCCCTAAAACAGCAGGAGTTTTGTTCCCAGGCCTGTATATTCAAGAAGTTTACTCCTGTATTGTAATATTTCATTTAAAGTATTAATGTCTCATGCCTTGTACTCTTCTGAAGGTCAAGTAAGGAAGCAACTTCATCCATGCACAGACATTCCCAGCTGGTCCATCTTTGCAAAGGTCCACCTTTCTCCACAGATAACACTCTTGTGGTGTTTTGTAATTCAGGCCTCGCAATGAACCTGCCATCACAGAACCCCATAGAGTGTGCTCTTGCTGATCCCTTCCGTAAGTCTCTTACCTCTGTTAGGGACAATTACTATGCCTTTGAGCTGCCATACTGACCACCATCTGAAAATCTCTCATCATATCCTCCTTACTGGCTCCCCATCAAACTTTGACAATTCCTTCGGTGGGAGATGAAATTTGTTTTGCTGGAAGCTGTCCTTGACTGAGATTTGTGGGCTCTCTAGGCAGGCTAATATTTCAACACCATTCCAGTAAACCATAAACCAAAACCAAACTCACTGCCATTGAGTCAGTTCTGACTCATAGCGACCCCTTTTGGGTTTCTTTATGGAAGTAGATTGTCCAGTCTTCCTTCAACTGAGTGGCTGGTGGGTTTGAACCACCAACCTTCTGGTTAGTAGTCAAATGCCTTAGGCACTACACCACCAGAGCTCTTCACCTTTCCAGTAGAGATTTAAATATTTGGTCAACATTCCCCTAAGTGAGAGTGTAGAAAATGCAGTATTCTATGAATAAAAACCGAACACCTCAATTTATTTTCAAAATACTGAGGACATTCAAAAGTAATATAAAACAAAGTGTTTATTGTGTGCATAAAAATCATATTAGCTTATTCGAATTTGTCTGCCGTGTCACAGTTCTCTGTATTTTCACCTGAAGAGCTGCTGTCACTCACATTCACTTGCATGGACACTGTTACAAAGTCCATTCAAAACAGGCATAGGGGTCCCCAGTGGCATCACTAGCGTGGTGCCAGGGGTGTAGAATACATTCGATGACATCATCAGAGTGGGTGATAGCAAAATGACTCCAGGAAATGGCATCAGTTGGTGGAGGTGGGTAGACTGGCACTGTAGGAAGAGGGGCACTAGGGTTGGTGTCACCCTTCCCTCAGTGTGGTAACTTGTCATCCCCATTACCCACCAGTCAGGTTGAGGACAGGCAGGCCATGATACTCACCGTTGGGGGAGAGGAGGGTCTCTAACTTGGCCAACGGGAATGGAAAGGAGCTGAGGGGAGCCATGTGTGTTTGTATGGGGGGGATGGGGGATGGGGTGGGGGTGGAGGGTAGGGGGATAGGGTAGAGGGGGAGTGGGGGGTGGCGGCAGGAGCGGCAGGGCTGAGCAGCTTGCGGCTCAGTCTAGCCAGGGCGTGGGGCGAGGCTGGGACACTCCGCCTACCAGGGGTGGGTTTGCCAGCCAGCCCCGCCCTTGGCGGCAGGGGTGGGTGGGTAGGGACGTGTGTGTGACACTGAGTTACTGCATTGGGTGATGCTGTGAATTACTGCATGGATGACACCAACCCTAGTGATGCTACTTGGGATGCCCTCCACACACAAAATTAACAGAATGATTCCTACATTTTTTGGCTTCTCATCAGCTTTGTGGAGAGCCTGTCTTCCTACTTTTCAAAACAGACAATTTCTTGAGATACATATTTTGAATAATTTAAAATTTAAATAGAAAAATAGATCAGACCCTCATTCCAGGTAAACCTACTCACCATATGTTATTTGGTTTCAGCTGATGGCCACAGCAATTGCTGGCCAGCTGGTCTCAGAGTTGGTGGTGACACAGCCAGTGTGGTGGCACTAGGAAACCTATACTCCTCAACACACACACACACACACACACACAAACCAAACTCACTGGTGTTGAGTTGGTTCGACTCATAGTGACCCCTCCTTGGATTTCCTAGGTGGTATCTACCCATGGAGATTGTCCAATCTTCCTTCCCAGGAGTGGCTGGTGGCTTTGAACTGTCATCCTTCTGGTTAGCAGTCAAATGCCTTAGGGACTACACCACCAGAGCTCCCAAAACAAGAGAGGTAACTGAATGCCTGATTAGGAAGAAGTTGGTTTGTTTTACTAAAATTTGCACTTTGTTGAGGAGTAGCACTAAATTTACATTTTTTAAATTATGAAAGAAATTGTATATAGAAACTTATATGGAAAAACTAAGAAACAAATATGTGTGTGAGTGTGTATATGTTGTTGTTGTTGTTGTTATGAGCTGTTGAGTCGGACCCTACTTATAGCAACCCCTCCTTGGGTTTCTGAGGCAGTATCACTACGGAAGTAGATTGCCCCATCTTCCTTCCAAGGAGTGGCAGTGGGTTTGAACCACCAGCCTTCTGGTTAGCAGTCAAGTGCCTTAGCCACTATGCTACCAGAGCTCCCAGGAGTGTGTATATACGTATATGTAAAAAATTTACATATGTAAACTATATATATGTAA
>NW_006921709.1:5520471-5528111 GCF_000298275.1 Orycteropus afer afer
CGGCCCCAACTCATAGCGACCCCTCCTTGGGTTTCCGAGGCAGTATCACTATGGAAGTAGGATTGCCCAACCTTCCTTCCGAGGAGTGGCTGGTGATATAATAAAAGTGAAATGAAAAATCACTAAAAGAAAAATTTACAATTTTATTTTCATTATTTTGCTTCAGGAAATATAATAGTATCATTCCATTCTGAATAAAATGCATCAATTAAAGTAAACTGTGAGTTGAAGCTCTAGTTTACTGGCCTAGAGAATTTACATAGCCACTTCTCAGTATAAACATTATAAATTCAAGTGAGTATCAGTAAGAGTTAATGAAGAAAAGAAGGAAGGATTGAAAGGAGGAAGGAAGGAAGAAAAATAAATGAATCTCATTTCCATTCTTGTTCTACTACATTCTTCCTTGTGATTACCTCCTTTCTTTCATATTTCTCAGTAGAAAATGGATTCTCAATTATAAATTATTCTAATTTTTCTAAGAGATTTAGTTTTTTCCATTACCTAAAAAGCATTCTAGCCAAGTAAGTGAATCATTTTACTTGTCTTACCTCCATTGAGTTCTGGGAGGTTTGATTCTCAAACTGAAATGAAAGTACAATAAACATCACAGGACATGCCTGTTCTACTCTGTATTTTGTGTGTGTTGTGAACTTTCTTCAAGCCAATATCAGGAATGTTAAAGAAATTATCTTTAATAAGTGAGGCCAAAGTACACTTGTGCAACTCACAAATGGTGGGCTAGACTGTTTAATAAATTTTCATTAGATAGTATTATAGAATTCTCACCCACTTTTATTTATTCATTTTTTTTCTGGTAAGATTTGAGCAATATAAAACTATTTTGATAATAGTTTAGTTCTATCACAAGAACCATCTATTGTCTTATAAGTTTTTTGTGGTAATATGAAAGATACTGAGGAAATCTTGTTTTGAAAATAATAAAGAGTTTCCGATATCACCTGGTGCCTTAGAGGTAATTAAATATCTTAAATATTCTGCAAAAGAATTAAAAATTGACAAATGTTTAGAAAGGTTAAGGCAATGTTTCTAAAAGTATGTGTTTCAGATTTAATTATAAGCCATATTTTCTTGAAGTCTTCTAACTCCTGGCCCCTTAGTCACTTGCTCAGTTGAGCGCTTTGCCTTCCACTTTTATTGCCTAAAAGTCATCTGTTTTCTTGTCCTCACTAAGGATATGGCTGGATTTTAATATGTTTCCCACCCAGTCCACTGCTACAGGAGATACATTAGGTCAAGAGCAAAGATCTAATTCACTTAGAATGGTAGATGTGATTTTTTCTCCACTGACAGACTACTTGATACATTGTACTGTGAGTCATGGTATCTAGTTTCCCCCAATAGCTGCATGGAGGTAATAAAATATTCAGCTTGAAAGCACAATGGAATGCATGTGTCATGCTTCAAACTTTGATGAATGAAAGACAAAAGTGGAAAGGATACAGCAGATGAATATATCTCCCTTCTTTACCCAGATACTCTGAGCCAATGATTGAGCATTCCTCATGGTCCATGTGAAAATGGTTCATCTGATCTAGGAAATTGCTATGTTTATTCGTGAAGTGGTGGCTAGCTTAGCAATGCATTCTCTTAAATTAACTTTCCAAGCCACCTTCTCACCTCATTTTTGCTCCCTGATATTGCATTTCCCAAGAAAGCCTTGTCATAGAAGTTTTATGGCTGATGTTGTATAAGTATTTTTATCTTTATTGTATAGATAAAGAATCAGAAGTTAAAGGGATTGAAATTGAAGATAGTAGAATGTTAAGCTCTAGAACCTAAATCTCCAGACTTTTACTTTGATGAATTTTTCTTATATTATGTGTAATATGTTTTATATGCAACCTCTAATTATAGATGATCCAAATAATTCATGCAAGAAAAGAAAGAAGGAAAGAAATAAAACTTCTGTTCCTTAATTCTGTTTGAATTTATCATTCAACACTACTCAAATATACTGAAAAAACTACCAAAGGTCTGTTTAACTTCATATGTAGGAACCACCTCTCCCTATTCCTTCATTTGAGAAGAACATATGATGTTCTTACTCATTATCTTCTTTCACTGTTAGTGTAAGACAGTGTTCCAAGGGTCCTTATCTGGTATCTTTAATAGGAAGAGAGAAATTAGAGGGACAGTTACTCCATAAGAGACTAGACTACATGTGTGTGTATGTGTATATATATATATAGTAGCACAGTGCCTAAGGCATCTGACTGCTAACCAGAAGGTTGGTGGTTCAAACCCACTAGCCATTCCATGGAAGCAAGATTGGGAAATCTACTTCTGTAAAGATTCACTGCCTCAGAAACCCAATGGAGGTCTCTATGAGTTGGAATTGACTCAATGGCAGTCTGTTTGGTTTGGTTTTATAAATATGTGTATATAAGGTTATTAGCTATGATGGAGTTGGCCCCAACTCATGGCAACCTCATGCATAATGAAACAAAATGCTTCCAGGTCATATGCCATCACCATAATCAGTGATGGGTAGGACTACTGGGATCCATAGGCCTTAGTAGATCTTGGTTTGGAAACTGCTGAAACCTGTTCAGTATCATAGCAACATGCAAACTGACATCGACAGGCAGGTGGTGGCTACTCATGAAGGACATTGGCTGGGAATCGAACATTTATCTCTCGCATGGAAGGTAAGAATTCTGCCACCGAACCACCAATGCCTCATATTATATATATATGTAAATATATATAACAGTGTCATTTGCATAAATTAAACATGTATATATACGAGCGTGCCTTTTTGATTAGTGCTTATTTCTGTGTGCATGATTTGTATACACATAATAAATAAATTTACCAAGGAAGCTTATTATTAAAGCATTCACTCAGTTTCAGTTGAGCAGTTCAGCTGGAAATATCAGAGATAGAGTGGCTGTCCTGAGGGTCTCAGTAGTTTACAAAAACAAGACAAAAAGGAGAGACCTGATCTAACAAAATACTTTGAGGAAGAAGGAAGAACCATCAGCATCACAGAAAGTTGCCTCAGTCAGTTACAGCAAGGGAGACTTTGATATTTATGCAAACTCAAAGAAGAAAATGACCAGTATAGCTCCACAAAGAAGAAAATGCAATTTTAATAAGCTTCATCACTAGGATTTTATTTCAAAATAAACTACAAAAAAAAGCTTGTGAAAAAAATGAAATGTTATAAATAAAAAAAATATGTAACAAAACAATCTTGAAAAATAAGAACCAAGTGGGAGGATTCATATTTCCTGACTTCAAAACTTACTTTGAAGGTACAGAATCAAGACAATGTGGTACTGTCATAAGGACAGACATATAGAGCAATGGAATGAATTGAGAGTTCAGAAACAAACCCTGATATTTATAGAAAATTGATCTTTGACAAGGGTGCCAAAACAATTTGATGAAGAGAGAACAATCTTTTCAACAAATGGTGTTGATATAACTGGATAGATACATGCAAAAGAATGAAGTTGGACCCCTCCCTCATACTATATACAAAAATAAACTCCAAATGGCTCCAGTTCTAAATGTAAATATTGAAACTATACAATTGTCAGAAGGAAACATAGTTGAAAATCTTCATGATCTTGGGTCAGGTAGTGGTTTTCTTAGATATGCCAAAAGCAGAAACAGCAAAGTAAATGATAGGTAATCTGGAAATCATGAAAATTAAAAACTGCTTCACCACCAGGAAAGCGAAATGCCAATCTACAGAATGGGAGAAAATATTTGTGACCCATATATCTCATAAGGAACTTGTACCGAGATTATGAGAAGAACTCTCACAACTCATTAATAAAAAGACAAATCACCTAATTAAAATAAGTGAAGGATCTGAATAGATATTTCTCCAAAGAAGATATAGAAATAAGTACATGAAAAGATACTCAAGCGTATTAGCCATTGCCGTTGATAGTTGCTGTTGAGTCAGTTTCGACTCCCAGCGACCCTATCTCCAGCAGAATGAAATGCTGCCCATTCCTGCTCCATTCTCACAATGGTTGCTATGTCTGGGCCCATTGTTAAAGCCACTTTGTCAATCCATCTCATTGAGGGCCTCCCTCTTTTTTGCTCACCTTCTAGCAATGAAAATCAAAATCACAATGAAATACCACTTCATACCCACTAGTATGGGTATAACAGGCAGACAAGAACAAGTATTGGCAAGGATGTGAAGAAATCAGAATGCTCATATGTTGCTAGTGGAAATGAAAAATGGGGCAGCAGCTTTGGAAAACAGTTTGGCAGTTCCTCAAAAGGATGAACATAGAGTTACTTCAGGATTCAACAATTCATTCCTAGGTGTATACTCAAGAGAATTGAAAATGTATGTCTACATAAAAGCTTGTACAAGAATGTTTGTAGCAGCATTATTCATGATAGCCAAAAGGTGGGAACATACCAAATACCCATCAACTGATGAACGGGTAAGCAAAATGTGGCCTATCAATACCATGGGATATTACTCCATCATAAAAATAAAGGAAGTACTGATACATGCTATAGCATGGATGAACATTGAAAACATTATGCTAAATAAAAGAAGCTAGACAAAGAAAGATCCATATTGTGTGAATACATTTGTATGAAATGTCCAGAGTAGGCAAAACTACATAGTCAAAAAGCAGATTCGTGGTTGCGTAGGACTGAAGGAGGTTGGTAGGAAGGTTTGAGGAGGGTGATGATATCTAAAGGATCTGGGGTTTCTTCTTGAGGTGATGAAAATATTCTACAGTTGATTGTGGTGATGGATGTACGATTCTGTGAATTACTGAAAGCCATTGAATTGTACTCTTTAAATGGGTGAACTATATGGTATATGGATATCTCAATAAAGTTGTTACAAAAACAAATGTAAGAATACATGCAAACATAATGATATAACTGAACTATAAACATAATGATATAAATAAAGAAAGCTATCTATGAAGGTATCAAAGGGAAAAAGTAAATGAATTAAAAAAAAAGGGGGAGACTAGTACACTCTAATGATGGTTGCCACAAACTGAGGAGAATGATTAATTCATTTCCTGTTTCTAGGAAGACATACAAGGGATTTCTGCAATTTGGTCCTTCCAAGCATAGCTGGCTGACCCGAGTCATTCCAGTATTTACAATCTTAATATACTTCCTTAATCTTTAAAGACATTTAAATATCCAAATAGTTTTGACCCAGAGTTTCGTTTTAAATTTGGAGCAAAAGAACCCTCTGGTCTAATTTGCCTTTGACTCCTGTGTTTGCTTGTCCTTCAGTGTTTGTTTGATTGAATAATGACATTGATGTTGTCAGCTGCTGTTGAGAAGATTCTAACACATGGCGACCCCACGTGTGCAGAGTAGAACTGCCTCATAAATTTCTTAAGGCTGTGATCTTTTGGAAGCAGGTCACCAGGCCTGTTTTCTGTGGAGCCTTTGGGTGGGTTTGAACTGTCAACATTTTGGCTAGTAGTAGCTTAATTGCTGGCATCACACAGGGACTTAGATTGAATAATGCAATTTTCATATACTCAATTTTATACCACAATGATTTTTTCCCTCTCTGAAAGCATTATATTAATTTTTAATTTATACCACTGATTTGGCCGGTGATCATGCATGGCCATTTGTCTGTTTTTTTTTTTTGTTGTTGTTGTTCTCTTATGTTGCAATTTATGTTTTGAAGTATTTAAGCCCTTTTTTCATGACTCAATTATAAATTATAAATCTCTTGACAGAAAAACCAGGGCTTTGAACCAGTGTGACCCCATTCAGTCATGGCTGATGAAGTGAATGGATGCGAATTTTTAAAATTCGGGTGAAGTAGAACAATAACTAGAATGGGAAAAATTACTGATCAAGGCCCTGGAATGAGAGACTAGAAAGAGTTGTAATGAATCCTTTCAAGAGCATGATGCAGGAGATTGGATTATTGCCAAGGCTATGGATAGTGACAAGGAGCTCTGGTGGCACAATGGGTAAGACATTTGGCTGCTAACTAAAAGGTCAGTGTTCAAACCCACCAGCTACTCTGAGGGAAGAAGGTGAGGAAATCTACTTCTGTAAAGATTTATAGACTTCGAAACCCTATGAGGGTCACTGTGTGCTGGAATTGACTTGATGGCAGTGGGTTTTTGTGGAGAGTGACACACATTTAAAGTGGCATGACTGGCCACCATCTTTGAACAGGGCACTGCTATCTAACTGCCAAACCAGATATTTGGTGACTATGCAACACACAGGTTGCCCTTGTTCTCTAAGAGGGAGATTAATTTTCCAGCAAGATGTTGACCAGAAAATTTTCACGTTCCAGTTATCCTTCTGGTTCACCTACATTTTACACATTTGGGCCTTTTCCAGTTTCATTTCATTGGCTGTGACTGAATTGGGAAGAACTGGTTCAAAGACCTGGAATAAATTTATACTTTATGCCATTTTATATACCTTACAATAATTAGTAATTGTCATGATGCTT
Source organism: Orycteropus afer afer (assembly GCF_000298275.1). Classification (NCBI taxonomy): domain Eukaryota; kingdom Metazoa; phylum Chordata; class Mammalia; order Tubulidentata; family Orycteropodidae; genus Orycteropus; species Orycteropus afer. The sequence continues at coordinate 5,526,932 of NW_006921709.1, forward strand.
CTTACATTACAGTGCAATAAACACTGATTAATTGAATGACTGATTGGTTAATAGTGTTCATGGATTTACCAAATTGATTTGGAGCCCCCAAAAAATGTACTTTCTTAAAAAAGGCCATTATCATGTATAAGTCCTTTGGTGTACTTTTTGAAAACCAGCATGCTGACATCTTTATATCAATGTGAATTTTAATTCATGTTTTTCAAAGTCTACATAACTTGGAATCAGGTGACTTTATGATTTGTAATGTAACATGAATGCTTCACTCACCATCTCTTTAAGAATCATACAGAATATTACAGAGAGATAATCCTTGCCTTGACAAGTTTGCTAGAACAAGTTTATAAAAATATAAAACCCTTTGGTAAGATTGTGTGGGCTTCAAATTAACTAATTTGAAGCCATAACCACTGGTAGAGTAAACTTATTTTTGAAAGTTAAACGTGCATATTTCTACGCGAGCCTTGTTTACAGGGAGATTGGCAGCACTGGTTAGGAAGGCATTTCAACAATCTTATTTTAGTAATTGTACCCTATCAAACACAACAAAAGCAGTCCTGAAGCTGAAGAGTACAGCCCTTTCAAAAAGGGTTCATCTAGCATATTTAGAAGGTCGTAGGTCCAAATTCCACTAATGTCTTACATTCTACTCTTGTGTCAGAGGACGGGAAAGTGTGAATGAAAATTTCAACATTAGTCTCCAGTATGTAGTGCCACTCATTCAGTTACGCTGGCATTTGCTGTTTCACACTAGAGTCTGAGCCTTAAACCAGTGAGAAAACTTACAACCTCTGATAGCTTTCCCTAGTCCCTTCTCACTCTCAAAAATTTATTGCCATCCAATCGTTTCCAACTCATAACAACCTTGGGTTTCCAAGGCAGTATCTCTACAGAAGTAGATTGCCCAACCTTCCTTCTGGGGAGTGGCTGGTGGGTTTGAACTGCCAGTCTTCTGGTTAGCAGTCAAGTGCCTTAGGCACTACACTACCAGAGCTCCCTACTCAAATGCCTTTGTTGTTGTTGTTGCTATGTGCCACCGAGTCAGCCTAATTCATAGCGACCCCTCCTTGGGTTGCCAACGCAGTATCACTACGGAAGTAGATTGCCCAACCTTCCTTCCGAGGAGTGGCTGGTGGGTTTGAACTGCCAGCCTTCTGGTTAGCAGTCAAGTGCCTTAGGC
>NW_006921709.1:5528986-5531276 GCF_000298275.1 Orycteropus afer afer
TGCCCAACCTTCCTTCCAAGGAGTGGCTGATGGGTTTGAACCGCCAGCCTTCTGGTGAGCAGTCAAGTGCCTTAGGCACTATGCTACCAGAGCTCCTTCTGCAGTGATACTGCCTTGGAAACCCGAAGAGGGGTCTGTATAAGTCCGATTTGACTCGATGGCAGTGAGGTTTTTTTTTTTTTTTTTTTGTCTTAAGGAGCTACAAGACTATATGTGTGTAAAGTAAAGTGAAAATTCTCTAACTCTTCACATATAAATGGATAATCTAATTTTTGCAAGTGAAATTGAAACAGTATTTTAGATGTTGAAGGTAACTGGAGACTGTACTATCAAAACTGGAATGTGTGGGAACTTCCTCTTAGCAGAAGGGAATTGATTGGAATGAAGGCCAAGTCACGCCTGAAAGCTGGCTGTCCTTATTTTGTTTTTGTTGTTGTTAGGTGCCATTGAGTCAACTCTAACTCATAGTGACTCTATGTACAACAGAAAGAAACACTGCCTGGTCCTGCATCATCCTCATAATCCTTGATATGCCTGAGCCCATCATTACAGCCACTGTGTCTATCCATCTCGTTGAGGGTTATCCCATTTTTTGCTGACCAAGCATGACATCCTTCTCCAGGGACTGGTGCCTCTGACAACATGACCAAAGTAGGTGAGATGAAGTCTGACCATTCTCGCTTCCAAGGAGTATTCTGGCTGTACTTCCTTGAAGACAGATTTGTTTGTTCTTCTGGCATGTTCCATGGTATTTTCAGTATTCTTCACCAGTACCACAATGCAAAGGCATCATCAACTCTTCTTCGGTCTTCCTTATTCATTGTACAGTTTCACATTCATATGAGGCTATTGAAAATACTATGGCTTGTTTCAGGTGCACCTTAGTCTTCAAAGTGACATCTTTGCTCTTTAACACTTTAATGGGGTCTTTTGCAGCAGATTTACTCAATGCAATAAGTTGTATGATTTCTTGACTGCTCCTTCCATGGGTGTTGATTATGGATCCAAGTAAAATGAAATCCCTGACAACTTCAATCTTTTCTTCATTTATTCTGATATTGCTTATTGGTCCAGTTACAAGGATTTTTTGCTTTCTTTATGTTAAGGTGTAATCCATATATAAACCTGATTCATGATCTTCATCAGTCATTCCAGTCCTCTAAAAAAGCTCCAACCACTGACACTTGTCAGGCTTCCAGCAATGTGTTCTGTATCTCCTAATGAGGATAAATCATGATCCTCTTGCCTTCTCCATAGACGTCACTGGATGGTGCAAATGGTTAAATGCTTGACTACTAACCAGTAGGTTGGTGGTTTGAATCTACCCAGAGGGGCCTTGGAAGAGAGACTGGACAATCTACTTTTGAGAAATCAGCCCTTGAAAATCCTCAGGAGCACAGTTCTACCCTGACACACGTGGGGGTGCCATGAGTGGGAATCCACTGGATGGCAAGTGGTTTGGGTGTTTGGTTTCCTCCTCCAGACTTTTTTTTCCTTGTAAATTTCTAGTCCATTTTTATATTCAATAAAGGTATAGAAAGTTTTCTTCTTTGGCATTCACTCTTCTCCCGTAAAAATTAACAAGGTTTTATATTTCTTGATAATAACATATTTCTATTCATAATTTTCTAGATATTTTATATCATAGTGACAATTGAGAAAAAGAAAATGTATTACTTTTTCATTATTTGTTTTAAAGAATGCTTTTCCTTATATACTTGTTAATTTTACATGTCACCTTGGCTAGGCTGTGGTGCCCAGTTGTTTGGTCAAACACTAGTCTAGACAGATGTTGTGAAGATATTTATGTGAAATTAACATTTAAATCAGTTGTCCCTAAGTAAAGCAGATTATCCTCCATAATGTGAGTTGTTCTCATTTTATCAATTGAAAGCTTTATAACAAAAATTGAGGTTTCCCAAGGAAGAAGGATTTTGCCTCAAGACTGTAACATAGACATTCTGCTAAAATTACCAGCTGTTGCTTGAACTACAGATTTTAGATTTGCCAGTCCCCACAATGCATGGACCAATTCTTTAAAATAAATTTCTCCATCCTTGTGTGTGTATGTGTGCATGTGTGTGTATCACAAAACCAAACCCACTGCCATGGAGTCAATCCCGACTCATAGAGATCCCCATTGGGTTTCCAAGGCTGTAAATCTTTATAGAAGTAGATTGCCCCATTTTCCTTCCATGGAGTGGGCTGGTGGGTTTGAACAGCCAGCCTTCTGGTTAACAGTCAAATAAATGCCTTAGGCACTGTACCACCAGAGCGCCTATATATCATA
>NW_006921709.1:5531560-5541816 GCF_000298275.1 Orycteropus afer afer
TAAAATCTTTTTAGTTCTGATTTTTTGTAGGATTCTAATAGTGCTTGTTGTTGTTGTTATGAGCCTTCGAGTTGGACCCAACTCATAGCGACCCCTCCTTGGGTTTCCAAGGCAGTATCACTATGGACGTAGATCACCCTATCTTCCTTCCTAGGAGTGGCCAGTGGGTTTGAACCACCAGCCTTCTAGTTAACAGTCAAGTGCCTTAGGCACTATGCTACCAGAGCTCCTAATATAGTGCTTAAGGAAATGTAAATTTAGCTATTATGATTTTACTTGGAACAAAATTTTAGGAAAACAGAAATGAATGAGGCTTACCATATTTTATTTTACTAGAAGATTATTAAATAATTATTAAATCATGTTGTTAGGTGCCGTCGAGTCATCTCTGATTCATAGTGACCCTATGCACAGCAGAATGAAATATTACCCAGTCCTGGACCAGCCTCATGATCCCTGCTATACCTGAGACCATTGTTGCAGCCACTGTGTCTTTCCATCTCATTGAGGGCCTTCCCTTTCTTTGTTGACCCTCCATTTTACCAAACATGATATCCTTCTCCAAAGAATGGTTCCTTCTGACAACATGACCAAAGTAGCTGAGACAAGTCTGGCCATTGTTGCTTCTAAGGAGCATTCTGGCTGCACTTCCTCCAGGACAGATCTGTTAGTCCTTTCAGCAGGCCATGGTATTCTTAGCATTCTTCTCCAACACCACAACTCAAAAGCATCAACTCTTCTTTGGTCTTCCTATTAAATCATACAAAGTTACAAAAAAGTGGTGACAGTAGATGAGAATTATATACTCACTAACCAGTTTTAATATGTCTCAATATTTTGCTGCTTTTGCTTCACACACACACACACACACACACACACACACACACACGAAGGTCTTTGCTTCCTATTCCCTTTCCTGTTCCACTGAGGTAATCATCATACTGACGTTGATATACATCCTTCTCATCCGTATTTTTATGCTCTTACTACATATGTTTGAATGCTCCTTAGAAACAAGGATGGTGAGATTTCGTCTCACTTACTTTGGGCGTGTTATCAGGAGGGACCAATTCCTGGAGAAGGACATCGTGCTTCGTAAAGTAGAGGGCCAGCAAAAAAGAAGAGCCTCAAAGAGATGGATTGACACAGTGGCTGCAACAATGGGTTCAAACATAACCACAATTGTGAGGGAGGCCCAAGACCAGGCAGTGTTTCACCCTGTTGTACATAAAGTCACTATGAGTTGGAACTGACTCGAGGGTACTTAACAACAACAATAACATATGTTTGTATCCATTAACAAAATATGATATTGTTCTATGGTTTGTAAACATTTATATAATCTACGTTGAAATGTTATTTTTGAGATTTATTCATATTGATACACATAGGATTATTTCATTTATTTTAAGACTCTACAGTGTCCTCTGTATGAATGTATTTCAATTAGCTATTGGCCCTCAATGATCATTTAGGTTACTTCCAATTTTTCCCTAAGTCAAAGAATGCTACTTCCATATGTTTGTATTATTTTCCTGTGAAGATGTTAGAGAGGGATTCTAGGTCAATTCCTAGGTGTACGTAATATTGGTAGATTGTAGGGCAGAAGTATTTTCAATTTTTCCAGGTATTGCCAAAATTTATCAATTTATATGGAGGGTTCTCCCTTCCCCACACACTGTTCAATTGTTTATATTATTAGATTTTTACTTTTATTTGCTAATCTTTTGATTATGAAATTTTGAGTATGAAATAGTGTTTCCTTATTTTCCTTCACATTTCCCTGATTGCTGATGAGAAAGAGAATCTTTTCATATATTTATATACTTATTGACCATTCTTAAGAGATTTAAGTAGTCCTGCTGGTGCAATGGTTATGTGCTCAGCTGCTAATTGAAAGGACTGTGATTTGAACCTGCAGCTACTCCAAGGGAGAAAGATGTGGAAGTCTGCTGCTGTAAAGATTTACAGCCTTGCAAACTCTGTAGAGCAGTTCTACTCTGTCCTAAAGGGTCGCTATAAGTGGGGATCAACTTGATGGCAACAGGTTTGTGTTTTATTTTATTTTTTTTCATTCTTATGTGAATTGTCTGTTCTTCCCCTTTGCCTATTTAAGATAATAATAATAATAATAAAAAAATAGGCACTGACCTCGAGTTGGATCTGACTCATAGTGACCTCTCCTTGGGTTTCAAAGGTGATATCACTATGGAAGTAGATTGTCCAACCTTCCTTCTAAGAAGTGGCTGGTGGGTTTGAACTGCCAGGCTTCTGGTTAGCAGTCAAATGCCTTTAGGCTCTATGCCCCCAGAGCTCCTAATAAAAATACAATTACTCTTTTTCTAATTTATTTGTAGAATTCCAAGAATTTGACACCAAGATTTTGGGCTCTAGGACAATAACATAGCATTTGTCTTCCCGCATGTTGTCTTTTAACTTAGTGTCTCTTGTCGCCTTGTTGTTATTGTTGTTAGGTGTTGTCCAGTCAGTTCTGACGCATAGGGACCCTTTGTACAACAGAATGAAACATTGCCTGGCCCTGTGTTTTCCTCACCTTCCTCACAATAGATGCTGGGCTTGTGCCCATTGTTGCAGCCACTGTGTCAATCCATCTTGTTGAGGGTCTTCCTCTTTTTCAGTGACCCTCTACTTTACCAAGCATGCTGTCCTTCTCCATGGATTGCTCTCTCCTTACAATATGACCAAAGTATGAGAGGCAAAGTCTGGCCATCCTTGCTTCTAAGGAGCATTCTGGCTGTACTGCTTCCAAGACAGATTTGTTCATTCTTCTAGTACTCCATGTTATATTCAGTATTCTTCTCCAACACCATAATTCAAATGCATCAATTATTTTTTGGTCTTTTTTTATTCACTATCCATATTTGAATGCATATGTGGCAATTGAAAATACCATAGCTTGTTCCATCTTTTGCATATATATGAGGCAATTAAAAATACCATAACTTTTGCCTAGGTATTTTTCATTTTAATGTGGATCTTATTACTTCTTTTTTTTAAGTTTTAGGTTTTTTTTTTTTTTAAATAAAAGTTTTTTATACTTATATCTTTAACAAGCATGAAAGTTCTGTCTGTAATGTTATGAGGTGAAAGTTCTGTCTGTGATGTTATGAGGTGAAGACTAATTATATTAATAAGTTAAACTTGTAGACCAGTGGGATTCTTTTACTTAGTTTAGGTTGCTAGTTTCCTTTCAGTTGGTTCTGACTCATAGTGACATCTTTTCTCAAAGTGACATCTTTGCTTTTTAATACTTTAAAGAGATCTTTTGCAGCAGATTCATCCAATGCAGTACATCATTTTATTTGTTGACTAATTCTTCCATGGGCATTATTTGTGTATCTAAATAAAATGGAATTCCTTAACAATTGTATTTTCTCAGTTGATCATGATGTTGCTTATTGGTCCAGTTATGAGGATTTTTGTTTTCCCTATTTTGAGGTGTCATCCATACTGAGGGCTAGCTATAGTCTTTGATCTTTATCAGCAAGTGCTTCAAGTCTTCTTCAGTTTCAGCAAGTAAAGTTGTGTCATCTGCATATCACAGGTTGTTAATGAGTCTCCTTCAATCCTGATGCCACGTTCTTCTTCATAGTCCAGCTTCTTGGATTATTTGTCAGCAGACAGTTTGAATAAGTATGGTGAAAGGATACAACCCAGACAAATACCTTTCTGGATTTTAAACTACAGTGTCACTTTGTTCTATTTGAATGACTGCCTCTTGGTCTATGTACCTGTTTTTCATGAGCACAATTAAATGTTCGGGAATTCCCATTCTTCACAGTGCTTTCCATAATCTATTATGATCCACACAGTTGAAAGAGCTCTGTGGTGCAGTGGTTAAAACATTCAGCTGCTAATCAAAAGCTTGGCAGTTCGAACCCACCAGCCAATATGCAGGAGAAAGATGAGGTAGGTAGTCGGCTATGGCCCAGTTCTGCTCTGTCCTAAAGAGTTGCAATGAGTCAGTGGGTTTGGTTTGACCACATGGTTGGATGCCTTTCCATACTCAATAAAACACAGGTAAACATCCTTCTGGTATTTTCTGCTTTTAGCCAAGGTCCATCTAACATCAGCAACAATATCCCTTGTAACACCATCTCTTCAAGTCTGCTTTGAATTTCTAGCAGTTCCCTGCTGATGTACTGCACAACAGTTTTTGAATTAACTTCAGCAACGTTTTAGTTCATGTGATATTAATGATATTGTTGATATCTGCATACCATTGTATCACCCGAGGCAGTCATTTGAACAGAGTAAGTGATACTGCATAGTTTAACTTCAGGGAAGGCGTGGGTCAGTGTTGAATCCTTTGGCCATACTTAGTCTGTATGCTGAGCAAATGATCCAAGAAGCTGGACTATGAAGAAGAATGTGGCATCAGGAGGAAGACTCATTAACAACCTGGTATACACAGATGATGCATTCTTGCTTGCTAAAAGTGAGGAGGCCTTGATGCACTTACTGATGGAGATCCAAGACTACAGCCCAGTTTGGATTGGATTAAAGAATAAAGGAAACAAACACCTCAGAATAAAGAAAACAAAAATCCTCACAACTAGACCAATAAGCAATATTATGATAAACGGAGAAGATTGCAGTTGTCAAGAATTTCATTTTACTTGGATCCACAATCAACACTCAAGAAATCAAATGATGTACTGCATTGTGTTAAGCAGCAAAGTTGTCACTTTGAGGACTAAGATGTATCTGACCCAAACCATGATATTTTCAATTGCATTGTACATACATGAAAGCTGGATAATGAATAAGGAAGACCAAAAAAGGATTAATGCTTTTGAATTGTGGTGTTGGTGAAGAATACTGAAATTCCCACAGACTGCCATAAGAACAAACAAATCTGCCCTGAAAGAAGTGCAGCTGGAATGCTCCCTAGAAGCGAGAATGGCCAGACTTTATCTACCCGCTTTTTTTGTGTTGTCAGAAGGAACTATTACCTGGAGAAGGGTATCTTGTGTTTTGGTTACCTAATGCTTCTCTGACAGGAATATACCACAAATGGAATGGCTTTAACAAACAGGAGTTTATTCTCTTACAGTTTGGAAGGCTAGAAGTCCAAGTTCAAAGTGCGGGGCTCTAGGGGCTGGGTGGAAGCTCCTCGACCTTGGGCTTCAGCTCTGCCTCTTGCTCCTGGCCCACTGAGGCTAGAGGCTTTTCTTCCTTCAGGCAGCTGCTGGCTGCTGAGGCTGACAAACCCAGGGTTGACAAGTAAAAAGGCATAGTCCAATGTTACCAAACAACATTGCAGGCCACTAATAGGAGCTCTGGTAGCACAGTGCCTAAGGCACTTGACTGCTCACCAGAAGGCTGGCGGTTCAAACCCACCAGCCACTCCTTGGAAGGAAGGTTGGGCAATCCTACTTCCGTAGTGATACTGCCTCGGAAACCCAAGGAGGGGTCACTATGAGTCGGGGCCGACTCGATGGCAAAACAACAACAACAACAACAACAACAATTGAAATCTAGAAGAAGTCCCAAGATTGGCAGTGCATGGTAGGCTGTTGAACAACAACTTGGCTACATGCAGGGTTCAAGAGTGCCAAAAAGCTGGAGACCTTCCTCAAAGTTGCTACTTATATACTGGAAGCAACCCACATCCTTAAAGCAGCTACTCAGCTGCTCAAGCAGATTCCACCATGGAGTTAATCACCAGTCTCGCCATGGGGAATAACTATATTCAGCTGCCCAGCCACTCAAAACCAGGCCTAGCCAAGTTGACACACAATCTTAACTACCACACCATGCTAAGGAAAACAGAGGGTCAGAGAAAAAGGGGAAGACCCTCAACAAGAAGGATTGACACAGCGGCTGCAATGATGGGCTCAAGCATAGCAAGGGTTGTGAGGATGGTGCAAGACTAGGGAGTGTTTCATTCTGTTGTACATAGGGTTGCTATGAGTCAGAATCAACGACACTAACAACAACATATGCATGTGAAAGCTGGACAATGAGTAAGGAAGACTGCAGAAGAATCAATGCATTTGAATTGTGACGTTGGTGAAGAATATTAAATGTACCATGGACTGCTAGAAGAATGAACAAATCTTTCTTGGAAGAAGGACAGCTGGAATGCTCCTTAGACACAAGAATGGCCAGACATCATCTCTTGTACTTTGGCCACATTGTTGGAAGGGACCAGTCCCTAGAGAAGTATATCATGCTTGGTAAATACAGGGTCAGCAAAAAAGGGGAAGCCCCTCAATGAGATGATTGACACTGTGGCTGTGACAATGGGCTCAAGTATAGCTATAATTTTGAGGATGGCACAGGACTGGGCATTTCATTTGTTATACAAGGGTAGTTATGAGTTGGAGCTGACTCAATGGCACCTAACAATAATAACAACAACCTTTATTTGGAAGGAGTACAAATATGAATCTCTTCCAGTTGGTTGGCCAGGTAGTTTTCCAAATTTCTTGGAAAAGACAAGTGAGTGCTTTCAGCATTGCAACCATTTGTTGAAACATCTCAATTGGTGTTTCATCAATTCCTGGAGCCTTGTTTTTCACCAGTGTCTTCAGTGAAGCTTGGACCTCTTCCATTACTACAGTTGATTCTTGATCATATGCTACTTTCTGAAATGGTCAAATGTTGACCAATTCTTTTTAGTACAGTGTATTCCTTCTGTCTTCTTTTGGTGCTTGCTTGGTCAATGAATATTTTGCCCAAAGAATCTTTTACTATTGCCATTTAAGGCTTGCATTTTTTCTTCAGTTCTTTTTGCTTGAGAAATTCTGAGCACATTATGCTATTTCAGTTTTCTAACTCCAGGTCTTTGCACATTTCATTATATTACTTTACTTTGTCCTCTCAAGCTACCCTTTGAAATCTGTCCAGCTCTTTCATTTTTCATTTCTTACATTTGCTTTAGCTACTTTATGTTCAAGAACAAGTTTCAGAGTCTCTCTGGACATCTTTTTTTTTTTTTTTTCCTTTCTTGTCTTTTTTAATGACCTTTTGTTTTTCATATATTATATCCTTGATGTCATCCCACAATTTGTCTGGTCTTCAGTCAATAGTTTTCAATATGTCAAGTTTATTCTTGAGATGGACTCTAAATTCAGATGAGATATACTCAAGGTTGTACTATGGCTGTCACGAACTTGTTTTAATTTTCTTCAGCTTCAACTTAAATTTGCATGTGAGGAACTGATGCTCTGTTCTGTAGTTGGCCACTGACCTTGTTCTTCCTGATGGTATTGAGCTTCTTCATCATCTCTCTCCACAGACACGGTTAACTTGATTCCTGTGTATTCCATTTGGTGAGGTCCACAGGTTACAATGTTGAAAAAAAGTATTTCCAATGAATAGGTCATTGGTCTTATAAAATGGCTATCATGCAATCTCTGGTATTTCTATCACCAAGCTCATATTTTCCAAGTATTGATCCTTCTTCTGTGTTTCTAACTTTTACATTCCCTTCACCAATACATCCTGATTACATGTTAGATCAATTTCAGATTCAGAAGTTGGTACATATGTTCAGTTAGCATTAGTAGTTGGTAGTTAAATTTGAATAATAGTCATAATAACTGTTCTTCTTTTTAGTCATATGGATTTTATCCTATCACTGAAGCATTGTACATCAGGATAGATCTTGAAATGTTCTTTTTGACAATCAATGTGCTGCCATTCCTCTTCAATTTGTCATTCCTGGCACAGTAGAACATATAATTGTGCAATTAAAAATGCCCAATACCAGTCCATTTTAGCTCATTTATTGTCGTTGTTGTTATGTACTGTCGAGTCGGACCCGACCCATAGCAACCCCTCCTTGGGTTTCCGAGGCAGTATCATTATGGAAGTAGATTGCCCCATCTTCTTCCTAGTATTATCTATCTTCAAGTGTTTAATTTCATTTTTGACAGCTTTCAATTTTCCTAGACTCATACTTCATACATTCCAAGTGTGATTATTAATGGATGTTTGCAATTGTTACTTCTTATTTTGGGTCATGCCACATTAGCAAATCAAGGTCCCGAAAGCTTAATTCCATCCACTTCATTAGAGTTGACTCTATTTTGAGGAGGCAACTCTTTCCCAATTGTATTTTGAGTGCCTTCCAACTTGACGGGCCCATCTTCTGGCACTACATCACTATGTGTTCTGCTGCTCTCCAGAAGTTTTCACAGGCCAATTTTTTTTCAGAAGTGGATTACCAGGTCCTTCTTCCTAGTCTGTGTTAGTCTGGAACCTCTGCTGAAACCTGACCCTGATGGGATTTGAAGTACCTGTGGCATAACTTTCAACATCACAGCAATAGGAAATCCACAACAGTATGAGAAACTAACAGATGAGTGGTAGCCTTTAAAGATTATAGCCTAGGAAATCCTATAGGGTAATTCTACTATAAGAAGAAATTGTATAGGGTAATTCTGACTATAAGTTGGAATCAACTCGATGACACACAACTACCACCACGAAATGATCACACATACTCAGCTATCACCTTGTGGTAACAAATGAAGTACACAATCCATTGGAATCTATGTTGAACCTATATGAGACAGTGGAGCCCTGGTAGTGGTTAAGCACTTGTCTGTTAACTGAAAGGTCAGCAATACGAACCCATCAGCAGCTCCACTGGATGTAAAGATTATAGCCTTGGAAACCCCATGGGGCTGTTCTACTCCATTGTATAGGGTCAATATGAGTTGGACTTTACTCCACAGCAATGAGTATTGGCCAACATTTTCCCCACTGCGATAGTTAATGAATAATCTTTTTTTTTTTTTTTTTTGGCATTTCATTTTCTGAAATTTTAAAAGTTTCTTGAAATAATTATACAAAACATTTACCATGAAGCAATCTGGTCTCTCCTGTCTACATGATTCTTTTTCATATTTTCTTATGTGAAAGAAGCTGATGATGTTAACAGCAGCTTAGTTACAAATTGATAAAACAAGCTTCCCATGCTATTTTATTATGAAGGGCTTTATTGAAAACAATTTACAAATTCGTGAAGGAATTTGCTTAACACATTCATACTTGACATATCTTTTGAAGCCATTTAGGGAAGTCCTAGAGGATTAGACCAGAGCTACCTCCTTACAGTTTGCTGAGAATTTGAAGATTAATTCATGTAAACAAAAGGAAAGCCACATTTGTTAGAAATTCCTTAAGCTCAATACACATTTCACTCTGGTTTCATATGAAACTGCTCATTAAAAAGCAAAGAATATAAGCTATAAAGAAAGTTATCATCAATTCTTCATTGACTAGAAAGCTCACACAGAGCAGGTGGTTGTAATTAGCAGCAACCTTGGGAGCATGCAAATTATTAGTTTGTGAGGGTCTGTTTTCAGTTTGAAAAAATGCGTGCTCCTTTTTAACCAAAGCTGGTTTTTCTAAACTGAATTATTTCCTTTTCTCCTTTGGTTTTGCTTTGTGCTACTTGATTTTTAAGAGCCAAAAATTGGAAGTAATTTTCTTAATGACGAGTCACTGCACTTTGAAGTGACTCATGCCCCACCTTGGACAAGTCATTACCCTGTTCTTTCTCAGTTTCTCCATCTACAAAGTGAGGATAATAATGCCTGCCTCACAAGATTGCTGGGTGAATTCATTAGCGAAGGTCAGTGCAGCATTTCTGTAGATGGAATGTACTGATTATCATTATTTTAATATAATTATTTACATAATTTGGGACACAAGCTGCATTTTTTTTTAATAACAATAAATAAGAGACAAGAGAAACCTCAAGTTTCTCTTCTTTTGATTCTGTGTGTCAATGTGATTTGGTCTTTTAAGAAAAGCAAATATTGTGTAACACTGGCTTATTTGTTAATGAAGTAAGTCTCACCTTACATGTTTAATTGGCAGACTGTTTTTTATGGTATATGCAGGGGCGGATTACCCAATAAGCAAGGTACATACAGGCTCCATTGTGCTTACTTAACTAAGCTATCGTGAAGGAAAATTCACCTAGGTTTTGTGAATATGTTTCATGACAGAGTAGTAAATAAGCACTGTGAAGCCTGTGAATACCTTGCTTACAGTAAGCCAGTGTGTACAGTAAACCAGTATGTACTGGTTAATCTTTCCCTGGACATATGTATATACTATGCTCATAAGTATATATGTATATGTATATGTATATACTATGCTTCATATAGTCATGCTGGACTATATGAAGAAAAACGTGGTATCAGGATTGGAGGAAGAATCATTAACAACCTGAGATATGCAGACGATACAACTTTGCTTGCTGAAAGTGA
>NW_006921709.1:5543186-5544297 GCF_000298275.1 Orycteropus afer afer
TATGAATTGGAATCAACTTGATGGCAGCGAGTTTGGTTTTTGATACACACACACACACACACACACACTCCAGAGCAGAGCAGAGCTTCTTAAACTTGAGTAAATATCAAATAACTTATAATTCTTATTGTTATTAGCAATAAGCCAAAATACACTTCTCGAACATCTTTTATAGACCAGTTATGTATAGATACTGTGGGATAGTGGTTCTTAAAGTGTGGTTCCAGGACCAGTAGCATTAGCATCACCTGGGAACTTGTTAGAAAAGCCAATTAGACCCCACCTAAGACCTACTGAAAGGTGTTCTCGTGGCACTGTGGTCAAGGCATTGGGCTGCTAGTCAAAAGAGTGGCAGTTTGAATCCACCAGCCACTCTGTGGGACAAAGATGATAGTCTGCTTCTATAAAGATTTACAGCCTTGGAAACCCTATGAGGGCAGTTCTACTCCATCCTGAATCCACATGGTTCAGAACTGACTTGATGGTAGTGGGTTTGGTTTCATTTAAAACCTACTCAATCAGAAACTCTGGGAGTGGGGCTCCACTATCGATGCATTAATCTCTCTAGTTGATTCTGGTATTTGCTCAAGTTTAAGAAGCTCTGCTCTGCTCTGGAGTGTGTGTGTGTTTGTGTGTGTGTATCAAAAACAAAACTCGCTGCCATCAAGTTGATTCCAATTCATAGCGACCCCTATTGGGTTTCTAAGGCTGTAAACCATTACTGAAGTGGACAGCCCCATCTTTCTTCAGGAGAGCGGCTGGTGGGTTCAAACTACCAAACTTTTTGGTTAGTAGCCAAATGACTTAACCATTACACCACCAGAGCTCCTTCTGGAGGAAACAAAGGTGGTTAAATAGTTGTTGTTACTGTTGTTGTTAAGTGCCGTCGAGTCGTTTCCGACTCATAGCAACCCCATGCACAGCAGAACGAAACATTGCCCGATCCTTCGCCAGCCCCACAATCCCTGCTATGCTTGATCCCATCATCGCAGCCACCGTATCAATCCATCTCGTTGAAGGCCTCTCCCTCTTTCGTCGACCCTCCACCCTACCAAGCATGACATCCTTCTCCAGGGAATGGTCCCTTCTTACAACATGACCAAAATAGGTG
>NW_006921709.1:5546617-5570242 GCF_000298275.1 Orycteropus afer afer
GTTTGCAATGAACAAGTCGTTGGTCTTGCAAAATTCTACCATACGAGTTCCAGCATTATTTCTGTCACCAAGGCCAAATTTTCCAACTACTGATGATTCTTCTTTGTTTCCAACTTTTGCATTCCAGTCAGTTAAATAGTGTAACTTGTAAATTGTTCATATATGTCCGTGTTGCTAGATTTTGACAGCATAATCTGTCAATACACACATTCCACATAAGTGCATCAATCTTCTAATTACTCTATTTGCACTTTTGGGGCTAAGTTTAAGAAATACTTCTTACACTTCCCCTCCATAAGCAGGGCTGCCTGGTGAAGTTGTCCTGAAATGCTGGGAGTGAGGGATTCACTCACCTGAATTCAGTTTATCTTGGATTCATGATTAGTCCCAAGCTGTTGGGGTTAGAGTACAACGGACACCTGGGTAGATATTTAAAACCAGTGAAGGAGGCAGCTAGCCTTGAGAGCAGGCACTATGGAGCATGGTGGCAGTAGGAGAGGTAGCTATTGGTTTATTCCTGAGCTCTTGACTCTAGATCTTTGGTGCATGCATTTTAGATGGGTAAAACCATTGGACTGTCAGAGTCAAATTCTCCCATCCCATGTGAATGAAATCTTTTCCGGCAGGCAATATGGCTTTACTCTAACGTCCAAAGGTAAATAGCTGGAGCTCTGGTGTCTCCCAGGGAACAAATGTCCCAGAAGCAGCCTAGTAGTATTTTGTGGAGCTGGTGGGGGAATAGGATATAAATGAATACAGATATTTGGGGACCCTTGGGAGTAGAGCAAGAGTTAGGGACTGGAAATACTCCTCATCTGGTCTAGCAGGAAAGGAATATATTTCCTAGCCTGAGTCCTGCTGGTCTAATTGGTGAGATGTTCTGAAGCTTTGTGGCTAATGACCTTAATGTTCTGTGAACTGTTGTTGTTGTTATGTGCCATCGAGTCGGCACCGACTCATAGCAACCCATCCTTGGGTTTCTGAGGCAGAAGGATTGCCCAACCTTCCTTCTGAGGAGTGGCTGGTGGGTTTGAACCGCCAGCCTTCTGGTTAGCAGTCAAGTGCCATCGGCACTATGCTACCAGAGCTCCTGTTCTGTGTACTAGGAGGTTCCAAAATGGTATTTACAACGGTAGCCTGAGCAACTACAGTGAGTTAGGAGACATGACTGGGCAAGTAGCTTGTCCTAGGTCTTAAGGACTGGGATATTTCTCAGTCCTAGGTAATGCTGCCATTCTCTGACTTAGCATCAGTGGTGGATGATGGGAGTGGAGGAATCTATTGTGGAATCAAGAGCTGACTTCATGGGTGGGTATAAATGAGCTGGGTTGGCTAAGTCATTGCCCTATCCTTTAAAGGGAGCTTAAGGAGCTGAAAGAGAGGAAGTGTTCTGAGCTTACTCTATGGGGCTTTCTGTCATGGCAGCCTCCTGGAGCTTCCTCTCCCCTCCCCTACAAGTTCTCAGTTCCTACACAACTATTGGCTTCTTCATTTTGAAGCGGCACCCTTCCTGGAGATTCTCTAGATACAGCTATGGGCCTGGCTGCCAGTTGCCCCATATGCCACTGTGCTTGTTCTAGAGGATGAGGACCTACGAAGGAGCACCCAAAGATACCTCCTGGGTTCTTTCCCCATCACTTCCCATTCTTTCATTCAGAGAGAGGATCATTATTAGAGGTCTACTGTTTACTAACCTACTGGGTAGAGCTGGTACCCACCCTCATAAAAGAAAGAAAGATCCTGTTCATGGATGCTGCTGACACTAGCCTGGATGACTGTGTGGGCACTACAAGTAGGAGAGATACAGTGTTGCTTGTCATTTCCTCATCTCATGAACAGCCACCTTTCTTTCACCTGCCTTATGTGCAGGAGCCCTTTATCCCTAATGTGGAGCATGTGATTCTGGGAACTCCAGGACAGAGCCATGGGGAAATGGACCCTGGCCAGCTTCAGTTTCCAGCAGAGAAGCTATGTCATTTGCAGGATCGCCTGGTGAATCTTCACAGGGCTGCCTGGGGCAAGTGTATCATTGCACCCAAGACTTTCAGTTTCCCTTATTGTGAGGGGATCTGCCTGGCCATCAACAGTGAGTGCTGTCAGTCCAACTTTGAGTGCTATAAGGTATGATGTGAAGGCTTGTTCTTTATTTTCTTGGGTTGCAAGGAGCCCTGGGGGGAGCTCTGGTAGCATAGTGGCTAAGGCACTTGACTGCTAACCAGAAGGCTGGAGGTTCAAACCCATCAGCCACTCCTTGGAAGGAGGTTGGGTAATCTACTTCCATAGTGATACTGCCTCGGAAACCCAAGGAGGGGCCACTATGAGTTGAGTCTGACTTGATGGCACATAACAACAACAATAAAGAGCTCTGGTGGCACAGTGGTTAAGCACTCAGTTTTGAACAAAGAAGTTGGTAGTTTGAACCCAGCCGCACCATGGGAGAAAGATGTAGCAGTTTGCTTCTAAAGATGACAGCCTTGGAAACACTATGGAGCAGTTCTGCTTTTTGTCCCATGGGTCACTATGAGTCAGAACAAACTCGATGAGAAGGGTATTTATTTTGTTGTTGTTGTTATTAGGATTGCAGTAAGTACTCAGTTTTCTGGACCTATATCATCTTTAGCCAAAGAAGCCAGTGAAGGTGACACTAGTGTAATCTAGCAGTATGCATCTAATAGTTTGCCCCATCTTCCCTCAGAGTGTCCTTATCCCTTGTCATAGTTGTCCACAAGAAACATCAATTTCCAAAAGATTGTTCTGAAGCAGCCCTGACCCAGGCTTCTCCCCTACACCCTCCTTCTACTTTCCCATTTATCCTTACAAAGTCTACTGACACTCATAAGTATGGGGCTGTGGTTATAATATCATTCACTCTCTTGTTCTTTGTTCTTACAGAGTGAGATGCCTACCTATGCCTGGCTCTTCCAGGTCTGTGGTCCCACCAGGGTTAGGCTTTTCTCCTTGATGGTCCAGGATGACGAACATGAGATAAGCGTGTACCATTTGAACACATCTGTAATAGAAAAGTGTGGCTGCTTATGAGACCCTGGGGCTCCCCACTGGCCCAGTGGCTAATGGAGTCTCAGAACTCAGGTCTCTAATAAGAGCAGTATCAGATTATCCAATAAGCAAGGCAAGCATGGCCTTACTTTTTCTTCCTTACTAACCTATAATGAACAATTTCACGTTTCTCACCATGTCAAAGATTCTGCTTCTAGGGATGGCTGGTATCTGGTTCTATCCCAACCCCTCAGCACCTTCCTGCAGAATCAAGGCCTCTTCAAATTTACAATCCCTGACAGGGACAGAGTATCCAGTAAGCAAGGGAAGCTCAGGCTTACTTGTGCTCACATGAAAACATATGAAACTGTTCACTACAAATTAGTAAGTAAGCACAAGTAAGCCCATGCTTGTCTTGTCTTACTTATCAGGTAATCTTCCCTCAAGTAAGAGGTTTAGATTGGTCCTCATAGTAAATGGAGCTCTTTAAAGAGAGGTGGGATTTATTTTCTGTATCTTAAAGCACAGTAAGAAGGATGGAGTTTTGGGGAGTAACCCCTACTTGGATGCTTCCCTTCAATTGGGCAGTGGTCCCATGAGCTCTGTAGTCCTCTTCTCAATCACTCCTATCATTGGGAGCTGGGCCCATTAGGTGTCTAGATGTCTGCTAATTGCTCTGTCCTAGAACATATGAGTCACACAGGCCTAGTGCCATCTGGAGGGTCACTGATCAGGTGATGAAGGAGAACCTGAAATGAGACCTTGTCTGCTCTTGAGATGGGTTTGAAGGCTGTTACAGGTATTAGCCAGGACTCTGCTTTGAACCATTTCATGCTATCCTCCCTACCCCTGTCTTCTGTACTATAGTCCTGGGGTTCCAAAGCTGACATAGGCCTTGTAATGTCAACTCCCACTTAACATTTCCAGCCTCTTCAAAGTGACTGAGTGTCCTGTTTCAGGAAGCACTCTGTTACGGGACAGCTTTGGGTACAGGCCACCAAGGCCTTAGCTACGTACTGAATGTCAGATGAGAGCATGGGAATTGCTGAGAGTGGAGGGATGTAGTTGGAGATGGATCCTCTCCAGATAGCTCTCTCTATCTCAGCCCTTGTGGAATGATTAAGTTTCATTATTTGGGGACCCAACTCTTAATGACTGCTTAACTTAATCATATTAGCTTTTTCACCCTCTTTAATAAAACTCTTTAGCTATAGTACCACTTGTTGTGGATTTCTCTTATATTGGATATTTATCTCTTAATGTCCTTGATTGTCTGCATCAGAATGAGTTAATATGTGTTGAGTCTCAACTTGTATTGTCAAGAGTTATATTAGAGATAGGTAATTCAGTGCTCTATAAAACTGTCCATTATAGCATTCTCTCAAATGACTTCTGTTTTTAAGCTCTAAAACCTAGCTACAAAACAATATAGGCAAAGTACTCCGGCATGAACTTTAATGCAAAAATTACTTGTTAGATCTCAGTGCAGAAGAGAAACTGAAAGTTAAAATGACACTGCATTTACTCGGCATCATCATAATGTTTTCCACCACTCATCTGTGAGTTTATTGTATTGTGGTGGCTTGTGTGTTGTTGTGAGGCTGAAAGAGATCCATATTTGTGCCCATTCCAAGGAGAGATGATCCAACAGAAAGCAGAAATTATCAAACAAATACCATTAATATCACATGCAAGTAAAATTTTGCTGAAGATAATTCAAAAAACAGATGCAGCAGTATATTGACAGGGAACTGCTATAAATTCATGGCTGATTTGGAAGAGGACATGGAATGGGGGATATCATTGCTGATGCCAGATGGATCATGGCTGAAAGAAAAGAATACCAGAAACAGGTTTATCTGTGTTTTATTGACTATGCAAAGGCATTCGATTGAATCATAAAAAGTTATGGATAATATTGTGAAGAATGGAAATTCTGGAACATTTAATTGTGCTCATGAGGAACCTGTACATAGACTACACAGAATAAGGGGATATAGAATGTTTTAAAATCAGGAAAGGTTTGAGTCATTGTATCCTTTCACCATACTTATTCAACCTGTATGCTGAACAAATAATTCAAGAAACTGGACTATATGAAGAAGAACATAGCATCAGGATTGGAGGAAGACTCCTTAACAAACTGTGATATGCAGATGACACAACCTTGTTTGCTGAAAGTGAAGATGACTTGGAGTGCTTACTGATGAAGATCAAAGCCCACATTCTTCAGTATGGATTGCATCTCAGCATAAAACAAAAATCCTCACAAGTGGACCAATAAGCAACTTCAAGATAAATAGAAAAGATTGAAATTGTCAAGAAGTTCATTTTACTTGGATCCACAACCAATGCCTATGGAAGCAGCAGTTAAGAAATCTAATTATGTGTTGCATTGGGCAGATGTGCTGCAAAAGACCTCCTTAAAGTGTTAAAAAGCATAGATGTCACTTTGAGGACTAAGGGGTACCTGATTCAAGACATGGTAGTTTCAGTCACCTCATATGCATGCGAAAGCTGTGCAATGAGTAAGGAAGACAGAAGAAGAATCGGTGCCTTTGAATTATGGTGTTGGTGAAGAATAGTGAATATATACCAACGGGAGCTCTGGTAGCATAGTGCCTCAGGCATTTGACTGCTAACCAGAAGGCTAGTGGTTTGAACCCACCAGCCACTCCTCGGAAGGAAGGTTGGACAATCTACTCTTGTAGTGACACAGCCTCAGAAACCCAAGGAGGGGTAGCTATGAGTTGAATCCAACTCGATTGCAGTGAGTTTGGTTTGGTTTGGCCAGAAAAATAAATAATCTGTGTTAGAATTACAGCCAGAATTCTCCTTAGAAGTAAGAATGGCCAGACTTGTCTCATGTACTTTGGACATGTTATCAGGAGGGACCAGTGCTTTGAGAAGGACATGGTGCTTTGTAAAGTAGAGGATCAATGAAAAAGGGAAGGACCCTCAACAAGATGAATCAACACAGTAGCTACAACAGTGCTCTCAAACACAGTAGGTAACAATTGTGAGGATGGTGCAGCAGCAGGCAGTATTTCATTCTATTGTACATAATAGGCTCACTATGAGTCAGAACTAACTTGATTGCACCTAACAACTAACATAATAGTATTACAGAATTAATAACTTAATAACTTCCTTGAAATGAGACAGGAATACATCAATTACATTTAGAGATAAACGCTATATCCAACTTTCTCAAGGGATATTTTTAATTCTCATGTTAGCCTGTGTCTCTCTGGCATACTGATGTCATAGATAGTCTGGAAGAATGGTGGTCAGGAGGAGGCTTTGTATGGAAAAAATGGAGAGGAGACTTTGGCTCCTTCCTTTCTCAAGCTCTGTCTCAGCTGTGTATTCTGTAAAGTAGAGATGCACTAACTTTTGATGACTCCTGTATTTTTTTAGTACTTTATGTCTTAAGAATATTGTAGTATACAAAATGAAAGGTTCACCTTCTACACCCAATTTTATTCTGAGGTTGTGACTGTTAGACCTGACATGCACCTTGCTAGCTGTTCACATATGAACCAACCAAACCAAAAACCAAACCAGTTGCTATTGAGTTGATTCTGACCCATGGTGACCTTGTGTGTCAAAGCACAACTGCTCTATAGGGTTTCAATGGCTTATTTTTCAGAAGTAAATCACCAGGTCTTCAGAGGTGCCTCTGGGTAAACTTTTGTTTCACAGCAGCAATGGAGATAATGGTTTATGCCATCCAAGGGCTCTATGCATGCCTATGAGCTAGCAATATTTACTCCTACATATATATTTCCCCAAAAGATACAGCAGCACTATATGTAAAATCCCCAAACTGCAAATTACTGAAATGCCCGGGTGGTAGTTAAGGTTGTGTGTCAATTTGGCTGGGCTATGGTTTGAGTAGGAGCTCTGGTAACATAGTGGCTAAAGCACTTGACTGCTAACCAGAAGGCTGGCGGTTCAAACCCACCAGCCACTCCTCGGAAGGAAGGTTGGGCAATCCTACTTCCGTAGTGATACTGCCTCGGAAACCCAAGGAGGGGTCGCTATGAGTCGGGTTTGACTCGACGGCACATAACAACAACATGGTTTGAGTGGCTTGGCAGCTCAATGTAATTACTCCCCATGATGAGATTGTAATCACCTCCACTGTGGAATCTGCTGTGAGCAGTTAAGTAGTTGAAGGGGAGTTTCCCTTGGGGTGTGGCCTGCTTCTAGTATATAAGGAGAAGCTTGGAGAAAGATCTCTAGTTTACTGGCATATCTGGAGCCTGTGTTTGGCCAAGTCATCATCTCTAGTTCCTGGACTTGAATCAGTGGCCTGCCACGTTGCTGGCTGATTTTGGGATTGTACCATTTTACCTGCCAATCTTGGGTTCATCAGCTTCAGCAGCCAGCAGCTGCATAAATTACGAGACATCTCTAGCTCCAGTGGGGCTGGAACAAGAGACAGAAATGACACCTAAGGTCGAGGGACCTTCAGCTAGCCCCTAGAGCTGACACTCTGAATTTGGACTTCTAGCTTCCTAATCTGTAAGAGAATAAATTCTTGTTTGTTATGGCCATGCACTTGTGATATTTCTGTTATAGCAGCACTAGAGAACCAAGATGGCCTGTCACCAGTCAAATAAATTCATTGTGGTATTTTTGCACAGAGGAACACTATGTAATGATGAAGCTACAACTGCGTGCAACAGAAATGATGAATCCCATACACAAGATGCCAAGGGAAAGAAGCCACACTCAGAAGAGCACAAATTATATGATTTTATTTTTATAGAGATTAAAAACAGGCAAAACTGATCTATATTGTTATTATAATCATGATTATCCATGTAAGGGGAATAGTGACTGCATGGGAATATGAGGGGACCTTTGAAGGGTTAGGAATACTCTTATCATTTGGGAGGTGGTAACATGAGTGTGTTCAGTTTGTGCAAATTCATCCAGTTACGAACTTATGTGTATTTCTGTTTGTATATTACAGTTCAATAAAATGTTATAGAAAAGAATTATTTTTTGTAGAAAAATAAAAGAATGCAATGGGAAGTTTTAAAGTGAATTAATCTGTAATACAAAAGCCAAACTCACTGCAGTTGAGTAGATTCTGACTCACAGTGAGCCCCTTTGGGTTTCTGAGGCCATAAATCTTTACGGAAGTAAATTGCCCAGTCTTCATTCCGTGGAGTGGTTGGTGAAATTGAACCACTAATCTTCTGGTTAGGAGTCAAATGTATTAGGCACTACACCACCATAGGTGACACTTATGAATTCCAAGTGCAAGTACTTTTTATTAACTCATTTAATCCTCTTACAATGCTATGAGGCAGGTGGTGGTGTACAGAAGAGGAAACTGAGAAACAGCAGTTTACTGAGGAAGGGAAGCATTGTCTATAGATTTGTAGGAGATAGCTCAAATAGCTCAGACTTCTTAGTGTACATCTTTAGAAGTGTATTCCCTTACCTCTTCATTTAAAAATTTCTGTTTTTAAAATAGAACTTCAAATTCTTAAAAAAAAAAAAAAGCTTTTCTGTTTTCTCTAAACTCTAATCATAAATTTTCTAATTTATGCTAATTTTGGGATCAGCTGGGGTCATGGTAGGTGCTAGCTTTGAATGATTCAAAGACAATCATATTAAGCTTATTTCCATCCCTGAAGTGAATGTTTTAAAGGACAATTTAAACCTGTTAACTTTTTTAGGAGTGGAAGGCAAACTATGAATACAGTTCAAAGTATTTTCAGTGTCCCAAAGGGTATTTCACACTGCCATTTGGCCAAAGTGTGATCTTTTGAGAGCAGATTACCAGGCTTTACTTTTGAGGCATCTCTGGATGGGTTTGAACCACCAACCTTTTGGTTAGTAGGCCAGTGCTTACCCATTCGTGCTACCCAGAGACTCCCATGGTGTACTAGTTTCTATTAAGAGTTGGCCCTTCTGTTAGTTCTTAATTCCTATTTATTTTATTGGGGCAAGGGTGGAGTTTGGGGTGGAGGGGAAGACATTCCAGTAAATCATAAGGCTTTTACTGTCTTGCATTCCCTGCCTCCATCTCTTATTTCTATGCTTTTTTTGTTCTTTCCTCTAATGCATATTTGTCCTTCCCTGCTTAGTTTTATGGAGACTTGCAACAACACCCCCATCCATCCACATCCAGTTATCTGTGGCTAGTTGGTCAGAACAATGAGTAGACATGAGCGAGAACCTACTGCCCTACAGCCAGGCCTGTATCCTGTTCTCTGTCACACCTAATCTGATTTTTGAGACACCATCTTCCCCAGGGCCTGGGCCTGGTTAAAATAAACTGTTCAGAAGACTCTTTTTTAGGGAGTGGCTATCTATTAGAGAGGTTGGGAAAGAAAAGAGAAAGAGAGAGAGTCATCTTAGAAAAGATAATGGAAAACAGCACAGGAAATGGGGCAGAGATAGGGGCAAGCAGTTAGTTCTTATCACAGCCAACCCTGTGCATCTTGCTCTGTATCATCTAAAATATCTCCTTTGGCTAGCACTTTATTGACTATCTGCTAGTAACTGCCACTTATTTTACAGTCTTGACTTCAGGGTGCCCATGAGAGGAGAATACAGTATCTATTGAAAAGACTCACATATGAAGCTCATTGTGTGGTCCTCTAATTTTAGCCTGAATCCAGGCATGCTGACATATTTTAAATGTGAGATCTGTGTGCAACCTCACTTACAGCAGAGAAGCCATTCTCCTGCTGTATGGAAATCTCCCACTTCCCTTCCCTACTGTGTCTTTGGTCAACAGTTATAAAATCTCTCTCAGACAGCTGGTTGTGTATTAAAGTCTATTTATAACAGTCAACGGACAACTGATTGTTTATGGGGAATCATGGCAATTTTTGCTTAGGAAGGACAATTGGGGCATTTCTTCTTTAGTGGAGTGGGTTCAGTCACTGGACTCCACAAACATTGCCTCACTTGTCTTCTTACATTCTGTGGACTGAGGTTACCCTGAGTGCTAATGGTGAATGCAAACCCAGTACTGGCTGCCGGTTTTGCAGTCAAGGTTCTTTGGGCCAGGACAATGAAAAGAATGAAACAGTAATAGTTTGTGAGGAACAAAGAAGTATAAAAGTACCCATAATTGTGACGAACAGCCTCTATATTCAAAATCTTCAGAAGACTTCACGAAACTGTAGATTGTTTTTGTCTATGACTGTACATAAAACATGAACCTATGATGACTTGTTGGCATTCAGGAAACTTTCTACTCTGCTGTGCCTTTAGGTACTTTTTGTTTTGTTTTTATTTCAGAGAAGGCTTTTGTTTTGTTTTTCGTCAACTAGCACTTTAAAAAATTGTTGATGAAGCGAAAATCTACTATTCATGAACTAGTCAGAGGAAAAATCTGTTTGATTTCCTAGTGAATGTCTTGCATGATTTTTTTTTTCCTGGCTAGTACTTTAATGTGATGTTGTTGTTACGTGCTGTGAAGTCGTCGGACCCGACTCATAGCGACCCCTCCTTGTGTTTCTGAGGTGGTATCACTATGGAAGTGGATTGCCCAAACTTCCTTCTGAGAAGTGGCTGGTGGGTTTGAACTGCCAGCCTTCTGGTTAGCAGTTTTGAAAAACAGGATGGGTAATGCTATGTAATTTAAAAATGACATTTATTAGCTGTTTAATATTGGAAAGACTGTAGAAAAAGTAAGAATGGGTTATATCCTCCCTTCCCAGACAACACATTTGTTACAATAAAAAAATTGCCACCTGAATGGTATGACAGAGTCCAGTTGAATAGCTCTACGTTGAATAGATAATGAAAACTAAACATAATCATGAGTGACTATTTTTTTCAGAATTTTTTAAAAATCAGTGGTTATCCTTGAGTGAATACTTATCCAATTATAATTTTCTCAATTCAGTAACTTTTTAGAGCATTGCTTAACCCTTTTTTTAATGTATATTTTTAGGACCAATTTGGAAAAGCAGCAGCCTTGAGTTGCTGGAACAATTTGTTCTTAATTCTGTACTAGTCTGGAATTACTTCCCAGAAACAGCAGGGTAAAGCCCTCCATTCACTCAGTAACACCACTTTGAGGAGATTTGGGCCTTTGCACTTCTGTCTGAGTCTTCCGCTACGTAAGGTAAATTAGTAATGAGATGTGGATGAGTCAAACCAAAGCCTTTTCCAGAGGAGCCTGCACAGCAATATCATGGTTTCAGTCTTAAGTGTTGCCAAAACCCTCAGACTCTTTGGGGATGAAAAACTGCAAAACCACTCTGCAGAGGCTGGAATCAGTTTCAGGTCCTTTAGACAAGATCATCATTCTTAGTCCTTGTTCCCACCAGAGACAGAACTGAAGGTTGAGCTATTTAAAGCTTTCCTTGTAGCCATATAGATATTAACTGTCAGAGAGGAGGACAGAGAACAGTCAATTCATCTCAAATAAAAGCCTCTTTCTCTCAGTTTATCAGTGAAAGTAATAAAAGTTTTACATTGACTGGTGCCTCTGTGAGCTATTTGAGGTGCAGATAACAACTGAAATGTGAAGATTAAGACTTAAACAAGTGAAAAGAAGTTAATAATTTCAGAGTTGTATTCCACATGTGAATACAGAACACACAGCAATGGTACACCGTTTCAAGCAAAAAAAGAAAACCTAAATACATTAGTTGGGGACCATATTTTAATATGGTTTCACCAGTGAACAAATCAGCATGGTTTTCCTTTACTGGTGACTGGAAGGCCTGAGATTTTTCAGAACTAAACTCTCTAGGAGCTCTGGTAGCATAGTGCCTAAGGCATTTGACTGCTAACCAGAAGGCTGGCAGTTCAAACCCACCAGCCACTCTTCGGAAAGAAGATAGGGCAATCTACCACAGTAGTGATACTGCCTTGGAAATCCAAGGAGGGGTCGCTATGAGTTGGGTCTGCTCGATGGCACATAAAAACACAACAACAAACTCTCTTTGAGCAACATGATCCATACAATAAAAGTTTTCTACAGACTGTATGTAACATGATTTTTAGAAAACAGAAGGTCTGCTCCTCAGGATCAGCCAATTCCCAAGATGCAGAAGAACTCTTTATCTTGGGGATACAAGAAGATATTAGGAGACTTGACTCCTAAGGGGCCAGCACAAATTCCTGTTAGGCAGTTTGCAGGGAGGAGGGGGTCTCACAAATTTTCCTTTCTAAAGAGTTCTGCAAATTCACTGGTAGGATAGGTCCCAGGAATGATAAATACTTGGTTTTTGAGAATTTTGAGGGTTCTTTTTCTGTCTTTTTTTGTTAATTTTCATTTTAATTTTAAAAAATGCATTTATATGCATATACACACACATACACATACACACGGTTTTTGAGAATTCTTTTTCTTTTTTGGGTTTATTTTCATTTATATATGTGTGTGTGTATATTGTTGTTGTTGTTGTTGTTATGTGCCATCGAGTCAAACCCAACTCATAGCGACCCCTCCTTGGGTTTCCGAGGCAGTATCACTACGGAAGCAGGATTGCCCAACCTTCCTTCCGAGGAGTGGCTGGTGGGTTTGAACCGCCAGCCATCTGGTTAGCAGGCAAGTGTCTTAGCCACTATGCTACCAGAGCTCTTTATCTATCTATCTATGTATATATATATGTGTGTGTGTGTGTGTGTGTGTACATGTATATATGTATATATGTACATATACCAAAAAGCAAACCTACTGCCGTCAAGTCAGATCCGACTGATAGCAACTCCTCCTTGGTTTTCCAAGGCTGTATCACTGTGGAAGTAGATTGCCCAACCTTCCTTCTGAGGAGTGGCTGGTGGGTTTGAACCACCAGCCTTCTGGTTAGCATTCAGATACCTAGGCACTATGCCACCAGAGCTCCCATATATACACATATGTATGTATTATTTATTTATTTTTTTCTAGGAAACTGAAAGGGAAGGAAGGTGGATCATTCCAGAAAGTGGCTTAAAGTCACTGGGACAGAGCAGAGAGTCAGCTAGGGAGACAGAAGCAAATCTAGGATAAGACTTTTAGGTGCTGATAGATGGAGCGGGAATCACTGGGAGGCCCAGGATGGGGAGGAAGCTCACTGAAGAGTCCCTTTGAAAGCAGTGGATACCCTGGCACCAGGTAGAACCACAGTTCTCAATGCTGGCTCATTCTTAGTCTAAATTGGGTCTGGGATTTAATTCTGGGGATTACCCTGGGAATTAATTTGAATGAATTGAGAATCTCATTAGAATCTCTGTAGAGAGAATTTGTATATTTAAAAACTATTCCAGGTGATTTTAATGTGCAGCCATGAAATCAGTTTCTAGGCAGAGAAATAATATATGTGGGGTATAATGGAGTGAATATTCCAGAAAAGAGCTTATGAATTCCAGCATGGAAATCCTCCTAAAAGATGACCTTGGGTAACACTCAAGGTCATGCCTATTTCATGGGATTGCTGGCATGAAGATCCTTGAGGTTGAGCTTAGAGGCTAAGGATCAAGCACACTGAGTTCAAAGCTTGGTTCAGCCACTTGTCAGCTAAGTTACTTTAGGCTTAAGACTAAGTTGCTTAATTAAGCCTTAGTTTATTCATTTGTAAGATGAATATAATAAAACCTGTAAGGAGAATTCAGTTCTATAATGTTTATACCACTCTGAGTATGCTGTTTGGTATACAGAAAGTATGCAAAAATTGTATTTGCCCAAAGGTTGGGCAATCTACTTCCATAGTGATACTGCCTTGGAAACCCAAGGACTGGTTGCTATGAGTCAGTCTGACTTGATGGCACATAACAACACAACAACTTTCTCCTCTGCCTTCTGTTGTTTTTGTTTTGTGTCAAGTGCCAACGGTTAATCTTTCTTCCTATTTCTCCTCTCTTTGTTAATGCCTTCCATTGGATACTAACAGATAATAGGGCATGAGCTGATTTTACTAGGATAATATACATACTATATAATGTATAAGCTGACTGCCTGATGATTTTTTTTTTCTTTTTCCTAAATTAAAATCTTTCAGCATAATGTGGACAGAATATGTTCAAGGACTATATGTTGTTTGGCTGTAATTCAAGCCAAGACAAATGTGACCACCTTTTCTAGAAAGCTAGAATGATAATATCACCACTACCTAGATGTGCTAACCAGAAGGCTGGTGGTTCAAACCCACTAGCCACTCCTTGGAAGGAAGGTTGGGCAATCTACTTCTGTAGTGATACCACCTCAGAAACCCAAGGAGGGGTCGCTATAAGTTGGGTCCAACTCAATGGCACATAACAACAACAACAACCTAGATGTTAATTAGAGGAAGACTGAACAACATGTGATATGGAAATGATGCAACCTTACTTGCTAAAAGTGAAGAGGACTCGAAGCACTTGCTAATGAAGATCAAAGACTACAGGATTCAGTATGGATTACATCTTAACATAAAATGAAAGTCCTCACAACTGGACTAATAAGTAACATCATGATAAATGGAGAAAAGCTTGAAGTTGTCAAGGATTTCATTTTACTTGGATCCACAATCAATGCCCATGGAAGCAGCAGTCAGGAATCAAACAATGTATTGAACTGGGCAGATCTGCTACAAAAGACCTCTTCAAAATGTTAAAGAGCAAAGATGTCATTTTGAGGTCTAAGGTGCACCTGACTATGATATTTTAATCACGTTGTCTTAGTTTGAAAGCTAGAGAATGAATAAGAGGAGAGGAGAAGGATTGATGCATTGGAATTATGATATGGGTGAAGAATATTAAATGTAATATGGACTACTAGAAGAACAAAGAGCTCTGTCTTCGAAGAAATACAACCAGAATGCTCCTTAGAAGAGAGCTTGGTTAGATTTTGTCTCACATACTTTAGATATGTTACCAGAAAGGACCAGTCCCTGGAGAAGGACATCATGTATGGTATGGTACAGGGTCAGCAAAAAAGAGGAAGATCCTTAATGAGATGAACTGACACAGTGGTGGCAAAAATGGGCTCAAACATAGCAATGATTTGTGAGCATGGTACAGGACTGGGAAGTGTTTTGTTCTGTTGTACTTGGATGGCTATGAGTCAAAAATTGACAGTACCTAACAACAACAACAAATGTTAGGCAAGTCACTTGTATCCAATTCAACCTGTATAGCTTCCCTTTGAGGTTCTTACTAGAATGGTCTACTTCTTAGATAAGGAAATGGAGTCTTCCAGAAGTGATTTGCTTCTGGAAGGTCAGAGAGCCAAGAAGAGGTGGTGGAGGAGGAATACTAACTCAGGCAAGTTGACTAGTATAGCCCTGCCTGTAACCTTTATGTTTATGGGCCTCAAGTAAGGTGGGTGGGGGTTGGGGGTTCTCAGGTTCAAGAATTCCTCCAAGGCAAATCACGCACCAGAAGGGATAAGGAGCACCAAGAAGCCTTTCCCTCTAATTTGCAGAATATCAAATTTCCTGATATATAGATTGCTATATATAAATGACACAATTTTTAACACTGCTGTTTAGGAGCTGGGTAAATATGTTCTTAGGGTTACATATTTGTATATAAACACATATCTGTGAACTTGTATGCAAGAGGAGGTTTTATTCCTCCTCTTTTTCCTTTTGCTACAATATTATATCAATTCCATGTTTTAAGATTTGTTTTCTTCTGATTGTAAAACAGGTAAAAAAGAAAAATCAGAATCAGAATACAAAACAGAATGCATAGAATCCTGAAAACAAAAGAAAAAACAAAACTCACTTGCCACTGAGTCAGCTTGGGTTCTTGGTGCCCCCATGTGTGCCAGAGTAGAACTGTGACCCATAGGGTTTTCATTGGCTGTGACCTTTTGGCAGTAGATTGCCAGGACTTTCTTGTGAGGTGCATCTGGGTGGATTGGAACTGCCAACCTGTCAGTCAGCAGCCTAGCACTAAACCATTTGTGCCTCTTAGGAAATGCAATTTCATATGTGGAAATCTACACCCTTAATGTGAACACTGTTCTGGTTACCTAGTGCCATTCTGAAAAGAATATAACACAAATGGGATGTCCTTAACAAACAGGAGTTTATTCTTTTACAGTTTGGGAGGCTAGAAGTCCGAGTTCAAAGTGCCAGGTTCTAGGGGCTGGGTGAAAGCCCCTCAGCCTTGAGCTTCAGCTCTGCCTCCAGCTCCCGGCCCACTGAAGTGAGAGGCTTTTCTTCAGACAGCTGCTGGCTGCTGAGGCTGCCAAGCCCAAGGATGACAAGTAAAAAGACAGAGTCCCAATATTACCAAATCACACGGCAGACCATTAATTCAAGTCCATTGTAAATCCCAAGGTCAGCAGAGCATGGCAGCCTGCTGAACAATGACACGGCCACATGCAGGGTTCAAGGTGCCATAAGCTAGAGACTGTTCCTAAAGCTGCTACTTATATATGGGAAGCAGGCCACATACCCAAAGGCAGCTACTCAGCTGCTCACAGTAGATTCCACCATGGAGTTGATTACTAGTCTGCAAAAAGGGCAAGGAGGCCACATGTTCTGACCTCCTCTAACCCTACAAGAGGAAGACAGGATTACCAGCAGTAACCCAAGGCCTATTCCTGCCAGGCCAGACATGCTGCCTCCCCCTCCAGCCCTTGCTCCAACTGTTCCTCCCAAAGCACCCACCACCTCTCTCCTGGGTTCGATAATTCACTGCAGTGGCCACACAGAGCTCACAGATTATGAGGTTTATTAGGGAAGCACAGGCTACAATTTGAGTTCAAGAAAAATGCTCAGTCTCTCTCCCAGCCAACAGTCTCTCACAGTCTCTTTTCCAGCAGCGCTGGTCCCTCGGTGTCTCACTCAGCAACACGTGTCTCTTTCAGGGGTGCGTGTCTCTTTCGGCAGCACGTCTTCCTCAATCAGCAGTCAGAGAGAGAGTTCTGCGTCCAGGAGGCCTCCTTTTGAGCCAAGAAGGGTAGTCAAACTAGCCAATCACAGCCTCAGAACTCTAAGCATGTAAGAGAGAGTGGGAACCTCCCAGAACATTGTATTGTGCCACACCCAACAGAAATAACCCAGGTGGATAGCTTCAGCAATCAGGAGCTCCTCAGTTGCTCATAGAAAATCCCACCTTGGAGTTTACAAAGATTTATGGGTACAAAAGG
Source organism: Orycteropus afer afer (assembly GCF_000298275.1). Classification (NCBI taxonomy): domain Eukaryota; kingdom Metazoa; phylum Chordata; class Mammalia; order Tubulidentata; family Orycteropodidae; genus Orycteropus; species Orycteropus afer. The sequence continues at coordinate 5,563,671 of NW_006921709.1, forward strand.
CACACTAAGTAATTTACTACACTGCATAGTCTCATCATGGGGAATACTACATCCAGCTGCCCAGCCACTCAACTAGGCCCAGCCAAGTTGACACACAAACTTCACTACCACACACTAAAATGTTGACAATGGTTATCTATATGAGGCATGCTTGGACTGATTATCACTTGATCTTTATGCCCTTTGTATTATCTTTTTTTTAAATTTTTATTTTAACAATGGGGTTACATTATCTTTATCATCAGAAGTATAAAGATGCATGTCACTATATAAAAATTAGAAAAATCCAGAGACATATATACGAATTAAACAACAACCATCCCATCCCTATTACCCAGTTAAAAATATTGATAACACTTTGGCAAGTTTACTTCAAATCTTCTCTATATGCATGTATATTACATGATTGTGACCATATAGTATTTACAATTAAAGGGCTCATTTTCTTTTTCTTTTTCTTTTATTAGTATGTTTAAGCATTTTATGACAGTGTTAAAAACTCTTCTTGAGCAGTACTTGAATAGCTATGTAGTATTTAATCATATATATATATATATATATATATATATATATATATATGTATAATTTACTTAACTATTCCCCTGTATTTCTTCTTTTTTATAGTCGTCATCAATGATGTGTTACATCTTTGTTCATGAGGTGAACTGATACAGTGGTTGGCCCACATTTCAGATTCTTACAGGGGAATTACTGGGTTACTGTGAAAAATCATGCTTTAGTTATCTATTGCTATGAAATAAACCTATATATAACTTAGTGATTTAAAATAATGATTCATTATCACCTCTCATGGTTCTGGGGGTTGAATAGACTCATCAAGTCCAGATGGAGTTGGGAGAATAATCTGAAGGGTTGGTTGGGCTGGACATTGAAGATGGCTTGTACATACATATTTGTTACCTCGTTGCTCCTTTTATACACAAATGGTCTCTCTCTAGTAGAATGGCCTGGACTTCTTTCTGGTGCTCAGGTATCCAAGAGGCAGGAAGTAGAAATTGCCAGTCTTCTTAAAGGCTAGGGCCCAGAGCTGGTACGATACCACCTCCACCATTTCTTTATTGGTCAGAGCAGTCACAGGGCATGGAGGAATAGCATCCATCTTTCCATGGAGGAGTGGTATGCCCTTAAAGTGAGGGTAGGAACTAATGGCAACCATTTCCAGAGATAAGCTACTGACAGATCATTTATAAAAACATATTTAAACTGTAGTTTGACACAGTTTCAAGCACACCTATTTCGTGGCTGAATGTTTACAAAATTTCACAGACATAAACTTCTGTCAGAAAGAAATCTTGCTAGGAAGATGAGTGAAAGAAATAGGCCTATCAAGACTGTCCTCCTCAATAGGCCTAAATGCACAATGGGAAGGTCAGTGATAGGATGGAGTGCTAACAAGGCTTACGAAGTATGGGACTTGTCATGCCTTAGGCGAACTCTGAACTTTCCCATTCTCTGTGACCCAATTCAGACCTCCAGGGTCTTGGGCAGAGGTGCCAGGAGGAAGAGGGTGGGGAATGCTGGCTGGGAGGTGTCCTGAAGCAGCCCTGACAGGAGAAGGGTAAGCTATTACTGGGAAGCTATTTGAGACAGATAGGGGCTGTGAGAGGAGCAAGGGGCAAGGTACAGGACAAGATGAGTAATTGGAGATAATAGTGATCTCTATCTCTGGTCTGTAGATGCAATGTACCCACTGTGCTTAGCATTGTTGGACAGATATTAGCTATTACCAGTACTTTCTGGGAAGGGTTGTCATTTCACTTGGTGTGAACCCTCCACCCAACTATTAGAGATCTAGCAATCTCTCTTTATAGAAATGTGACCACAAGTCATTGAAGGCTCTGTATTGCTTCTGGTATGAGGAAAAGGAAGACTACTAATTCTTCATCTGCCTTGAATGCCTCCCTACGTCTCTTGTAATATCACTCTTGAGCTTCCCATGCCCAGCCCAATACAATCCCTCACCGGAAGCAATCCCCCCATCCTTTGCTGTCCTAAACTTCCATAGAGGAAGGACATGTAATGCTTCCATTGTCACTGCCATCAAGTCAATTCACTCACAGCGACCATATAGGACAGGGTAGAACTGTCTAATAGATTTTCCAAGACTGCCAATCATTGTGGAAGCAGACTGCCTCATCTTTCTCCTGCAGAATAGCTGATGGGTTTGAACCACTGACTTTTTGGCTAGCAGCCCAGTGCTTTAACCACAGCTACACCAGAGCTCCTTATGTGATGCTAAGGAGTGAGGTTTCTGGAGCCTCCTTCCCTGATTCATATTCTGACTGTACTACATATTAACTGGTGAAAGAACTAAGGAAAAAATTTAAGCCTTGAATTGTAATATTGAAAGATTCCGTGGGCAATATGTTGAATGACGCAGGAAACATCAAAAGAAGATGGAGGAACATACAGAGTCACTATACCAAAAAGAATTGGTAGATGATCATCCATTTCAGGAGGTGGCATATGATCAAGAACCAATGCTACTGAGGGAAGAAGTTGAAGCTGCACTGAAAGAATTGGCAAAAACACAAGGCTCTGGAAATTGATGGAATACCCATTGAGATGTTTCAACAAACAGATGCCGTGCTGGGGGCACACACTCAGCTATGCCAAGGGATTTGGAAGACAGCTACCTGGCCAACTGATTGGAAAAGATCCATATTTGTACTCATTCCAAAGAAAGATGATCCCACAGAATGTAGCAATTATTGAACAATATCATTGATATCACACACAAGTAAAATCTTAATGAAGATAATGTAAAAACAGTTGCAGCAGTATATTGGCAGAGAACTTCCAGAAATGCAAGCTAGATTCAAAAGGGGACATGGAGTGAGAGATATCATAGCTGCTGCCAGATGGATCTTGGCGCAAAGCAAAGAATACCAGAAAGATGTTTACTTGTGTTTTATTGATTATGCAAAAGCATTTGATTGTGTGGATCATAACAAATTGTGGATAACATTGAGAAGAATGGGAATTCCAAAACACTTAATGGTACTCATGAGGAACCTGTACATAGAAGAAGGGGATACTGTGTGGTTTAACATCAGGAAGGGAGTGTGTCAGGATTGTATCCTTTCATCATACTTATTCAACTTGTATCCTGAGCAAATAATCCGAGAAGCTGGACTATATGAAGAAGAACATGGCATTAGGACTGGAGGAAGGCTCATTAACAATCTGAGATACGCAGATGACATAACTTTGCTTGCTGAAAGTGTGGATGACTTGGAGCACTTACTGATTAAGATTAAAGACTACAGTCTACAGTATGGATTACACCTCAATATAAAGAAAACAAAAATCCTCATAAGTGGACCAACAAACTGCATCATGATAAATAAAGATTGAAGTTGTCAAAGACTTCATATTACTTGATTCTACAATCAATGCCAACAGAAACAGCAGACAGGACATTAAAAGATGTATTGCATTGGGAAAATCCATTGCAAAAGACCTCTTTGAAGTGCTGAAGAGCAAAGATATCTCCTTGAAAATATGCCTAACTCAAGCCATCGTATTTTTAATCGCCTCATATACATGTGAGAGTTGGACAATGAGTAAGGAAGACCAAAGAAGAGTTGATACTTTTGAGTTATGGTGCTAGCAAAGAATACTGAAAGTTCCAATGGATTGCTAAAAGAGCCAACAAATCTGTCCTGGAGGAAGTGCAGCCAGAATGCTCCTTGGACGCGAGAATGGCCAGACTTCGTCTCACCTACTTTGGTCATATTGTTAGAAGGAATCATTCTCTGGACAAGGATGTCATGGTTGATAAAGTGGAGGGTCAATGAAAAATGAGAAGGTCCTCTACAGGATGGATTGACACAGTGGCTGCAGTGATGGGCTCAGGTATAGTAGGGATCATGAGGGTGGCACAGAACCGGACAGTGTTCCCAGCTGGCCTTTGGTCACAACTCATCTGGTCTTTGGTCATTAGTGTTCAATGCATCAAATATATTCTTCAGATGATCTCTAAATTCAGGTGGAATATACTCAAGGTTGTATTTTGCCTCTTGTGGACTTGTTTTAATTTTCTTCAAGTTCACCTTGAAATTGCTCATATGAGCAAATGATGGCCAGTTCCACAATTCGCCCCTGGCCTTGTCCTGACAAATGATATTGAATTTATACATCATCTCTTTTCACAGACATAGTCAATTTGATTCCTGTGTTTTCTACCTGGAGAGGTCCATGTGTATAGCATTTATGTTGTTCAAAAAGGCATTTTCTTTAGTGGTTTGTGCTTACATTTGACTAACAGTAGTAGTAGCTGGTCTTCCTTGTAGGCATATGGATATAATTCTATCACTAACAGCACTGTACTTCAGGATAGATCTTGACATGTTCTTTTTGATGATAAATGCAATACCATTCCTCTTCAGTTTGTCATTCTTGGCATAGTAGACTATTGGATTGTCTAATTCAAAATGGCCAATACTAGTCCATTGCAGTTCACTAATGCTGAGGATATCAATCTTTATGCATTCTATCTCATTTTTCACAACTTCTAATTTTTCTAGATTCATAGTCTGTACATTCCATGTTCCAATTATTAATGGATGTTTGCAACTGTTTCTTCTCATATTGAGCCACCCAACATCAGCAAATAAATGTCCTGAAAGCTTTAGTCCATCCATGTCATTAAGGTTGCCTCTATTTTAAGGAGCTCTGGTTGTGCAGTGCTTAAGGCATTTGACTGCTAACCAGAAAGTTCATGGTTCAAACTCACCAGCCACTCTGCAGAAGGAAGATGGGGGCAACCTACTTCCATAAAGATTTACCACCTCAGAAAACCAATGGGGGTCATTATGAGTTGAAATAGACTCAATGGCAGTGAGTTTGTTTTTTGGTTTTTTAGTTCTACTTTGAGGAGGTAGGTCTTCCCCAGTCATATTTTGAGTGCATTTTAACCTGATAGGTTCATCTTCCAGCCCTAAATTAAATAATGTTTCACTACTATTCATAAGATTTTCAGTGGCCAAGTTTTTCAGATGTGGACCTGGCCACATCCTTCTTTCTAGGCTGTTTTAATCTGGAAGCTCTATCATGGATGACCCTGCTTGTATTTGAAATACTGATGGTATTGCTTCCAGTATCACAGCAACATGCAAGTGACTACCTCACAATAAACTGTCTGACGAGTGGTGGGGAGCCAGAATACTTGGGTCCAAACCTTATTTCCTCTCTTCCTAACTGTATGAACATGGGCAGATTTCTTTCTTCTCTGGACATCCACTGCCTCATCTGTAAAGTAGATATGGTGATGGTAACATATCTCATAGAGATTTGTGAGGATTTTCTAAGTTAATTCTTGTAAAATACTTAGTGTCTGGATTCCTTGGGTAGTACAAATGGTTAATAGGCTCTGCTGTTAACTGGCATTTTGAGTCCACTCAAAGGTGTCTTGGAAGAAAGATCTGGTGACCTACTTCCCAAATAATTGGTCATTGAAAACCCTGTGGAACACAGATTTACTCTGACACACATGGGGTTGAAATTGACTCCAAGGCAACTGGTTTACTGAAACTAGTTTATTTAGTGCCTAGAACATAATAAAGTGCTTATAGATATTAGCACTTTTTATTTGGTGTTTCTGTGGTTGTCCACTAAAGCCCATTAGAACATTTAGAAGCATCCCAGAGAAGTTTCTGTTCCAATTAAGAATTATTGAAGCCCTGTTTGTGCTCTGCCTCTTTTATTTCCATACCCACACACTGGCTTGGACAAGTACAATTTTGATATAATGAGGAGCATTTTCAAGTTTTGTACAAATTTAGCTTCCAGGCTTCTGCTACCTTTGTTCTAATATAATCCCTATGTTGTAACATAATGAACCCACCAAGAAAATAACAAGATACTTAAAGATTTGATTTTTTTCCCCCAAAGATTTGATTTTAAGCTAAGTCATTGAAGGGAGAATCTGTTTGCTCTCTTGGTCCCCCTTCATCCTTAAATGGCAAAAGCAAAATGTAACAAAGAGATTGAAATGGGAGTTGAGCAGTTGCTGAGAGTGCCTGGTTGGAAGTGGTCCAGGTAGGTCTTATTAGCCTCTATTTCAGCTCGTTCTGGCAAAAGGTTTGAGAGTGTATACACATCGGAGGAGGATATCACTCTCCCAGCCAAGGCACCAATCACCGGATCCCTCATTATTAGGGAAATGTGCAATGTTATGACTTCTTCCAATCAAAGTCAAACCTGAAGTTAAACACAAGTCCAAATGTCTTTGGTTATTATTATGCTTTTGTTAGCCTGGAATTTCCTTAAAGTTCTTAATCGAACAAGGTTTGATTTGGTCAGTTGTAAAAATGGCATGAGAGACAATCTGTGGGAGGCGGGGCAAGATGGCGGACTAGGCAGAAGGATTGCACAGACCCTCTTCAACAAAGAAAAGACACAGACACAGAAGATAATCTTGGACCCCTGAGCCTTGAAAGAAAGGATGCAGAGTTGGACTAAACCCCAACTAGCAGAAGAATTTGCGTGAAAATACCAAAAAAAAGGAGACCTACGGAGCTGCGGTCTGACAGCGAACTGAGTGACCC
>NW_006921709.1:5577802-5581812 GCF_000298275.1 Orycteropus afer afer
AAAAGGTCAGACATGCTGCCATCCTCTATACTTTTTACCAGTTTTGACACCAACTGTCTCAGCCATGGCACTCTACTTTCTTTGCTGGGTTCAAGTTGTCATGGTCACATAGAACTCACAGAAAATATTCATGTTTATGGGGTTTATTAGGGAAGTAACAGGTTATACTTCAGGATCAAAAACAGCTCAGGATATAGTTCTTCAGTCACAACAGCTTCTTCTCAATTGTGCCTACTTCTCTGTGGTCTCAGTCTCTCAGCCTTGTGGTCCCTTGACCTCTGCCCTGCGGGGGCAAGTGTTACAAGGCTCTTTTAGCTCTGCCAATAGGTGCCCATAGAGACATCCCCTGCTCTGCCAGCAAGCCTCCTGCCTGAAGGGACTCAGCTTTCTCCCTTCATGTGCCGGGAAACCCACGCTTTGTCTCTTGCTGGTCTCTTGGTTCTGCTGCCTCTGCTGCCACCATTTATCATTGTTTCTCACTATCTCTGCAAAGTGTTACAGCTCTCTTTCTGTCTTCTGGGTTGAGGAGGTTCATAGTGATCTTAGGTCTAAAGGATGCTCTCCAGTCCTAGCTTTTTTCTTGATGGCAGTAAGGTCCCCCATTCTGCCTCTGAGATGGCTCATTTTAAGCCTTGTTGTTATGTGCCGTCGAGTCAGACCCTCCTTGAGTTCCCAAAGTGTTATCACTATGGAAGTAGATTGCCCAGCCTTCCTTCTGAGGAGTGGCTGGTGGGTTTGAACTGCCAGCCTTCTGGCATAAGTCAAGTGCCTCATGCACTATGCTACCAGAGCTCCTCATTTTCAGCCTGTTGTTGTTATGTGCCGTGAAGTTGGACCCAACTCATAGCAACCCCTCCTTGGGTTTTCGAGGCAGTATCACTACAGAAGTAGATTGCACCATCTTCGTTCCAAGGAGTGGCTGGTGGGTTTGAACCACCAGCCTTCTGGTTAGCAGTCAAGTGCCTTAGGCACAGTCTTCATGAAATAGGGCTTCCATATACCTTATTTGCACAATCCCTTCATCACAAGGGTGCCATGTACCTTATTTATGTATTAGTAAGCTATCCAGTTCCCATGGTGGGCCACATGTACCTCACATTTGCATAGTCCCACCCACTTATCTAGTGGAAGTCACAAACACCATAGTTAGAAGAGCCATATTAAGTAACTCACTATACCACATTGGTATAAAAATCTCATGCAAAACAAAACAGAAATAAGTTTGTTTCCCTATGCATAGGAAACTTCGTTCACTCATTCAACAAATATTTTTGAGCAAGTTCTATGGGACGGAAATAGTTGGAGCTCAACCGTTAACCTAAAGGTTGGAGATTTGAAACTACCCAACGACTCTGGAGAAGACAGACTGGGTGATCTGCTTCCGTAAAGATTATGGCTGGAAAAAAAAAGTAAAATAAAACCTTATGGAGCAGTTGTACTCTGTAACACATGGATTGCCATGAGTCAAAACTGACTTGACAGCAATTAGTAACACCACCACCCCCAGGCACCAGGCATTGAATTAGGTAGTGGGGATTCAGTGGTAAAAAAGGTCAATGAAGGTCTCAGTCCTCATGGTTCTCTTTGTTGATATTCATTATAAAAATACCCACTATTTGTGAGCATCACTATGTCCACCAAAATCAGTTGATTCCTTTTTTCTAGCCCAATTTCCCTACAACTTAAGTTCTTGCTGGCATAGACCCCTTTCTGGGCTGGCCTCTAAAACTGTGAATATATGCTCTTCCATGTTTTTTCTTCCATTTCATTGATTGGAATGGCTACAACTAGAGTGACCTTGAAAACCATGTATTGATGATGGCAGATCTAGCACATGGAAGAAAAGTACACATCTATATTCTTTAAGCCATTAAATTACTGTTGAGATTTTTGTTATAGCAGTTTCACAGTAAGCCTCTAACTTACAGAATCGCTCTGTGTCAAACACTGAACTACATATGCAGTATCTCTAGCCCTCTAACGCACTGCCATGTAGGTATCATTTCCTATTATCATAAATGTTAATAACTGGAAGGGCAATTCCTAACCTTTGCTTGGCACTCAGGAGCCCCTGAGTGGTGTAAACAGTTATGTGCCTATGAGCTGAAAGTTTGGCAATTCGAACCCACTCAGAGGTGCCTCCAAAGGCAGGCTTGGTTAACTTCTTCCGAAAGGTCAAAGCCTTGAAAACCCTATGGAGCAGTTCTATTTTGCACACATAGGGTCACCATGAGTCAGAGTTCACACACTGGCAACTAACAACAACAACAACAAGCTTAATGCTTTATAGAAGAGGTTATATGGAATGAGCACAGGCCTTGGGGACAAAAGAATTGACTTTGAGTTCCAGCTCTAATAACTTACTAGCTGGATGACTACAGAAAAATCTGTTGACTCTTCTGATCCTCTTTCCACATCTATAAAATGTGGCTAAGAGTAAGATTACTTTTTCTTACAGGGCTGTTAATTAAAGCCAAATGAGAGTATACATGAAAGCACTTTGAAATTTAAAAGGGCTTCATTAAAATGTAAGCTATTTTTATTTGATCAGATTTCTGAATATTAAAACCTGAGTCAGTCTTCCAATTCATAGATCAAATGTATAGAGTAATGGAGAGCATGTATATTGCTTCCCCCTTCCTTTCTTTATTGTTTAGAGAACAGTGTAACAATTTTCCATTTGGCCCTATATGCAAGTGAAATCCCTGGAGTCACTAGTTGTCTTACTTTAAAGCAATAAGATTTTAAAAGATACTGAATTTATGAAAAAAAGAAAAATGAGAAAAAATAAAGGGAAACCAAATAAGATAACTGGCATTCTGCCAGGATACATTTCTGTTTCTGTTATGGTTTCCCTGGGAACAGAAAGGCTTTCTGGAATAGATGATCTTCCAACTCAAAGTTGGCTGGATCCTCCTGAAAAATGGCAGCCATTAGCAACATGACTTTGAAGAAGCTTCAAATCACACACCAGAGGATGTTCTACTTCTCAGCATTACTCAGTCTGAGGGCTGATCTTCTACAACAGTACATACTGCCAGAGAGGAACTCCCAGTTCAAAGTCCAATTCATGGTGACCCTATGTGTGTCATAGTAGAACTGTGTTCATTGGCTATCAACTTTTGGAAGGAGATTACCAAGACCTTCTTCTGAGGCACCTCGGAATGGACTCAAATCCCCAACCTTTCAGTTAGCAGCTGAGTGCCTTAATTGTTTGCACCACCCAGGGACACTTCCCAACTCAATTGTCCATTCTTTTGTAAATGCTTCTACTGGCTCCCTTAGTGGCTAGGAGCTTTTTCCCTGCAGTGCTTTTAAAGCATTTAGTTCAAATTTCCTTCAGAGTAACATCAATCCCCTTATTTTGGAATTATTTGTATCTTACTATTCCTACTCAGTTATGAGTTTCTGATGATCAAGGACTTGATACTTGTTTCAGACTTGCCCTTAGCACTTAGAACAATGTATAAACAACGTGTTTGTTAAAGAAATTTTTGGTTTTCTGAAAAAATCTGAAAAGCTAATTTCCCTTAATTTTTCATCTTTAGAGTTAGACCCTTGAATTAATTGAATACAGCATATTTGTGTAACACTATGCTTTTCAAGCAGTGGTCAAGACATCAAAAGATGTATTGCATCCGGCAAATCTTTTGCAAAAGACGTCTTTCAAGTGCTGAAGAGCAAAGATATCTCCTTGAAGATTAAGGTGGGCCTAACCCAAGCCATGGTATTCTAATCACCTCATATGCAGGTGAGAGCTGGACAGTGAATAAGAAAGACTCAAGAGGAATTGATGCTTTTGAGTTGTGTTGTTGGTGAAGAATGCTGAAAGTACCATGGACTGCTAAAAGAGATAACAAATCTCTCTTTGGAAGCAAAAATGGCTGGACTTTGTCTCACCTACTTTGGTCGTGTTCTCAGAAGGGACCATTCTCTGGAGAAGGATGTCGTGTTTGGTATGTTAGACTGGGTTCTCTAGAGAAGTAAAACCAGTAAAGCTGAGAGACACA
>NW_006921709.1:5582572-5583805 GCF_000298275.1 Orycteropus afer afer
TTCCAATCATGCTCCTTCCAAGTCCCAGACCATCCAGCCAAGCCATTAGCCACAGCCCATGAATCCGTATATAATCGCACATCTGGCCATTTCTTATTCTATGCAAAGTAAACAGCCATATGCATGGCTCGAAGTTCTGCCCATTGGGAGTATTTCTCTTCACCACTGTCCTTCAAGGAAGTCCCAGAAGGGGCTACAGTGTCACTGCTATCTACTTTTGAACGGTGCCTGCATATCGTGCAGAACCATCTGTAAACCAGGCACGAGTTTTCTCTTCCTCAGTCAACTGATCATAAGGAATCCTCCATGAGGCTGTAAGTGCAGACTGGGAGAGGGAAGGTAATGTGACTGGAGTGGAAACCATAGGCATTTGGGCCACTTCCTCATGAGACTTACTTGTGCCTTCAGGTTCTGCTTGAGCCTGATCTCTGATATACCACTTCCATTTGATGATGGAGTGTGGCTGCACACATCCAACTTTATGACTATGTGGGTCAGACAACATCCAGTTCATGATGGGCAGCTTGGGCCTCATGGTGACTTGGTGGCCCATGATTAGGCATTCAGTATCTACTAATGTCCAGTAACAAGCCAAAAGCTGTTTCTCAAAAGAAAAGTAGTTATCTGTACAGGATGGCAGGGCTTTGCTCCAAAATCTCAAGGGTCTGCATAGCTATTCACCAATAGGGACCTGCCAAAGACTCCAAACAGCATCTCTATCTACTACAGACACTTCAACTACCATTGGACCAGCTGGATCATATGACTCAAGTGGCAGAGCAGCCTGCACAGCAGCCTGAACCTGTTGCAGAACCTTCTGTTGTTCTGGGCCCCACTCAAATCTAGCAGCTTTCCTAGTCACTTGATAAATAGGCTGAAGCAACCAACACACCCAAATGAGGGATATGTTGCCTCCAAAATCCAAAGAGGCCCACCAGACATTGTGCCTCCTTTTTAGTTGTGAGGAAGCCAGATACAATAACTTATTCTTTACTTTACTAGGAATATCCCGACATGCCTCACACCATTGGACCCCTAGAAATTTCACTGAGGTGGCAGGTGCCTGCATTTTTGTTAGGTTAATTTCCCAACCTCTAGCACACATGTGTCTCACTGATAAGTCTAGAGTCATTGATACTTCTTCCTTACTAGGTCCAATCAGCATAATGTCATCAATATAATGGACCAGTGTGATGTCTTGTGGAAGGGAAAAATGATCAAGATCCCTACAGA
>NW_006921709.1:5584822-5585331 GCF_000298275.1 Orycteropus afer afer
CCTTTGGGGAAGGTTAGGAGAAAGATTGACATTACACATTTTTGGCAATGTAGTGGGGTCCTTCCTCAAAGGTACCTGGCCTCTCCTTCATTCAAAGGGTTGTGGGTCAGTAAACTGACTCAAGTCTGGAAATTGATTGAGGGGCTGTGACTCTGTATTCTGGTGATTCAATCTAGGCTGCTGTGCACATGACTTAGAATTCTGTCTATACAGATCAAGTAAATATTTAGTAGGCTTGCCATGTATTTCACAACCAGGAACACCATGTGCAAGTAGCCAATGCCATAATTCCACACTAGTCAGAATATTCTGATTAGTGTTCTGACTCTGCTGTCCATTATGGTAACCACGTCCACCTTGCCTTTGTCAATTAACTGCTGCCACTTGGCCCCTACTACCATGGGGTCCAATCAGCCTCATCATAGTTAAGTGTCTTAGTTCAATTAAGGCAGTTCCCACTGTCAAATCTGGCTTACATAAAATAGCAATCACAGCAGTCTTCAAGGATG
>NW_006921709.1:5588579-5594282 GCF_000298275.1 Orycteropus afer afer
GTCGATGAAAGAGGAGGAGGACTTCAACAAGATGGATTGACCCAGTGGCTGTGATGATGGGCTCAAGTATAGCAGGGATCATGGAGGTGGCGTGGGATTGGGCAGTGTTTCTTTCTGCTGTGCATGGGGTTACTATGAGTCAGAATCAACTCGATGGCACCTAACAACAAATAACAACACCTTATACCAAGGCAGGTCTGGTACTTCAACTTGACTTAAGGTAGCCAATTCCATAAGCCGTGCTTCAGTAAGCCAACCAATAAACTATTAGATCCTTTCCTAACCTCTTGAGCTGAATGAAACATTGAATGAAGAATCCATACTTATTGGGCCTAAATGAATAAACTGAGACTGATCCAATGTTACATTTCTTGCACCATTATCCCACACCCTCAGTAGCCATTCCCATACATATTCTCTAGGTTTCTATCTATACATGTTAGCAAAATTAAGTAGGTTTTTTCCAGTGTAGCGTACCACCTTCTCAATCACACTTTCTATTTCACCTTTTGGGGCTCGCTTGGACTTAACTTTAGATATAGGTCTAGCAGCAACAATGGGTGGTTTGGGCAGTTCCTGAGAACATTCAGCAATATCTTCCATGGCCTCTGCCTCAGGCAATGACCCAGCAGGAACAGTTGGGTTAATCCCATCAAACTGAGGTGGAGGGGATAATGGTTTTACTACTGTAAAGGATAGAGGGATTCAACAGAATTTACAGGCTCCATATCCTGATCTTCCTGATTGTCTGCCCATATGTCCCCATTCCAGGTTTCAGGATCCCATTTTTTCCTAATCAATGCCCTCACTTTAAATTCAGATGCCATTCTGGGTTGGTAACTTAACTGGCATTGTAATTCAACCACCCTTACAATAAGACTTGGTTTGGTTTTCAGTAATATCAGCTGATTTTGGAAGAAATAAGGCTTTCTTTCAGAGCACAACTGAAAATATTGAGGTCTTTTATGCAGCACTTAAGCCATGACTCAGTAGCCCTGAGTTCATCTCACTCTTTTACCACTTGGTCTAGTGTAAGTAGGACCAACCAACCAGCTTCCTTATACTCCTCATGCTGACAAAATTGCAGAAAAGTATCAAATATGCGATCACCCAGAGCCTCACTTCTCAAAATACTTGATCTATTGGTGGTGCTATTTTGCACATTAATGTTGCCACTTCACATCATGGATTAGCAGGGCACTCTTTACTAATGGAGGCAGGGTCACCAGTGCCTTTACGATCAATCAAATTGGAGAACCAATTTAGGAAGACCATCCTTATGGTTTTGTCTCTCTGGAGCCACTCCTGGTACCGAATGTGTTAGACTGGCTTCTCTGGAGAAGCAAAACCAGTGACGCTTAAAGAGAGAGAGAGAAAGAGAGAGAGAGAGAGAGAGAGGGAGAATTTTATCTTAGGAAAATAGCTCACACACTTATAGAACCTGGCAAGTCCCAAGTTCTTAGATCAAACATCAAGCTGGAGGCTTTTCCCGACTCATGCTCCTTCAGGGGCTGAGAAGCTCAAGGTCGGCAGGCAGTATACTGGCTGTTGACTCCAATGAATGACAGATCCAAGATCTCCAGGCCAAATGGTGGATTGTTTGCTCTTGGACAGTTGTAGGCAGCACAATAGAATCCTGATCCACAGAAGAGTGGACATCCCAGGATGTCCATAAATATACTAGAAGCAGGTCACATCCTTAGGGAAACTCCCTCTCAATGGATTGGCTGCTCAAAACATATACATCTGATCCCATCATTGGAACAACCCACATCACAATTGCTTACACCACACAGAATTGTGGTCCAGCCAAGCTGACACACAACTCCAACTATCACACTTGGTAAAGTGGAGGGTCAGCAAAAACGGGGAAGACCCTTAACAAGATGGATTGACACAGTGGCTGCAGTGATGGACTCAGGTATAGTAGGAATAGTGAGGCTGGCACAGGACTGGGAAGTGTTTTGTTCTGTTGTACATAAGGTTGCTATGAGTTCGAGATGACTTGATGGCATATAACAACGCATGCTTTTCAAAACATCCCAAAGAATTTCTCATTTACTTTTCACAGCGACTTTGTAATGATAGAGTTTCTACCACTGCCAGTACCTTTGTCAGAATAAATTCTGCATGGACCCCCATTTGCTACATTGGCTTCCAGTTCAAACTCTTGGATGGAGTTTCTGAATGGTAGAGTTTGTGTCATGTGCCCGAATTGTAGCTGCAAGGGAGGCTAGGAAAACAATTATTTGATTCTTTCAGTATATATATATATATATATTCAGTTTTATATAGTCTTCAGGTAAGGAATTCCTCAAATCTGTGAAGGAGAGCTCAGCTTCTGGGTAACTAAACAAATAAAAGCAAACATCTGCTACAGAATAGAACAGTTTTTATGAGTCCAAATCAAGTGCTTTCTGCATTACATCGTGGTTGCCACATTATTGACAATTTTTTTTTGTTTACTTTTAAAGAACAGGCTGGTGAGGTGAGAGGGCACTGAAAATTCCATTCTTCAGAGTGTATTCAATTATTTCTACACTGGAGCAAATGCCATAGACTGATTTTTTTTTTTTTTTTTTTTTTCCATGGGAATTCTGGCCCCACTCTTTTTGGCAGCAAGTCCTAACTATTTTTGGAAGTTGGAAAAAAATTCAGAGAATCTGGTTCACTTTTAGTCATGTACAGTAATGTTATTTTTATGTATTTAGGACAGAGATAGGGTCAGTGCTTATTTTTAATGGTCTTTCAGAGGACAGAAGGGTGGGCTAAGAGGTCAAAAAGAAGTCCAGAGAGTCCCTCACAATTGACCAGAATTCTGTCCTGTTGGTCTGTCTGGACCAGCAGAAGTCTTCTCCTCTTTGAGAGCCTGAGATTGTTGCCGCACAGAGCCTACCAGGCCTCCCTCTGGTCTTCTTGTTTTCTTTTGATTCTAGGTAGAATGTTATGTAAGAGTTGGTAGAAAGTGCTTTAGTCCCTGAATCAGGACACAAGCATTTGAACTACAGCTCTGTCACTTAGTCACTGTGAACTGTTGAGCGAGTTACTTTACCCACTCTGACTCTCAGTTTCTTTGTCTGTGAAACAAAGTTATTGGTTTAGTAACTCTTAGTTAGGGTGTTTTAGTGGCAAAAAGAACATCCAATTAAAAGTAGCTTTAAAAATAAGGGATCTATTATGCCCAAACTGAAATTCTGGACTCATGGTGATTTCAGGGATTGGTTCAGCAGCTCATTGATATAATAAAGGACACAAGCTCTTTTGTCTTGCTACTCTGTCATCTTCAGCATGTTGATTTCTTTCCTTATGGTTGCAAGATGGCTGCTATAGTTCCAGACATCAAGAGTAGACACTGATGTCAGATCAAAGAAGAGAAGGAAGGATTATTTCCTTGTGAGTATTTTTGTTAGGGAGGAAATCTTTCCTAGAAGACTCTAGCTGACTTCTCTGTAGGTCCCTTGCCATAGTCCAAAAGGAAGCTGGGAAAGTGACTATCAGAAATGTGCATCCTCCATATATGAGTCAGTGAGAAGAAAGATGCAAAGTCCTTTACATTTCCCACATTCTGTCTTCTATGGATTTTTGTATGTCTATAGGTGTCCTGGTTGCACAGTTTTTAAATGTTCAGTTGCTAACTAAAAGGTCATCTCTTTGAACCCACTAGCCACTCTGTGGTAGAAAAATGTTGCAGTCTGCTTCAAGATTTATAGCTTTTGAAACCATATGTGACAGTTCTACTTTGTCCTATAGGGTCACTATGAATAGGAGTTGACTCAATGGTGATGAGTTTATATCTCTATATCAGGGAACACAAGGATCTAGCTTTGGCACTGGTCCTTGAGTGTTCTTACATGACTCTGGAAAGACAAAGAACAGTTGCTTCCTCCCTTCAAAGGTACATTGAGTGGATCTTGGCAATACATTTCAGAATATCTTTCATGGAAATGGTAATGAATAGCTTGTTGTGGGGCAATTGCCCTTCTTGAAATACAGAAACATCATACAGATATATCCTATTTATATATGCTTCCTATAGAGTTGTATACCTGATTACTATCTCTCTATATATTCTTTCTATTACAACCTTGTTATGTATCAATATTGGAAGAATCCTATGTTCCCTATCACAGGTTGGGTTCTCTGGAAGCACTCACTGAAACAGAGAGATTAACACTTGGAGATGAGACAGAACTCAAAGGAGCTAACAGCAGGAGGCTGTCTGTTGACCTGACTCCCGGAAGTCGAGCAGCAAGTTCTTCCTGGGAGGGGGGAGTGTTCTCCACGTCCACCACAGCTCATCCCTTGGGTTGCTTGGATCTACTACTCCAATTGCAGTGAGCCTAATTTCCTGAGGAAAAACTTAGAAGAGGGAAATTAGTGGGAAAGAACTATGATCAGGGTCTAAGACTGTAATAATACCATTTCTTGACTCTGTACAAGGTTCCTGGGTGGTGCAAATGGTTTGTGTTTGATAACTAAACTAAAGTTTGGTGGCTTGGACCTACCCAGGGGCACTATGGAAGAAAGACCTGGTGATCTGTTTCAGTAAAGATTATAGCCAAGGAAACCCTGTAGAGCAGTTCTACTGTAACACATGTGGTTGCCATGAATCAGAATTGACAAGATGATAATGGATTTGGTTTTTTGGTTAGGAGTCATCCTAGCAGTGAGTTTGCATCATCTCCTGGGGTCCTCTCCAAGATGTTAAATCTCTATTTCAAGGAAAGAATCCTAAGTCAAAAACCTCTTCCCTATCCAATTTTATATTCCAGGCCCCTTGATCAAGCAACCTTGAAATCTGGTCCTACGTATTCTCCCCTTGCTCCTGCTAATACAGGACAGCTAGGTCTTGATGTTCTTTTGTGGTATAGTCCCTTTCTGCCCTTATTAGGCTGAGTACTCTCCCCAGTTGAGTAGCAAGGGGCAGCTGGGTGGCACAACTTCATGTCTCTCATAACTCCCCATTCCAGGTGTTTATTACCATATCAAAGATAAACAATGATTTCTCTGAAAAACAAACAAACAAAAAACATTGCTGAAATTTGTCAAGAGTCCTGAAGCTCCCACCAAGGGATCATATCATAGTAGAACAAAGATTTATTTCTTGTCCACATCAGAATTCAACTCAGCTCAGGGTTTTTTTTTTTCTCAGCAGCTCGCCACCATGATGTGACTCAAGGATCCAGACTTCTTCTATCCTTTGACTACGCTATCTGGATACTTGATGTCCAAGGTTACCACAACAGGATGAGGGAGGATTAAAGGAGATGTATTTAAAGACCAAGCTAGCAACTAACTTGATTACTTTCATCTACATCTGTTGGCTCCTAACCTGTATGCAGAAGAATATGGGAAATGCATTCTTTCTGGGCCCAAGAAGAGAAAATAGTGTACTGAACACATGGTATTATATCTGTCCCCAAAACCAAACCTTAAATTCCCCATTTTCCTAAAAAATAGCAACTTCCCCAATTCTCCATTTGCATATATTTCTCTTGTTGTTGATTTAAGCTCCAAAGACATCATCCTTGTAATGACTGAGGGATTTGAGGGACTAGGTTCAGTCTATATGTGTGTGATAATACATATAATTATATATATATATATATATGTTAAGGGAGCTCTGATAGCGTAGTGCCTAAGGCACTTGACTGCTAATCAGAAGGCTGGCGATTCAAACCCACCAGCCACTCCTCGGAAGGA
>NW_006921709.1:5594647-5623064 GCF_000298275.1 Orycteropus afer afer
CAGGGACCACAGAGTGGCAGGTTCCAGGTAAGAATTAGGTAAGGGGAGGGTGCAGAGGTTTCCAACAGCTAAGGGAGAGAAATTTGTCTGTCAGTTTGTCATCCTGTGAGGCTTGTACATTGCTGTGAGGCTTGAGGCTGTGCCACTGGTGTTTCAGACACCAGCAGAATTGCACAAGGTGCACAGGTTTCAACACAGCTTACAGACAAAGACAGACTAGGAAGAAGGAGGCGGCCATCTCCTAACAAAAATTGGCAAGGGAAAACCTTATGAATAGAAGAGAAACACTGTCTGATACATTACTGGGCAACTTTATGAATAGCTTGGGAACATTGTCCAACACAGTTCAGGAAGACAAGCCCCTTGGGTTGGAAGGCACTTAATATAGGATTGGGAAAGGGCTACCTCATCAGAGTAGAACCAACTTTAATCATATGGATAAAGTAATTCTTTCAGGACTTCCATGTGCTGATGAGGCATGACTCAAATTGAGGAGAAACACCTGCAAACATCCATTAATAATAGGAACATGGAATGTATGAAGTATGAATGTAGGAAAATTGAAAGTTGTCAAAAATGAAATGTAAAACATAAAGATTGATATCCTAGGCATTGTTGTTGTTGTTGTTGTTGTTATGTGCCGTCGAGTCGGCCCCGACTCATAGCGACCCCTCCTTGGGTTTCCGAGGCAGTATCACTACGGAAGTAGGATTGCCCAACCTTCCTTCCGAGGAGTGGCTGGTGGGTTTGAACCGCCAGCCGTCTGGTTAGCAGGCAAGTGTCTTAGCCACTATGCTACCAGAGCTCCCATCCTAGGCATTAGTGAGCTGAAATGGACCAGATTTGGCCATTTTGAATCAGATAACCATATGATCTACTATGCTGGGAATGACAAATTGAAGAGGAATGGCATGACGTTCATCATCACAAAAGATATTTCAAGATCTGTCCTGAAGTACAATGCTGTCAGTGATAGGATAATATCCATACATCTACAAGGAAGACTCACTGATACTACTACTATTCAAATGTATGCACCAACCACCAAAGCCAAAGATGAGGAAATTGAAGATTTTTATCAACTTCTGCAGTCTGAAATTGACCGAGCATGCAATCAAGATGTGTTAATTATCACTGGTGATTAGAATGCAAAATTTGGAAACAAAGAAGAATCACCACCGGTTGTTGGAAAATTTAGCCTTAGTGACAGAAATAACACTGGAGATTGCATGATAGAATTTTGCAAAACCAACGATTTATTCATTGCAAATAGGTTTTTTTCAACACAAATGGTGGCTATACACATGGAATCCACAAGATGGAATATGCAGGAATCAGATGGACTACATCTGTGGCAAGAGGCGGTGGGAAAGCTCAATATCTTCAGCTAAAACAAGGCCAGGAGGTGATTGTGGAACAGATCACCAACTGCTCATATGCAAGTTCAACTGAAAGTTGAAGACAATTAAAACAAGTCCACAAGAGCCAAAATATGACCTTGAATATATCCCTCCTGAATTTAGAGACAGCTAAAGAATAGACTTGATGCATTGAACATCAATGACTGAAAACCAGAAGAATTGTGGGATGACATCAAGAGCATCATCCATGAAAAAAAAAGCAAGAGGTCATTAAAAAGACGAGAAAAAAAGAAAAGACCAAAATAGATATGAGAAGAGACTCTGAAATTTGCCCTTGAATGGAGAGTAGCTAAAGCAAATGGAAGAAATGACAAAACAAAAGAGCTGAACAGAAGATTTCAAAGAGCAGCTCGAGCAGACAAAGCCAATTACGATAATGAAATGTGCAGAGACCTGGAGTTAGAAAACCAAAAGGGAAGAACACACTTGGCATTTCTCAAGCTGAAAGAACTGAGGAAAAAATTTAAGCCTTGAGGTGCAATATTGAAAGATTGTATGGGCAAAATATTGTTTGATGCAGGAAGCATCAAAAGAACATGGAAGGAATACACAGAGTCACTGTAACAAAAAGAACTGGTCTATCTTCATCCATTTCAGGAGGTGGCATATGTTCAAGAACCAATGGTATTGAAGGAAGAAGTCGAAGCTGCACTAAAAGAACTGGCAAAGAACAAGGCTCCAGGAATTGATGGAATACCCACTGAGATGTTACATCAAATGGATGCCTCACTGGAGGCACTCACTCGATTATGCCAAGAGATTTGGATGACAGCTACCTGGCCAATTGACTGGAAGAGATCCATATTCATATCCATTCCAAAGAAGTAGGATCCCACACAATGTGGAAATTATCAAACATTATCATTAATATTGCATGCAAGTAAAATCCTACTAAAGATATTTCAAAAACGGTTGCAGCAATATATTGACAGAGAACTTCCAGAAATACAAGCTGGTTTCAGAAAAGGATGTGAATGAGGACTGTCATCACTGATGTCAGATGGATCTTGGCTCAAAGCAAAGAATACCAGAAGAATGTTTACTTGTGTTTTATTGATTATGTAGAAGAATTTTATTGTGTGGATCATAACAAATTGTGGATAGCATTGAGAAGAATGGGAATTCCAGAACAGTTAATTGTACTCATAAGGAACCTGTACATAGACCAGGAGGCTGTCGTTCAAACAGAAAAAGGGAACACTGCATGGTTTAAAATCAAGAAGGGAGTGGGTCAGGGTTGTATCCTTTCACCATACTTATTCAATCTGTATGCTGAGCAAATAATCTGAGAAGCTGGACTATATGAAGAAGAACGTGGCATCAGGATTGAAGGAAGGCTCATTAACAACCTGAGATAATGAAGATGACACAACTTTGCTTGCTGAAAGTGAGGATGACTTGAGGCACTTACTGATGAATATTGAAGACTACAATCTGCAGTAGGGATTACATCTCAATATAAAGAAAACAAAAATCCTCACAACTGGACCTATAAGCAGCATTATGATAAATGGAGAAAAGATTGAAATTGTCAAAGAATTCACATTGCTTGGTTTTACAATTGATGTCAATGGAAGCAGCAGTCTGGACATCAGATGATGTATAGCACTGGGCAAGTCAGCTGCAAAGGACCTCTTTCAAGTGCTGAAGAGCAATGCTGTGTCCTTGACGACTAAGGTGCTCCTGACACAAGCCATGGTATTTTCAATTACCTCAAAGCGTGTGAGAGCTGGAAAATGAATAAGGAGGACCAAAGAATAGTTGATGCTTTTGAGCTGTGATGTTGGCAAAGAATGCTGAAAGTACCTTGGACTGCTAAAAGAACTAACAGGTCTGTCCTGGAGGAAGTGCAGCCAGAATGCTCCTTGGAAATGAGAATGACCAGACTTCGTCTCACATACTTTGGTCATGTTGTCAGAAAGGACCATTCCCTGGAGAAGGATGGCATGCTTGGTAAGGTGAGGTGGAGGGTTGATGAAAGAGGGGAAGGCTTTCACTGATACGGTTCCAGCAGTGATGGGCTCAAGTATAGCAAGAGTCGTGGAGCTGGCTCAGGACTGCGAGGTGTTTCGTTCTGCTGTGCCTAGGGTCACTATGAGTCAGAGATGACTCGATGGCACCTAACAACAGCAACAACATGTTAATGGCCATCTCTGAGGGCATCCTCAAATTAACAGAGATTAACTGAATTATTTCTGTCCTCTCACCACCACTATTGTAATCAGTTGAGAATTTTTTCCCTGCATTCTACATACTCCCTGTCCTTCAAGGTCCAGATTTAGCACCTTAAAATCTCAGTTAGATGTTTTCTGATGACTGCATCTGATAGAGTGGTTTGGAAGCACAGATGACATTATGCCCTCTTTTATTCCCAAAAATAACTGGGGAGGAGTATACATTTCAGAGGGAAGAACCAGACACCTTATAGGTGCAGGTGAGACAAAAACAGGATTTGTGCATTATTGATGTTTCTATGACACTTTTTTGTATCCAGGGACTGGGAAAGCATAAGAACATTTGAGTTATACAGTGCAACTCGAGAGAGCCAGAATTCAATGGGATTGGCTTGTTTTTCTGGGTCTTGCAAGTTTTCTACCTTTGACAGTATGCAGCTTACTACTTTTCTATTGCTTTCTATTAGTGAAAAGTATTTGAATTTTCCTTCTCTGACAGATTTCTACCTTACATGGTTTCCAGCTTTCACAGGTTTTGCTATGTTTATTTTACCTTTATTTTACTGTTTAAGCCCATATGGCCTGTTAAGAGTTATGGCTTTGGAATCAAAGAGGCACAAGTTTGATTCATAGTTAAGTACTTAATATCTCTTGGTAAATTATTTACTGTTCCTGAGGCTCGTTTCTTGGTTAGTGAAATGGGAATAGTAATGCCTACCCAAATAGTTGGAGGTAAAATAAGGTAACATGTATAAAATGCTTAGAATAATATATTCAGTACAATAAAGCTTAACAATGTACATTATAATTTATTATTATCTTCTCACCTCTACTTAAGGCTCCAGTAAGGAAGAGATTAAGCCTTATTCATTTTTATGTCCCCTACAGTGGCTAGCATAATGTCAGGAACATTATAGGCATGCAGTAAATATTTGTTAATCTACTTTAAGATGACTCCAGTAGTGTTTCTATTTCATCCATAGAAGTGTTCTGTACAAATTAAAGACATAGTAAGGATTATACACACTTTTCAGATCATCTTCTGATTCCCTATCAATAGAATAAGTATTTTGAAGTTGTCTAACACAGCAGTGTTGGATTTTTATTGCATCAACTGTGATTGTTTGCTGAGTTCCTTTTATGAACTTGGGGAAAGCATGATGCAAGATGGCGAGCTGGGGTAGGGTGAATGGAGAAAACCAATGAAATCAACAGACATACCTGTGATTTTGGCCTTATTACCACAATGCCTTAATTAAGAGCTAATTAGTTATTAAAAATAATTAAAGTATTCAAAATTAGCTGACCATCTGGGCAAGAGACAGGGGCCCAATGACAAAGGTAAAAATTATATATATATATATATATATATATATATATACACATATATATATATATAAGGAGCTCTGGTAGCATAGTGGCTAAAGCACTTGACTGCTAACCAGAAGGCTGGAGGTTCAAACCCACCAGCCACTCCTCGGAAGGAAGGTTGGGCAATCCTACTTCCGTAGTGATACTGCCTCGGAAACCCAAGGAGGGGTCGCTATGAGTCAGGGCTGACTCAACGGCACATAACAACAACAACAACAATATATATATATATATATATATATATATATATATATATATAAAATAAAATAAAACACTTCATCTGATGTGAATGTTCTCTGCACTACAAGAAGCCTCTTAATTTCATTTCTATCTTTAATTGAATTAAGCCTTAAGAACACTGGGGCTTGGATTATGTTTCTATCAGAGTATATTTAGTACCATAAATCAAAATCCATCAGAAGCTGTTCTTACAGAACACATACTACAAAGATAGGGAAGATAAGGGAACTGAGGTCACAGATCAATTCAAAGTAGCAATATTTTTAATAAATATTAAATTGTAAAGCATTTTCTATAAAACAAATGTAGACCTAACAGTCAAATTGAAGAAGTGAAGAGCTCTGCTTCCAGGCATTATATATAAGGGATTCCTGCAGACTGATCAGCAGGGTAGAATGGGCTAGTCAAAATACACAATATTTATTTTAAAAAATAACAATGCAAATTTAGAACATATTTGTAACTAAAAGCTACTCTGGAAAATCTCTGCTGGTAAACTTTTACTTACTTCCTGACTGATACTAATTCTGTATTCATGGTCATTATCACTTTCCCAATTAATGTCCTAGCTGTTATCAACAATATGGATAACAAAATTGGACTGGATTTTGGGGGTACAGTTGGTAGGAGGTGGTAGTAGTTAGGGAGCTGGGATGTGAACCTGGGTCCTGAAATCCCCCAGAAACACTGCTCTAACAGAAGACACATTGGGCTGCAAAGTATTTAAACCTAATATCTCTCCATTGATTTGAACCAAGTCACCTAAATGCTGGGTACCTCAATTTCTCCATCTCTAAAGTGGAATGAGTTACAGATATGAATATCAGAAGAATTGCTTACAAGTTATATATATATATGGTAGTGTAGTGGCTAAGGCACTTGACTGCCAACCAGAAGGCTGGCGGGTCAAACCCACAAGCCACTCCTTGGAAGGAAGGTTGGGCAATCTACTTCCGTAGTGATACTGCCTTGGAAACCCAAGGAGGGGTCGGTATGAGTCAGGGCCGATTTGATGGCACATAACAGAAACAAATAGATAGATAGGTAGATAGATAGATAGATAGTATGTGGGAGAACATTTATATAGAGCTTTGCAGTATTTTCTGTATGCAACCCTAAAGACCTTCTATACTTCTGTCTTAACTATTCCTGCTTGTTACCAAAAGAGCAGCAATAACAACATCATCATAATCAATAGAAAGAAAGATGCTACCTCTGAATTGTAAGAAAGAGAATTTAAGAAAACCAAAAAAC
Source organism: Orycteropus afer afer (assembly GCF_000298275.1). Classification (NCBI taxonomy): domain Eukaryota; kingdom Metazoa; phylum Chordata; class Mammalia; order Tubulidentata; family Orycteropodidae; genus Orycteropus; species Orycteropus afer. Next base: position 5,601,108 of record NW_006921709.1, read on the forward strand.
CAAAAACCCACAGCATAGAATAAATAAGTAATTCATCCCCCTGCCCTCCCCCCCCCAAAAAAAAACCCCTGCAATGTTATATTACAAATATGAACTCTTGGAGCCAAACCATATGATGTTTATTCAAGATCTGGAGTCCAATTTTGGAGGGAGAGAGAAGCAAGGAGCTACTTTGTTTCTCTCTTGAAACTTCACTATAAATGTGGGACTTGGGCATGGAAGTCTGTGTTGATGGGGATCTAGGGGAAGGAGAAGGGTGCTGACAAAGAAGTCCTGCCGACTGAGCCACAGAGGCAGGGAGGGGGTTCCCAGTAGCCTCTGGCATAACCACTTCATCGATGGAAATGCCCAACTTGCAGATGCCAGCAACCTCTGCTCAAGCTCCCACCTGCCTGAGGCTCTCTGAAATGCCCAGATGCCACACTTCTCTTGCCTCCCAGTATTTCTGGGCATGCCTGCCAGGTGTGGGGATTGGACACTGGGTTCCAATCAACTATATCAGGTCTGTCATTGAGATTTCCTGGGTCCTTCCGATATCTTCTCCTTGACGTCTCACTGCAATTCTCCCCTCCCCAAGTCACAGTAAATATCGTCTACCATTTGATGCCATACAAAAAGAGCAATAAAGTATGTCAAGTGAAAAAAAAAAAAAAGACATTTCAACACATAACATTTGAGTTTTAGTTAAGAGTCTTCCTCCTGGTAAGCCATCTGCCTTTGCTATCATATACTACAGGATTGCAGAACTATTGTCTCAGTAGAACACATTTTAGATGCTCATTCTGGTAAGTTCTGGTAGCTAGTGCCTAAAGCACTTGACTGCTAACCAGAAGGCTGGCGGTTCAAACCCATCAGCCACTCCTCGGAAGGAAGGTTGGGCAATTTACTTCTGTAGTGATACTGCCTCGGAAACCCAAGGAGGGGTCACTATAAGTTGGTCTGACTCAATGGCACATAACAACAACAACATTCTGATAAGTTTTTATGTGAGCTGTAGTCTATTTCAGGAGGGAGCTCTAGTGGCGTAGTGCCCAAGGCATTTGACTGCTAACCAGAAGGCTGGCAGTTCAAACCCACCAGCCACTCCTCAGAAGGAAAGTTGGGCAATCTACTTCTGTAGTGATACCGCCTCGGAAACCCAAGGAGGGATCGCTATTAGTCGGATCCGACTCGACAAGAGTGAGTTAGTTTTTGAGTAGTGTATTTCAGTGGCTCTCAAAGTGTGACCCATGGACTCCAGGGTTCCTAAGTCCAAAGTCAAACCACATTCTTAATGTTGCTGTTGTTAATTGCACTGATGGTACAAAAGTAAGGGTGGGCAAAACTGTTAGTGCCTTACCACAAATCAAGGTGATAGCACCAAATTGTTCTAGTTGTCATTGCATTCTTCATCACCACATCCTCAGTACAATTTTTCAGTATTGTGTGTGATGATATGGGAAGTATGCATGAAATACTACTGCTGCCGATTAAAGCATGATTGTTGTCTTGAAGAAAGAACTTATATAATTGTTTGAGCTGGAGTATTATTTTTGAAATGACATTTATGGATATTAAAAATATGGGTATTTGGCTAACATTTTCTCCAAATGAACAAAGTAAACCTGTGATGTCACTGTTCTCAATGATAAAATCTGAGATTGCAACCAAAAATTAGAATTTTAGAAAACTTTTATCTCCTACAATAAGCTTGACAGCTTCTTGATATTTATAGATTTTTTTTTCTGATGTGATCAGTGTGCTATTTTAACAATATACTTAAGCATATGAACTTTTGGTTAGCAGTCAAATGCCTTAGGCACTACACCACTAGAGCTCCAATATTATATGCTAATATTACTAATATTATGTATTAACAAATTAAAATTTTTGATATTGTATAATGAAATCTGTCCATATTTGAACAATTTCATAACTCAATGAAACAATATTTTCCAAATGACAATGCATGTTGCTGCATGGATACATGGGTAAAAGATGTATTCAAAGTGAACAGACCAATGGACTTTAATGTCATAGTACATGAAGTTCATTGATATCGTTTTAGATTCCACATAGCAACTGATCTTCAATAAACAAGGACTTCATGAGTTTTGGTATGGTATCAAGGACAAATATCCACAATTACATGAAATGGTTATTAAAATATTCCTTTCTGTTCCAATTACATATGTTGTAAGGGTGGACTTTTTCCTATAGTTCAAGCAAAACAACATATCCCAACAGACTGAGTGCAGAAGGAGATGAGGCCTCAACTGTCTTCTCTTAGATATTGACAAAGATGTGAAACAATGCTGCTTCTCTCACTAAATGTTTTGTTTTTTAGAATGTACCTATTTTGATAAATACATTATTTATAGTAACATATAATAAGCTTATTATTGTTATTTTAAATGAATAAATATTTTAAAAGTTTGTTTTAATTTCCAATACAGTAACTATTGATCAACAGTAACTGTATAGAAAAACAACTATTTACTTCCACAATGATTTTTAGAGTGGGAAGGGGTCCAAAGACCAAAACATTGAACAACTACTGGTCTATTAGATCAAATGACTGGTTGAAATTGTCTGGGTTACCATAAAGTCTGGAACCATAAGAAATATACATAATAAATTATTTTTGTATTACATTATAATATATGATGTATTCCATGTGTTGTCTCTCATTAGCAATGCATAGTTCCGTGCTCTGTGCAAAATTGTATTGAACATGGTACATTAACACTGCATTTCTGTCCATCTCAGCAAATACATCTGTGATGACCAGCCTCAGTTGGTTTGTGACTGTAGCTTTGCTGTATAAACATATGCATTTCGTATAACCCCAAATAAGTAATAATCAAGGGATTTTAATCTTTAAAAAATATAAAAGAATATACTTATGTTCCAGACTTAAAAGATACTCTGTAACTTTGACCTCACCCATGATGCAACCTTTAGCTTTGCCAGCTCCTCCTCACATTTGAAAGAAGATAATTAAGAGAGATGTGCTCAAGGTCTCTATAGCTAACCACTTTGATTAATGATATAATTGCTTTTCTTCTGTTTCATTCTTTGGCAGTGTTTGATTTGCAATTGCTAACATAAAAAAAACCATCACTCACTTTTCTATACCTTTAGGAAGTCTCTTGATCTCTTGGTCCCCATTCTTAAATTAAAAATAAGTCCAATGCCTTCAGGTCCTGAGGAAAATTCTATGAGAATCTACAGAAATGAGATAACCATTGGGCCTCTGGAAGACTGTCTTTGGGTTGCATTTTATTGAGAACGGTCTTTTTAAAATAGTGACTTCATCAGTAAAAGTTGTAATTTAAGACTATAAATGGTATTGAAAGAGATGGGGCTTTCTCTTTTCTGACTTGATACTATCAATACCATTCAGTCTTTCCCTTGTTTGACCCACCTAGAATATGAGTTCTCCAAATGTTGATGCAGCATTTGCCAACAGATACATGATGCTTGAGTCATTGTGACTTTCTTCTGGTACATACATAGAGCCTTTTTAGTCACTGATGAGGTGTCAGGGTCAGGAAGAAAGCCTAGTCTTTGTTGAGAGAAAGCAATCATTTGGAAGGGAATTTAGTTACCTTAGAAATGAAAACACTGCAATTAATGTCATGAAACAAAATGTGCTAAACAATTGAATAGAAAATGAATTTACTCTGTAAACTTTCACTAAAATCACAATAAAAATAAAAAAAAAATCTTAATCAGATATAATCCTCATGATAAGCAATTTGATTATGTGTATAAAGAGATTTAAAATGCAATACTAAATGCAGAAAAAGCTATATGCACAAAAAATTTAACATAATTTATAATAATGAAAACTATAAAAGGATAGCAAGACAGGACCGTGTTTTGTGTTGTTGTTGTACATGGGGTTATGAGTTGGAGCTGACTCAACGGCACCTAAAAGCAACAACAAATTCCCAACTAGCCATTCTTCAAAATGTAATCTCAGCATATCCCTAGTTTTAACCCTTCTGACATTAATGGGAGCTCTGGTAGTGCAGTGACTAAAGTATTTGACTGCTAATCAGAAGGCTGGAGGTTCAAACCCAACAGCCACTCCTCAGAAGTAAGGTTGGGCAATCTACTTCCATAGTGATGTTGCTGTTATGTGCCGTTGAGTCGCACCCTCCTTGGATTTCTGAAGCAATAGCACTGTGGAAGAGCATGCTTGTTATAAGGAAGGGATACACTTTCACTTTGTCATTGTTCTATCAAACAACTTGGAGCAGCCCTGTTTGGCCCTGTTATGATTGAGATTCCACTGGTTGTCTGTTATTTTGTCATGTGGTGGCTTGCATGTTGCTATGATGCTAGAAGCTATACCAGCAGTATTTGAAATACCAGCAGGGGCAACTCATGGTGGACAGGGTTCAGTGGAGCATCTAGACTAAGACATACTATAAAGGTGTGACATTCTAATTCCAAATACTAGCCAATGAAAACCCTATGGATCGCAACAAAATATTGTCCAATATAGTGTTGGAAGATGTGCTCCCCAGGTTGTAAGTTATTCAAAACACACAGTGGCCACCACAGTGGACTCAAGCATACCAATAGTGATAAAGATGGCACAGGACCATGTAATGTTTCATGTTCTGTTGTACATGAAGTCCCCATGAGTCGCATCCTGTTCAATGGCAACTTACAACAAAAGCAAGTGATTCGGCTTAGCAATTACAATTAAAATGAGCACTTGGATATCATCAGGAAGAACACGGCTCTGAGTCAGAAACTACCACTTACTTTGTAGTTTTGGGCACATTATTTAAATGTTTTTGAGACTCCATTTTCTTAACTGCAAATTGTAGATGATAATAACACCTATCTGAGACAGTTGTTGTAAGGATTCACTGAGATAATCCAAGTAAAGCATTTAGAACAGGGCTCGACACTGAGTTAGGACACTATAAAGGTTATCTGTATTTATCATTCTGATAACTATTTTCTGTTTGAAAGAGCAGGGTACACATTCCAAAGAAGCAATGACCTAGTACATGTGTCAAAATTTTCAGTTTGGACTAAAGACAATTCATGCCTGTGAAATCACAGGCTGATGAAAGATTAGTGAATGCTGCAAATAGCCTTATGTTATTTAAAACTTGGCTGGATAAGATAAAACAAGCTCAACAGCAGGATAATTATTCCTGAAATCTGCTTACTCTCCAACTTTTCTCATTTAGAGGATTCTGTCATGCAATTTCAAAGGGAAATTTGGTGGTCTGGTGATTGATAATGGGAGGGGGAGATAAGAAATGTCTCCCTTTTTGGCAACTGGGTAGATAGATTTTGTGCCAATTCCAGGACAACTATACCTCTTAACACTTTAATTCAACTAACTAGATTGGCATACCCTGGGTCCCTCCAGACAGAACAGATTTTAAACAATCTTCCCTAGGGACTTTTCAGTTTTGGGCAATGAATCAGGCATTTATAGCAGGTGAAATTATTAGATCCCAACCTAAGATTATCCTGGAATTTACAGAAACCAAACACACACACACACACACACACACACACCAAAAAACAACAAACTCACGGCCAATGAGTCCCTTCTAACTCATAGAAACCCCTGTTGGGTTTCCAAGGCTGTAAATATTTGTAGAAGTAGATCGCCCAGTCTTCCTTCTGTGGAGCAGCTGGAGGGTTTGAACCACTGACCTTCTGGTTAGTTAACGAGGCAGAATTAGGGTGAGTTGTAACATTCTTACTCAGGTCACAGCCTTATCCAGTGTAAGAAGAGTTTCCCTGGAGTGTGGCTTGCATCACCTGTTATCTTACAAGAGACAAAAGGAGACAGAGGTGAGGAGAGAGAGGGGGACCTCAATACCAAAAAGAAAGAAGATCCAGGAGTGGAGCCTGTCCTTTGAACCCAGGGTCCCTGTGCTGAGAACATCCTAGACCCAGGGAAAGATTGATGCCAAAACACATGGAGCTTTCCAAGGAACCCTGAGCCCGAACCCACAGACATTGAAAGGAGACAAGGACCTTACTCTAGAACTGACAGAGAGAGTGAGAGAACTTTCCCCTAGAGCTTGTGCCCTGAATTTGGACTTCTAGCCTCCTAAACTGTGAGAGAATAAATTTCTGTTTGTTAATGCTTGTGGTATTTCTGTTACCAGCATTAGAAGACTAAGACAGCAGTTAAGGCTGATTTTGGCCCTTTATTATCTAGTAGTCCACAATTTTTAAGACAAAAATTTCAAGGAACAGTAATATATGTAGACCTCATTAGATCTTTGATACTCTAAGTTTAACTTTGTCTTTAACAGCAGCATTGGTATCATGTGGGAGTTTGTTAGAGGAGATTCTCAGGCCCCTCCCAGACCTGCTGAATCAAGATCTGCCTTTTAAACAGACCCTTAGGTAATTAATATGCATATTAGATGTAAGAAGTACTGTTTTAAATTATAGGAGACTAATCAAAGAAAAGGGGCTCTGGTAGCATAGTGGCTAAAGCACTTGACTGCTAACCAGAAGGCTGGAGGTTCAAACCCACCAGCCACTCCTCGGAAGGAAGGTTGGGCAATCCTACTTCCGTAGTGATACTGCCTCGGAAACCCAAGTCGCTATGAGTTGGGGCCAACTGGACGGCACATAACAACAACAACAATCAAAGAAAAAGGAGCTCTGGTAGCATAGTGCCTAAGGCTTTTGACTGCTAACCAGAAGGATGACAGTTCTAACCCACTAGCCTCTTCGCAGGAGGAAGATGGAGCAATCAACTTCCGTAAAGATTTACCAACTTGGAAACCCAATGCGGGTTGCTATGAGTTGGAATCAACTTGATGGCAGTGGGAGTCAAAGAAATAAATAGACCTCCTTCAGCCTTAAGTATACCTCATCCAATATTCCAGCCCTTCTTCTTCACATTGAGGGTCAGAATAATTTTAACAAAAGAAAATCTTTCCTTTCAAATTTATAACATGACAGAATTAAGCTGAGACTTTTCAAATACACAGAAAAGTACAGAATCAAATACAATAGACCATCTGTATGTATACCTACCACTGGTGAATCACTCAGCTTCTCTGAATTCTGTTTCCTTATCTGGCAAATGGGGATCTAGCAAAATCATACATCAAAGGTCTGTTATGAGGATTCAATGAGATAGTTCCTATAAGAGTTGTTGATGAACTGTAAGATCATTGCCAATTTAAAATAAATGTTCATCGTTTTCTCACAGTCAATGAATGAAGATCCAGGGCCCGAGCAGAGCTGGCACAGCCAGTGAGGAAAGATTTGCTGAGTAAACCCTTCAGACAGAGCACTTGAAGATTTTTTTTTTTTTCTAGTTACTACTAGAGAACTTGCAATTTAAAATGCAGCAAAAAGCACTTGCACAATTATTAACATTTCATTAGTTTTCCTGGCTGAGGTTTTCACTTAATACAGTTTTTTTTTTAAGTCTGCAAATTATTTTTTGACTTAATATAGTTTTGATGTGTGCATATCAAAACTTTAGTATATTCGTGTGTTTGCTTGTTTTTGCATATCACATAATTTCCTTAACAGAAAAACCAGAAAACTCCATCATCACTGCCCCCTGCTCCATAGAGGACATGCTGGTTCTAGAAAAGTGTCGCAATTGGTGGTTTAGTTCCATGACACTCTCTTCCCTTAGGAATGGAAGGTCTAGGAAAGCCTGCCTGTGTTAAGTGTGGTAGTAATTAGTGAAAAGCCCAGCCTGCTGGTTACTCAAGTAATTTACTGAAACTTTCAAAAACTGAAGCAATGGTGAACGTTAAATGCACAAGGTATTATTACACTTGAAGACAGCTTCAAAATACTAAAAATAAAAAGTGTGCATGGGATGAATGTGAGGGAGAACCTGGCTAAGCAGGTAAAATGGCAACAGTGCTTTCTGAGAAGGGTACTACCCTACCAAATCTAGTCCTAAGGCCCATGAATTTGATTTGTTTTGGAAGAGAAACCATTTAGACCTTTTATCAAAGGAACTCTGGTGGCATAGTGGTTAATGCATTCAGCTGCTAACCAAATGGTTGATGGTTCAAACTCACTGGCCATTCCGTGGGAGAAAAATGAGGCTGTCTACTTTTGTAGAGATTTACAGCCGTGGAAACCCTATAGGGCAGTTCTACTTTGTCCTATAGGGTCACAATGAGTTGGAGTTGACTCGATGGCAATGGTTTTTTTTTTTTTTTTTTTTTAAAGTGACATGTATTGTCATGTTTTATTGTTTCTTCCCCTATTGTTGTTAGGTGAAGGGGAGTTGATTTTGACTTAACAGTGACCCCATGTGACAGAGTAGAACTTTCCCATAGGGTTTTCTATGGGGAAATCTTGCAGATCCACTGGATGGGTTTGAACCACTAACCTTTCAGTTAGTAGCCAACCACTTAATGTTGTGCAACCAGGGCTCCTAAATTCCTGTTTTATGAGACAGTTTGATTTTGTCACCTTCAGTTTTGTTGACTACAATATAACTCATCATTGTCCAACCCAAGTAAATTGGTGAGGAGTTATAGTATAAGTTCAGGCCATGACCTTGAAAAAACTATCTATCTGGATGGTAGGATGATGATTTTTCTTCTTTTGGTTGAAGTTCCACCAGTTGTTTCAGTAAAACTTTCAAGAATATTGAGATAAAGGCAGTTAAGAATTCCCATCTGTTCATCATATGAAATTCAGATGCTCTCTGTGTCTTGGTTGAGGGCGGTGTTCAGATTATAACTAACCAGGGTGGTTTGTGTCTAGGTACAGATTTGATCCTGATATACACACACACATATTTATATAAATTTTGGTTATCTTGGAAGATATTCAGATATTCATGGATGTGCTTAACACAAAGCCCTTAAAAATGCACATTACACGCATCATATGAAATATGACATAGGTTAAAATGCCGCACTGAGATGGCTTGACACAATCAAGACAAAAAGCTTGGAGAAATCAATTTTGCCAACTGTCCTGCCCCACCCCCAGCCACCAGCAAAGTTGTATGATTGAAAACAGGATTTCCTGTATGCTACCAGAGGCATCCATGACTGCTTTTATTTGTTGCCACTATTTCTGAAGTCCCTCCTTTGTGCTTTTAAATTTCTTGCCCACATTCTCCCAGGGCTCCCACATGTGCTATGGTGCAGGTCATGACTTGCAGAAGGGCAACTAGCCAAAGGGAATAGTGGGGACTGAAATCTAGCTGTACACCCTTACATAGGTTTACATGAGCTCAGAAGAAGGTTGCCTTTTCTTAATTTGCATACAGAAGTAGCAGAAGTTCTGCCTTGTCTACCTTATGTCTTATTTATCCTCTTGATCCTTGATACTGTATTTCCCATTCTTCAACCTTTTGGCTGCCTCATCACTACTACCAACCCGATCTCTACCTGGTAAACTTCTTACCCACTGCTTCTCTCTAGCTGTCCAACATGCCTTTCCAAAGGCCTCTTACCTTCTTTTTTTCCAAAGAACCTCTTCTAATGTAAATACATTATCGTGTGTAACGTATTTTCATGTGTACTTTTATATATTGTCATTTAAGACACACAGACTAAAACAAATCTCATCCATTTCGTGATTGATTCTCATGACTACCAATTAAAAAAAAAAAAGAATGAAAGCTAGGTTGAGTCAAAATGTGAAATTACTAAAAGCATAACAGGAAACAAGTGTTTGCTCAGCCAACCATTTCCTCTTGATAGTTCTCTGTGTAATGTGGTCTATGATGGACTCTCTGTTCACCCTTAAACAGATTGAAATGATCCTTGAGGGGAACTAACACTAAACCAAAGTGTTGTGTGGAAGCGAAGTTCAGCACTGAGGCTCCTAAGTTGCTGAGGAGAGGTCAGATGAGAAGGTGTATGTCTGTTGAAGGGAAGCCTTTGGAAGCTATCTTTTGTAACAGGGTAAATGTGAAATGCTACTGGGGAGAAAAAAAGGGCAGCACAAAACTGCCACTTAAGCATTGCTTCCTGTCCATGTGGCTCTAGCTACTTGCTGACAGTTATTCTTAGACCTTCATGGCTTCAAAGGTTTCCTCTTTTCTATTTTGAGTAGCAGAATATGGATTTATATCTGCATAACCCTTCTCAACTATGAATCTGTGCCCTGAAGAGAATAGCACTGTTGTTTTTCATAGCTATCAGTTCTCTTTCTTTTCAACACCTCCAAATGATTTTTAATATTAAGGACACAGATTTATGGGAAAGAGTCATTAGGTTTTCAAACTGATTTGTAGTCTCCTAATTTGCACATTCCTTTCTCTAGCAGGGGCATCTCAGAGATCATCTCAAGTCATGGGGGGCCTGACTTTTGTGATGAGTGAAAGAATCCAGGTTGGTAAACCAGATGGCCATTGAATGACCACAAAGCAAGCAAGTGTGATTTGCATTGGAATAGAATGTAATTGATTAAAGACAATTCTGTTTGGAAAAAAATAATTCATGACTAGGTAATCTAAAGTTAGCTTGATCTGTATAAATGGCAACAAAAAACTATAGGCCATTCCAACATGGAATGCTGAGGACATCTGACCCATACTAGGGAAAACTCAGTGCCCAGAGCAAGCATTTGTGAAGCCCCCACCCCCCATTTTTTTTTAAATCACATCCCTTTTCATGTTATTTCTTGAATCAGGTTTGCTTTTCCTGATATTACAACCACCTGACTGTGCTGGCCCTTTAGTAAAAATAATCATGCATGGGTTGTCTTTTATCCAGAGACCACGGCTTTTTTTTTTTAAGCAGTATTAGGGCCTGTTGCTGATGTTAATTGTTAATTGCCGTTGAGTTAATTGACTCGTGGAGACCCCATGTCAGAGTAGAACTGTGTGCCACAGGATTTTCAAGGCTGTGACCTTTTAGAAGCAGATCGCCAGTCCTGTCTCTGAGGTGCCTCTGGGTGGGTTCAAAATGTCAACCTTTAGGCTAGTAGTTGAGTGTTCAATCATTTGCATCACCCAGGGACTTCACTGGGCATCCATTTGGCTGAATGCAGGGCTGGGAATCAAGAATGCCACTGGCTCAGCCCAGCTGCCTCTGCCATGGGGTCTTAATCAGGGTCTCCTTACAAGGGTTTAAAAGGGTGACAATCTTATGCTTGAGAAGGATTACCATGGGAATATGTCAAGTGTAGCATCAAGGGATCGCCACATCTTCCCAAAGTTACTCAGCAAGTTACTGTCACCTTACTTAGCATTCATTTGAACCCTCATAACCCTCCTGAAACCATGGGCTCACATTCCACAAATGATTTTATTTGATTATACAAAGAACAAAGCTAAGAGAACACATTAGGAGTGTGGGATAGGGGTAGAATTTGTTCTAGGCAGTTTGCAAATGGATTATTGGCAAGGGGGTAACAAACAAACAAACAAACAAAAAAAAAACAGCTAGGTTAGATATTTGGTTTCTAGCACTGGGAGAAGGTGTCTTTAAATATATTTTACATAATGCTTTTGAGCAGCAGGCAGCATTATCTTCTAAGCCGTGATGTTGACAGTGAGCTAAAAAGCTATGTAATAGAGTTAAACAGAAAGCCTCCCTACTTAACTTTCCTCCAGAGCATTGTTTTCACCCAGCTGAATTTCTCAGTTATTTTAAATGTGTCCCAATGTCAGACTTGCTCAGAAATAGAGCATTGTGTCTCCCAAGAGAATGATAATTTGCTCTCTCTCTGTCTTTTTTTTTTTTTTGTAGAGCAAAATGCTAACTTTTAATAGGCTACACAGAGTAAGTCCTCCCTCAGAATTCCTGTGTAAATATTCAAACTCCAGGGTTGGGAAAAGGTTAAAAGGAGTTGACCAAGTCTACAGTGACTCTTTCTGAGATGCACTCTAACACTTGGCAGGATGAGGTGTTCATAGCAGGTGCTGGATTTGCTATAAATGGACAATTTATAAACAGAGCTGACAACTGGGAAAACAGAGCAGTGGGGAATGCCGGCATTCCAGAGGCTTGTGGTTGATTTCCTATCAGATGGTCCTCAGCATGGAATTATTGATAGCTGTTGCTCTGAAAGCAAGCCAGTTGGCTAATGCATAAAAGGGCCTGTACCACAATTCATGCATGATCTGCTGCTTTATTGTTGTTTTTAGGTGCTGAGGAGTGGATTCCGACTCATAGGGACCCCATGCAAAAAGAATAAAACACTGCCCAGTCCTGCATCATGCTCACAGTCACTGTTGTGTTTGAACCCATTGTTGCAGCCACTGTGTCAATCCATCTCATTGAGAGCCTTTCTCTTTTCCATTGACCCTCTGCTTTACCAAGCATGATATCTTTCTCCAGGGACCGGTCCGTTTTGATAACATGCCCAAAGTGTATGAGACAAAGTCTTACCATCCTCACTAAGGAACATTCTGGCTGTACTTCTTCCAAAAAGTTTTCTTTGTTCTTCTGTCAGTCCACTGCCATTGAATAGCTTCTGCCTCATAGTGACCCTCATAGGTTTTCCACGGCTGTAAATCTTTATAGAAGTAGAGTGCCCCGTCTTCCTCCTGTGGAGCAGCTAGGGGTTCAAACCGCCTAACTTTTGGTTAGCAGCCCAATGCCTTAACTACAGCACCACCAGAGCTCCTTGTTCTTCTGTCAATCCATGGTATATTCAGTATTCTTCTCCAACACCGTAATTCAAATGCATCAATTCTTCTCTGGTCTACCTCATTCATTGTCCAGCTTTCACATGCATATGAGGTGATTGAAAATACTATGGCTTGGGTCAGGTGTTTCTTAGTCTTCAAAGTGACATCTTTTATTTTTTAACACTGTAAAGAGGTCTTTTGAAGCAGATTTGCCCAGTGCAATACAATGTGGTTTCCTGACTGCTGCTTCCATGGGCGTTGATTGTGGATCCCAGTAAAATGAAATCCTTGAGAGCTTCAATCTTTTCTCCATTTATCATGATGCTGCTTATAGGTCCAATTGTGAAGATATTTTTTTTTCTTTACGTTGAGGTGTAATCTATTCTGAAGGCTATAATCCTTAATTTTCATCAGATATTTTAAGTAGGTCTCTGGGAATTAGCTCCTTGAGGTTGGTACCATTTCATTGATTAGCAATTGAATTACAAAGTCTTCTCCTCCCTTCACAACTCTGACTGAGTGTAGCTTTCCTCCCTCTGTGGAAGGCATGAGGAATGGGATCCAGCAGTTGGATTTAATAAACAAAAGAGGAGCTAGGGACAGTAGAGGAGGATTCAGAGCATCTTTTAGTGCACAAGGTTAACACAGAACCTAAGGCAAGTCATGTGCAGAACCGAGGGATGCAGTTTTGGCTGCATGTCCCTGGGGGAGAAAGGAGTAGGGTCTTTGTGCACAGAGCCCTGGGGAATAAACAGAAATGTATGGAAAATGCATTTTCTTGCTCTTTGGCACTGTGTTGGTGCTGCCATACAATAAGACCCTTAAGCAAGGCTCTGCTTTCAAAGTATTCCTGTGGTGTGTACTAATTGTCACATCATAGTTTCTATCATTTTTTGCTGTGTTTGTTTATTTATTTATTTTTGGACAAACTCTCCCAAATAGATGCTAGTTTCTAGATAGATGGCACTGGGTAGTACCTTAGATGGGTGTGGAGTCCTGCCCAGAGTTACTGGAGTGGTCATACCTGTTTGCTCTAGCTGTCTGAGTGATTTTTCCAGGAGACATAAGTTTGGCTGGGACTTAACATTTTCTCCCTACCACACCCTACTGTTTTTCTCTCCAGAGGAACAGACAAGTGCCTGATCATTTGAGGACATGTCTTTGTTAAAGAAGAGAACATTGCATAGGCCTGAAGATTTGGCTATTGATTGGATGCATATCTTAGCACAGGATTGGCTTGGGCATGAGGGTGATTGGAGTAGAAAGCAAGAGCTTTGAGGAAATCCAGAACAGGGACTGTTTGGTGCCAACTAACAGCAAAATGCATCTAGATTAGAGAAGGATGTTAGTCACTGAGGTCATTTGGAGTGCTTTTGTTACTGATGGGAAGTCATGTTTGTGAGTAGTAAGTCCTAAGTATCTTGCATCTGGGAATCTCAGGTGGGACAACTATGGTGAGCTTCCTGGTACAATGGGACAAATCATACTGAGCATCTCTTATTTGCCAAGAAATGTACTAGGTACAGTGGACCATGATGGGTCAGGGGCTGAAGTGTTCAGCTCCTAGCCCAAATGTCGAGGGTTTGAATTCTACAGGAGAAAGATGTGGCAGTCTGCTTCTGTAAAGATTTATCATCTTGGAAATCCTGTGGGGGCAGTTCTACTCCATCCTGTAGGGTTGCTGTGAGTCAGAATTGACTCATCAGCTGTGAGTTATTTTATTTTATTTTTTTTGCTACTAGGTATAGGAGATATAAAGAAGTATAAAGCCAGCCAGAAGTTTATGATGTGGTTAGGGAGATACTCCATATTCTTAAGGAAAAGTGGTAAGTCAGGACCAATAGGCATGTTAAACATGGACAAAGGAATGCTCTAGAAGTGCCCAAGAAGGCATGGGGGCAGGCAGACCAGGGATGGCTTGAAGGGAAAGAGTGGAAATGTGACAAGGAGACTATACCAGGTGGGGGTGCCATACTTAGAGTGATGAGATAGCCCCTGAGCCTGAGAGTAAAGAAAAGAAGAAAGTCCTGGGAGGCAATGTTGAAGGATAACCTTCAGACTGTGGAGGGTCCTGAAGGTCATGCAGAGTTTGGAGTTCATCTTCCTGTTTCTGATTAGGATAGGGAGACAAGGAGAGTAGTATGTCAGCAGAGGGAAGGTAGATGAGAGTGACAGTCACTGTGGGAGGACCTCACAGTGTTCAATCCCAAAGTGGCCCAGGTTTAGGTCTGCAGAGCTTATTAGACAGTTCAGGTGTGTTCTACTAGACCACTCTGCATGTATGGATCCTGTCCTCATTGGATCCATTCTTTCTCCCTCTCAGCTCTGGCCCCTGCTCCCTAACTGACTAACAGCGTAACATAAAGCTTCTGCTTATGGACTTTCCCCACAAGCACAGAGCCAAAGTGAAACAAAGACAGATTCTTTTTCTTTCTTTCTTTTCTTTTTTTTAAAGTTCACTGCTTGACTCTTATTCGTTCTTCCTCAAAGTCCCATTAGTGTCACCCTGATTTACTGGAGGCCCTGGACATTTGGACTATGGCTTGTTTTCATAGTTAACTCAGAAGGTCATCTTTGAGGTAAGAGAGCATCTGCTCAACTCGACAGACTGCTGAAGCACAGCCACAGGTCTGGGGTGGGGAAGGTTGGCGGGGCTCACCTTCTAAGCAGCGTGGGAGGAAATGAGTGTAACTCTCTTTCCTGATACCTTTTCCCATTCTCTAATACCTCAAAATATGGCCTGCAGACAAATAGCTTGGGCATCACCTGGGAGCTCGTTAAAAATGCAGAATCTTAGGCTCCACCCCAGACCTACTGAATCAGAATTTGTGTTTTTAGCTCAGCGGTTCAGATGGGCATTAGTGTGTTTGAGAAGCACTGCTTTCAAACTCGCTGGACAGTAGAATCACCTGTGGAGCTTTTAAAAATGTACCCTGACATATTGCCTATCCCAGACCAATTGAACCAGAATCTCTAGGGGTGGAAACCTGGCACTGTTTTTTGTTGTTGTTGTTGTTGTTGTTGTTTGTTTTTAAGCTTTCCAGATGATTCTATGTGTAGCCTGAGTTGAAAACCGCTGGCCTATGTTCTGGGTTACCCACTCAATTCCCAAATCACTGAATTCCCCTCATTTGTAAAAGAAAATACCACTGACCTTTTAGTCACAAACTCAGACAGAGTGAAAATAATGATTAAGCTTTTACGTAGAAGCTGGTTATGAAGCTCCTGGCCAGGAACATATGTAATCACTGCATTCACGTGTAAGTGTCAAGATGGCAGCTGGTTAAAATTCTTGGGAGCCAAATTCTTGAGGGAGGATCTGTGTAGAGTGTGGATGTTAAATATCTTAAGGAGACAGTATCTAGCCCTGGTCCCCTAGTAGCCATGATCTCTGCCCATTGATAGTGGAAATAAAATTGCAGAATTTAGAGTATTGGTTTTCACACAAATGATTATTGTCAAGAAATATAAAAAGATTTAAAAAGTTTTCTACCAATCCTCAGGCTAGGGTAGATATCTAGCTTCAATAATGATTGTGACTATGATGTTACATTTTCTTTCCCATTGAGGCCTCTCAGAGCCTTCCTTGGGCCTTCAGGACAGAGTGCTGAGAACCTTCATTGATGAATCTCAGTGAATCTCAAACTAGTCTCTGATTTCCCCAGTGCTCATAGTTCTTTTATAGGATCAGGGTTTTGCACTAGCCAATTCAGATCCTGAGCCAATTTTGGTCAAAGCTTGAGGACGTTGGGAGCTCCATTTTTTCTATCTGCCTCAGACCTGGTTCTCTGTGTACCTGCAATGGTGATGGGCCAGAGCACTGCTGTAGGTGTTGTGACCTTTCTCTTAAAACAAACCAAACTCACTGCCATCAAGTCGATTCTGACTTACAGTGACCCTCTTTGGGTTTCCAAGATGGTAAATCTTTACTGAAGTAGATTGCCCAATCTTTCTTCTGTGCTTAAGTCATTATTATTGTTCCCTTCTTGTTTGAGCTCTAGCCTGCTTGACTGGAGTCTATACATGTTCTTTAACCCTTCCTCCCACTGCCGTGGAGTTGGATCTAACTCATAGCGACCCCTCCTTGGGTTTCTGAGGCGATATCACCATGGAAGTAGATTGCCCAATCTTCCTTCTGAGGAGTGGGTGGGGGGTTTGAACCGTCAATCTTCTGGTTAACAGTCAAATGCCTTAGGTACTATGTTACCAGAACTCCTAATCCTTCCTAGAGACCTTTTCCAGGGCTAGGATCCTGCTTTAAACCAGTACCACCTGGAACTGTTGTGCTGAAACTACTTGTTTGCCCGGGTTCCTAGGTGCTGTGTCTACTCAACAGCTAAGCCCATCATACATATTGTTCTGGATTGAGTCTTGCCACTTTGTATAATGTAGTTTGAACCACTTACTACCCTCATCAGGGCCTTTCATCTTATGCGGCTATGGTGCCTTAGGCTCACTTTTCCTCTCTTGTTTTCTTTCTTCTTCCTTTGATTTGGCATTAAGATCTCAGTATAACTCACAACCCCTTTGTCCCCAATAGCATAGAACCTACTCAAATGTAACCATGGGGACAATGCTATCCTGATTGTCATTCTCAGTAACAGTGGTGACATTATGTTAGTTGATAAGGAAACACATTTGGAGATTAACTGGACAATGGTGGCAAGAAGACCACCAACTCTTCTCACTTTGAAACATCTCGCGCTTCTTCAATACTACATTATATAACATGTCAAGATGACTGTGAGAAAACCTGAGGAAAAAAAAAAGTGGAAATCAAATGCTGATGTTAAATTTGAGAGACATTTGTGTTTTGCTTTGTGATTGGTTCAGGGGTATTTGTGAAATGAGCACTAAGTCCAGAAATAAACAGTTGCTTTCACTGAAGGTAAATGACTGCCTACTGATTGCTTGTGAGGAGCCTGGGCCGCCAGTCATGGCGGCTCCTTCAGGGATAACAGAATATTTTCTACTCTTTGGAAGCAGATTCATGAGGAAGATCAGAGGATTTTTTGAGACATTGTTGTTGTCTGTAAAAGAATTTATAATTTGCACCTTGCCGTGCCCAAGTTGCTCCTAGGCACCCGAACTCTGGTGCTTGAAGTTGCTATGACTTCTGTCCAGACAAGTAGCTTCTTGGGCTATTATTTGTGTAATTAAACGTCTAAACCTTTTCATTGAAAATGATAATAAAACGTTTAAAGGTATGTTGCTTGTAAACTTTTTTTTTTGTCTTTTCATTTATTGCCATTCATTGCCTTTTATCATGGGCCTGATGGTTGGCCAAGCCAAGTTAATTACTGCCCTATTGTTTTTGGAAGGCTAGGGGACAGCAAAACTATTAATAGGTTAATAAATTTGGGCTATAGAAGAGCCTGGCTGCTTTCCTCTTGCTCTGTCTCTTGTTAGGCATGTTGTTTAGCTTTGGCGAAATCTGAGAGGGTGGGCACAATGAAGTTAGCCACTGGTGTGGTTGACAACACTGATTAATAAAGAAAATAGCAATGTTGCTGTTGTTATTGTGAGGCGCCATCGTGTCGACGCTGACTCATAGCGACCTTATATACAACAGAATGAAACACTGCCTATTTGTGCCCTATTGTCACAATCCTTGGTATACCTGGTATTGACGCAGCCACTGTGTCAATCCATCTTGTTGAGGGTCTTCCCCTTTTTAGCTGACCCTCTACTTCACCAAGCATATCTTTCTCCAGGGAATGGTCCCTTCTAACAACATGACGAAAATTGGTGAGACCAATTCTGGCCATCCTCACTTCCAAGGAGCATTCCAGTTGCACTTCCTCCAGGACAGATTTGTTTGTTCTGGCAATCCATGTTATTTTTAGTATTCTTCACCAACATTACAATTCAAAGGCATCAACTCTTCTTCAGTCTTCCTTATTCATTGTTTAGCTTTCACATGCATATGTTGTTGTTGTTTAGCTTTCACATGCATATGAGGAGACTGAAAATACGATTGCTTGGGTTAAGCACATCTTAGTCTTCAAAGTGGCATCTTTGTTCTTCAACACTTTAAAGAGGTCTTTTGCAGAGATTTGCCCAGTGCAAATGAGTGGGCAGCAATTCCAGGTATCAAGTGACTGAGAGGGTTGGGGTGGGGGTGGGTTCACCATATGGGAAAATGGAAAGGGGGAGAATTCCAAACTGAAAATGTTCACCCTGTATTAGTTAGAAAAGTGTTATCCTTCTGCTCAAGATCCATGGCTTACCTTAGCATTGAATCAGTGTTAAAAATTAGCATAGTGTGCTTACAAAAATACCTCATGATGGAGGACACAGTTGGCAAGAAAACATAGAATGTGTGTATTATTTGCCTAAAAATACAGGACTCATTGCTGATGAAGAAAGATTAAGTGACTTGCTCCATGTTGCCCAGTGACACGGGTTTATTATCTCATCTAGGCTTCCCATAAGTATATCTTTCAAATAAGTATCCTCATAGCATGGAAGGTATACAGAGAAAAAAAAGGATGGCTTGCAATTTTTACAAAAGATCTTGATGTAGAATAAAACTTATCACATGTGTGAATTCTTGTTGTTGCTAGATGCCATCGAGTTGTTTCTGACTCATATAGACCCTGTGTACAACAGAACAAAACATTGGCTAATCCAGCACCATCCTCACAGTTATTGCTGTGTTTGAGCCCATTATTGCAGCCACTGTGTCAGTCCATCTCACTGAGGGTCTTCTTTTTTTGCTGACCTTCTTCTTTCCCCAGCAAGATGTCCTTCTCCAGGGACTAGTCGCTTCTGATAATATGTGCAAAGTCTTGCCATCCTTCTAAAGAACATGCCAGCTGTACTTCTTCCAAAACAAATTTGTTTTTCTTCTGGCAGTTCATGGTTTACTCATTGTTGTTGGAATACACCATAATTCAAATGCATCAGTTCTTCTTTGGTCTTCCTTATTTTTTGGTAGAATACATAGGCAGAGAAAATGAATAACCTAAGTGACCTCATGTAATAGCAAAATGGTTGAAAGTGTGGGTTTGGGACTTAGAATTCTTGGTCAAATACTGGGTCCATGGCATACAAGCTCTGTGACCTTCAGTAGTTTTCTTCAAAAATTTGTTTTCTTCAGTGGAAGTCTATTGACCACCCACTATATGCCTGGTAGACTCTGTGCAGTAAAAAAAAAAAAAAAAGTCCCTTCTCTCATGAAGCTTACATGCTAGAAGGGTGAGATAGATAATAAAAAAGTAAACGTATGTTGCATCAGATGAAAATAAGTTAGTTGCAGAAAGAAAATTAAAGCAAGTTGAGGAAGAATAGGAGTGTTGGGGTAGAGGATGCCAGTAAAGGGAAGACTTCACAGACGTCTAAGTGGAGATCTAAAGGAATTCCCCAATCTCCTCTAGCCTCAGTTCCCTCATGCTCCACTAATGGTAGGTTGAGTTATTATTAGAGTTATTATCTTTCTTTGTCAAATGGGAAAATTAAGTAGATTTGTAAGGACCTATGCTACAATAACACACCAATGATTCTTTGTTTTTGACCTGTATGATGAAACATGTTCTTAATGGAATCTTGGACTTGATTCTCACTCTCTATCTATACTTACCTAAACCTATCACAATTGCCAACTCATTTGACATCAGGTGGAGATGTTAATGTAAGGCTGAGAACTAAGCCATATTGAAATGTTGGGAACAGAGGCTTAATTCCATATGCAATGGAACTTTTCATTGCAACTTTTAAACCAGGATTTTATCTGGTGGGGAAAGTAGAGTATATGAAATATGTCTGTATGGATTCTTAAGAATGTTTCTGTGAATACAAGACTCTCCTCCCTTGCTTGCAGGGATAATAGTAAAACTCATTAAACTTTGAGTAGACAAAATGTACAATGGATCTTATTATGAAGAAACTAAAGACACAGCTAAGAGCTCCGCCCAGTTGGCATTTCTAAAGCTAATGCATCTTAAAAAACAGAGATCTCATATGCCACGGCCCTAAAAGGTTCTGGAGTCTTTGTATTTGTCATCCAATATCTGAGAAGTGACTTTTGCTGTATTTGCAAATGGAATAAAGTGTTTCAATCTGTATGCAAACATTTATGTACCGGGAAATGTGTTTTCAAAAAGTGATGGAAAATCGTTTACGAAAGCAAGTATTTGGAAGATTCCTCTCATTGACTTCTGAACATGTTTCTTTCTTTCTTTTGAATAAACACTGCATTCTCTAAACCTTGATTTCTCTCAGCAACATGACTCTAAACCTCATTGAGTAGACATTGATACCCAGAAGTGTTCTGACCTCTCCATTGAAATTATGATAGATCTGTTTATTTTTTTAGATGGTTTGATTAAAAATTGAGAACTGATTCTCCATGATGCTTTGCTAGATAGGCTAGACTCTTGCATGACCCTGAGGTCTGTTCCTTAGAAAGGTGTGTTTGGACTAGGTTTACTGGTCAGATAGAGACTGGTGAAACCCCAGAGACTATGGCCCTGAGTCACCCTTTGGTCCTGGAGTTGAATTCACTCCTGAGACTTAACTCTCAGTCAAACAACAGACAGGATTATGAGCTGAACACCTATGCCAGAGTGATGCACTCCTTAGAACAATCTATCATGGGAGATCAGAAGGGCAGCATTTACACAGGCAGGAAGGTAGAGAGGCAGGAAAGCACTGGCAGTAAGAACACATGAAAAGGATAACCACAGGGAGGAAGTGAGAGGAAGTGGGAGGAGAGCTGTTACACCGCAGGAAATGTAACCACTGCAACAAAACGTGTATGAACTATTGAATGTAAAACAAATCTGCTTCGTAAAATTTTACCCAAATTGCAAAAAAAGTTAAAAATAAATAAATAAATGTTTGCTTGAAAGTTAGAGTCCTGGATCAAATACTGAGTCCACCACATACTAGCTCTGTGGCCTTGGGCAGATTTCTATGACCTGACATTAAGGACTGAAGGGGATGCCAGCTTCACGATTGTTCCAGAGAGTCAAGGTGTATTACGACTCCATTGGCTCAGAACCATAGAACTCTTTTTTCCTGGTGGATTCTAGATCTAATGATGGAAGAATTTGACCTTCCCATTTCAAAGACCAGGTACGTGTCGACTGGTGCACCTTGGTTACTCCTGGTAACAGTTTAGTCAGAGAGGTTTGAAAGAATTTATTGGATTGAAAGAAGCTGAGATCAGTTACCAGTAGTGTCAGTAGGCTCATTTGTAGCGGTCCCTCAATCAATGTCTGGTTCTTTAAAGCTATCTATTTTCCTTTTCATTTTTCTCCAAGAACACCACATGATCTTTAGTAGCTAAAAGTTATTTGAGTCTAAAGGTCCTTCAGTCTGCATCCATGGAAATCCCTACCAGAAAGAGACATACATTTCAGTATGTTTGGGCTACTTTTTTTTTTTTTTTT
>NW_006921709.1:5628014-5629387 GCF_000298275.1 Orycteropus afer afer
AGGCAAGTGTCTTAGCCACTATGCTACCAGAGCTCCTTGTTAAGTGTACTTAAATATAATTGTTTATTAATTTTTAAATATGCAATTAATATACATCTACATTTTCATTATGTAAGTCAGATACAACCCATAGAGCTGTAGTTGCCTTTCACCTCTTGACTTTAACTCTGATTTTGGGCTCCTCTCTGGAGGGAACCACTATTAATAATATAGCATGTACCCTTTCATACCTTTTCTCTGCTCTCATATACATACATAGGTAAAACTCACTGCTGTTGAGTCGATTTGATTTGACTCATAACAACCATTCCTTGGGTTTCCACGGTGGTTTCTGTATGGAAGTAGATTGCCCAATTTCTGTCCAAGGAGGGGCTGGTGGATTTGAACCACCAGCCTTCTGGTTAGCAGTGAAATAGGCACCTGAACAAATATTTAATACTGCTTTTTATGTGTGGTATGTTGTTGTTGTTGTTAAGTGCCGTCTCGTCGGACCCGACTCATAGCGACCCCTCCTTGGGTTTCCGAGGCTGTATCACTACGGAAGTAGATTGCCCCATCTTCCTTCCGAGGAGTGGCTGGTGGGTTTGAACCACCAGCCTTCTGCTTAGCAGTCAAGTGCCTTAGGCACTACACTACCAGAGCTCCTGGTATATGTACTTTTGACACAGATGATGTCATAATGTATGTATTATCCTGTTACTCTACACTATATTTTGGAAGCTGTTTCATGTCTGTTCATGAAGAGGAACACCTACATTTTAACCCCTTTGTAATCTATCACAATTTATTTAGTGATTGCCCTACTGGTGATCATTACATTTCTCCCCCACATTTTTGCTATTACGAGTCTTGGAAAAAACATCCTTTGTATGTCTCCTTGTTACCATGTGGCCGGTTGTTCTCTTAGGCTGATAATGAAGAAGTAGACTTGTTGAAAATTTTGCTTTTAAATGAATTTGCATATTATTATTCACAATATCTAGATACCTTTGAAGTAGGGAAAAAAAAACCAAACAAACTCACTGCCAATGAGTTGATTCCAACTCATAGCGACCCCCACTGGGTTTCTGAGACAGTAAATCTTCATGGAAATAGATTGCTCCACCTTCCTTCTGGGGAGTGGCTGGTGGGTTTGAACTGCCACCCATCTGGTTAGCAGGCAAATGCCTTAGGCACTGCACTACCAGAGCTCTTTTTTGAAACAGAGTAGGACATGTATTTGCATGGCATTGTTTATTCAGCCTGAAGATAATGCTCAGTGCCAAAAATATTTGAGGATTTTGTAAATTCCAGGAACCTCCTATTTAGGACCCTCTAGCAGACTGGGGACTCTCTGGTAGCATAGTGGCTAAGGCACTTGACTGCTAACCAGA
>NW_006921709.1:5630046-5633435 GCF_000298275.1 Orycteropus afer afer
ATATATATATATATATATTTAAAGAAAAAGTTGTACTCAGAGGGAAGAAAGAGAAATCTCTAACCAGAAACAAAGAAAGAACACCAAAGTAGAGTGTTAAGCTCATGAACAGATGCCACAATGATTCAAGGGATAATTAGATCTTGCCTTGTGCCTCAAATACCTGGGTGGAAGGTGGGGTTTTAATGCACAAAAATATATCCTTGGGCTACTGGAGGCTGCTGAGATACCAGCATAAAACAAGGGCCATGAATGCCTGCTCTTTCAGTAAAAGGTCTAATTTAAAAGTTCTGCTACTGGCCTGGGAAACTCCAAAGAAGTTCAAGTGTACCTGGGTTCTAGTGGGGAAAAAAAAAACCTCCCATGATAAATTGAAACTCTCCATGTATGCCTTGTATGGATGTGGAATCCAGATTTAACCTAGAGGTGTCTTGGAAGATTACAAACTAAGAAACAAATGGTTAAAATGTTTGTAGACTGATGAAATCCTTGGAGTTTCCATCATAATAATGCTCAATATGACTCTCTACATTTCTACAGTTCACAGCATACAAATTCACACATATGTATATTGTACACACATACACACATATCATATAGTGAAATAATAGGAGAACAAAAAATAGGAAAATTAATACCCAAATAACTTAATAAATCACTATGAAATTTATGCTACTATAAAATGAGTATGCTTAAGATAAAGAACTAAATAATAATAGGAAATCATAATGAAACAGAATACTGGAAAAGGGAGCAGCCTCATTTGAAAAATATAAAATTCTAAAAAGGAAAATTACAGTCATTGAAATTAATTGTGCTTTGTGAATACGCACACACAATGAAACAAGGGTTTATCATTCTAAGATATAATTAACGGTGACTGAATAAAGTAAAGCTATGGTACAAATTGGGCCCTATTGATATGCCGTGTTGTTGTTGTTGTTATATGCCTTCGAGTTGGACCTGACTCATTGCAACCCCTCCTTGGATTTCCGAGGTGGTATCACTATGGAAGTTGATTGCCCAACCTTCCTTCCGAGGAGTGGCTGGTGGGTTTGAACAGCCAGCCTTCTGGTTAGCAATCAAGTGCCTTAGGCACTACTCTACCAGAGCCATAAATACATTGAGTTGTCATGATTTCCCATTCACCTAATGTAAAAAATCAGTTCTCTTTATTCATAACCTGAAAGTGAAGGTGTTTTGCATGTGGCAAGGATATCAGTTTTGAGAGGTCAAAGGGTAGAATGCCATGGATTGAATTGGGTCTCCCCAAAATATGTGTCAATTTGACTGGGCTGTGATTCTCAGTAGTTTGACAGTTATGTAAAGATGCAATTTGGCAATTACGTAATGATGTAACCATCCCCCTCATGTGATCTAATATGATCAGCCAATCAGTTGTATAGGGATTAGAGTGGGATGCAACACCCTTACTCAGTTCATAACCCTGATCCAATGTGAGGGGAATTTCCCTGGGGCGTGGCCTGCATCACCTTTTATCTTCCAAGAGATAAAGGGGGAGAGAAGTGGGCAGAGAAGGAGGAACCTCAGTATTACCAGGAAAGAAATGCTGGGAGTGGGGCATGTCCTTTAGACTCAAGGTCCCTGTGCTGAGAACCTCCTAAACCTAGGGGAAAACTGATGCCAAGGCACATGAAGTTCTCCAAGGACAATGGATCTGCAGATGTTGAAAGGAGATAAGGACTTTTCCATAGAGCTGACAGAGAGAGAAAGCCTTCCCCTAGAGCTGGCATTCTGAATTCAGACATCTAGCATTAAAGACTATAGACTTGAGTAGGATCCTGTTACCAAATTCAGAGGATGATGGTGTAGGCTGGACAGGGATGAGTTGGTGCCTGGAACAAGCACTTAAAAAGAAGTAATTTCTTCTTGATCTCTTCTGTTTTTATAGAAACTGAAACATCTGTTGGTGGTGTGTACATGATGTCCAACATCTGAATAAAAATTAGAACACAGGTCCAATTGACAAATGGACTTATATCCATTCCTTGTGTAAGAGTGGTCTTTGTAATGGCAGCTCCAGTCAGGGAACATTGTCCTCCCATCCCAACTTCACACTCTTTAGGACTTTCAATGGTCCTCCAATTTGCTCTTGGCTTTGCTCCTGCTAAGATCTGCATCTTCCTTCTGCTACTTTTGTTCCAGTCTCTCTTTTGCCTTCCCTAAGTCTCAGTTTTCTTAGCTGTAAAAGTGCAGTGATTGGTCCATTAATAAGGACTTAGGAACTGTGTTTGCCTTCTTAATGTGTCCTAGTTTCCATCCAGATGTGTGATGTTGTTGTTGTGTTGTTAGTTGCCACCGAGTCCTCTCCGACTCATAGCAACCCTATGGACAGCAGAACGAAACACTACCCAGTCCAGTGCCAGCTCCATGATCCCTGGTATGGCTGAGCTCATCGTTGTACCCACTGTGTCTATCCGTTCTGTTGAGGGCTTTCACTTCTTTTGTTGACCTTCCACTTTACCAAGCATGATATCCTTCTCTAGGGAATAGTCTCATAACCTGACTAAAGTAGGTGAGATGAAGTTTGGCTATCTTTGTTTCCAAAGAGCATTCCAGCTGTACTTCTTCCAGGACTTATTTGTTAGTTCTTTTAGCAATCCATGGTACTTTCAGCATTCTTCTCCAGCACCACAACTCAAAAGCATTGACACTTCTTTGGTCTTCTTTATTCATTGTTCAGCTCTCACATGTATATGAGGCTATTGAAAATACCATAGCTTGTGTCAGACTCACCTCAATCCTTAAGGAGATATCTTTGCTCTTCAGCACTTGAAAGAGGTCTTTTGCAACTGATTTGCCCAGTGGTATATGTCGTCAGATATGTTGACTGCAGCGTCCATTGGCATTGATTGTAGAACCAAGTTATATGAAGTCTTTGACAACTTCAATCTTTTCTCCATTTATTGTGAGACTGCTTATTGGTCAAGTTGTGAGGGTTTTTGTTTTCTTTATATTGAAGTGTAATCTATACTGCAGACTGTATTCTTCAAGGATCCTCAGTAAGTGTTTCAAGTCATCCTCACTCTCAACAAGCAAAGTTGTGTTGTAGTGTATCTTAGGTTGTTAATGAGCCTTCCTCCAATCCTGGTGCTACACTCTTTGTCATATAGTCCAGCTTCTCGGATTATTTGCTCAGCATACAGATTGAATAAGTGTGGTAAAAGGATACAATCCTGATGCACACCCTTCTTGATTTTAAGCTGTGCAGTGTCCCCTTGTTCTGTTCGAATGACAGCCTCCTGATCTACATACAGGTTCCTCATGAGCATAATTAAGTGTTCTGGAATTCATCTTCTTCTCAATGTTATCCACATTTTGTTATGATCCACACAATGGAATGCTTTTGCATAGTAATAAAACACAAG
>NW_006921709.1:5634635-5635173 GCF_000298275.1 Orycteropus afer afer
CTTTTACATTCCAATCACCATTGATAATCAGCACATCTTGGTTGCATGTTCAATCAATTTCAGATTGCAGAAGTTGGTAAAAATCTTCAATTTCCTCATTTTGGCTTTGGTGGTTGGTGTGTAAATTTGAATAATAGTAGTATTAACAGGTCTTCCTTGTAGGTGTGTGGATATTATCCTATCACTGACAGCATTGTACTCCAGGACAGATCTTGAAACATTCTTTGTGATAATGAATGCCACTCCATTCCTCTTCAATTTGTCATTCCCAGCATAGTATATCATATGGTTATGTGATTCAGCTGGTCCATTTCAGCTCACTAATGCCTAGGATATCAATTTTTATGTGTTATATTTCATTTTTGACAACTTCCAATTTCCCTAGATTTACACTTTGTACATTCTATGTTCCAATTATTAACTGATATTTGCAATGGTTTCTCCTCAGTTTGAGTCATGTTACATCAGCAAATGGAGGTCCCAAAATATATGTGATGGACATGATAATAGCAAAAGGGAGGAAAGAGAACAGAAACCA
>NW_006921709.1:5635668-5640711 GCF_000298275.1 Orycteropus afer afer
TTTTAACTTTCTCATTATTTCTAACAACACAAACTCAAGAGAGGTTTTGAACTTGCTTTAGGAAAAGGAGGCCTTAGGAGAATTTGGGCAGTGGGTCAGTGTAGAAGGCAAAGCTTGAGAGGTGTCAAAAGATAATGGCAGTAGAAAATGAAAGCAGGTAGACTCACCCTGAGGGACTCAGAGAAATGAGTATCTGGAAGCTGACCCAGACTGACAAATCGTATTGTTGTTAACTAATGTCAGGTCAACTCCCAACTCATGGTAGCCTATGCAAAATGGAACAAAACACTTGATGGTTCTGCACCGTGCACATGATAGCTGTGGATGAGACCATTTTCCTGGAGTCCCTGAACTTTCTCATATCTCTGCTTCTTTGAATTTCTCAAGATCGCTCTTTTAGAAGGCAAGAAAGAACATCACACATCCCACCAAAGTAAGGAAACTCTGGATTCATTTTCTCCCAGTATTATTGTTTCATGGTTACATAGTACTCCCAGTGAGGCATATTCTACTTCAGGTACCTGGTGAGCTAGCTACCACTGTTTGTTTCTTTAAGAGAAGGTTTCCTGAGAGTTTCAAACGATCAGTTCGAAAACAGACATTGGGATATAAAGTACCAGTTCAAAAGTTAAGCCCACTGATAATGCAGTTAATTACTAATGGTCTAATGCTGACAACTATCTATTGGAATAAAAGGTTGCTGATGTTTGTGAGTCAATGGTCAATAGCTGAGGACACAGTGTCATCCCAGTTCACAACCTAATTAAACTGGCTTGTTGTAATATCTAAAATACTAAGAAACAAGCAATCACTTATTCATAGTAGGTGGACTTAATTTGATTGTAGATATACTTGGTTGTTTTGAGAAATACAGCTGGCTTAGGTTTCTCTAGCAATATATGAAACAACAACAAAACAAAAATGGAATTGATTTCAATTCATGGCAAACCCATGTGTGTCACAGTAGAACTGTACTCAGTTCTACTGTTTTTCAGTGGTTGATTTTTTGGAAGTAGATCCCCAGACCTTTCTTCCAAGGCACCTCTGGGTGGTCTCAAACCTACAACCCTTTGGTTAGCAGCCAAGTGCCTTAACTGCACCATCCAGGGACTCCTAGCAGTTTATACACATTGATAAATCTTTCCTGATGTTCTTAGTCTTGTTTTTTTTTTTTTTTTTTTTAAATCTAATTGGCTGCAGTTAAAGTGTCTGAGCTTGAAAAATGGTAAAAAAGTACATTATGGTAAGTGCAATAAGACTAATGGCTCAAAGTTACATTAAAAAGGGGGAAAATATCCTTATATTATTCTAGTTAATGTACTGCACTGATAATGTCAAAGCCTAAAAGAGAATAGCAATTATGTAGTCATTGAAACAATATTTTCAAAGAATATTTAATGTTTTAAGAATATTCAGAATTTGCTCCTGTTATAGAGTGTAAACGAACACATTACGAAATTCTATTTTGGAATTGTGAACAAAATTAAGAACAGACATCTTGCTTTGATTTCAAGGAGTTTCTCTTACCAATGAGCCCAAAATTAATAGCAAAAGCCTGGCCCCAAATTGCAAAACTACTAACTTGATTTTTTTTTTTTTTAAACATCCAGAACTGCTAACTACTTTGCGTTGTTGTTGTTATGTGCCGTGGAGTCGGACCCGACTCATAGTGACCCCTCCTCCTTGGGTTTTCGAGGCAGAATCACTATGGAAGTAGATTGCCCCATCTTCCTTCCAAGGAGTGGTCGGGGGGTTTGAACCACCAGCCTTCTGGTTAGCAGTCAAGTGCCTTAGGCACTATGCTACCAGCGCAGCGCTGGCAATTCGCCTTTTCCAGCTAAGAAAGTGTAGTCAATCACAAATCCATTATCTCACAGTTTAATGAGAAACATTGTGTTCTTCCTTGATTTTAATTTCAAGAGGTCTCAGCTACAAATATGGAAGAGACAAATTTTCAGGAGTTACTTTTTAATACTAACTCAATAATCATTAGGTACTTTGTCACCATGGAAACTTGTATTCATTGAGCAAAAAAAAAAAAAGATAACCTATATTTAAACTTCTGAAAACCTCTAGTCTGCAAGAGTGTTTTTTCTTCCTGTACAGAGAAGTGCTTCTCCAATTTGCAAATTGAGCAATCAAGCATTGCGTTGTTGTTTGAACGAATTCAAAGGGTTATTTTTTTGACAAATGCAATCAGCCTAGTCTACTTTGAGCTACTCGTTTTTAGAAACAAAATAATCTCCCTAATAAAACAGAATAACTGCTTGAAATAAACCTTGTTTTAATGATTTTTAACAGAATAATCCCAATTTTGTCCTATATGTGTATTAATGTGTATATGCAAAAAAATTAAGTCTATGTATTTTATATATATTTATATATATATATATATATATATATATATATACACACACACACACACACACACACACACATAGGTAGGAGCTCTGGTAGCATAGTGCCTAAGGCACTTGCCTGCTAACCAGAAGGCTGGCGGTTCAAACCCACCAGCCGCTCCTCGGAAGGAAGATGGGACAATCTACTTCCATAGTGATACTGCCTTGGAAACCCTAGGAGGGGTCGCTATGAGTCGGGTCCGACTCCACGGCACATAACAACAACAACAGCATACATATATAGTCTATGTATTTACACACAAATACATAAGCACAAAGATATAGAAAAAGACTTGAAATTAATAATAAATATTAACAATGATCACCCAAGTGGTAGGATTAGGTATCATTTTAATTTTCTTCTTTGTATTTTCCTGTAATTTATTTTTATAATGGTTTAATTTTAATTATTTTCATAGACTTTTTTTTTTTTTTTAAGAGAGAGAAACATTATAGGAGAAAAGCAAATTAAAATGAATGAAATCTAGTACTTAGTGCAAAATCGTATTGCAAAAGAAAAAAAATTCTTTGAAGTTATAAAAAGAGTAGTGTTCTCAGGAAAAAAGAGAAAGGAAGATTGTAAATTGTAACTGGGTCAAGTACATGTACAACTTTCTTTCCAAACTCAGGCATTTCTCTTTGTACAACTGCATCCAAACTCTTTGGAGCTAATTGCTTTTAATCTCTGGAAGACAAGGATCTGAACTAATTGCAAGAAAGATCACATTTGCGTCTGGCAAAGTGTCCCAACCAGCACTGCATTTGTTCAGGAGTGCTGACCTTACATGTGGCTCCATGGGCCATTTTTTGAGTAGCTGTCCTGATCTAGTTTTGGGTGGTGCTTCCACAAGCTTTTCTGTTTTTTCCTGGCACACTGACGAGCCCCCCTGGAAAATCCAAGTCTGATCCTGTCATGACCCACAGTGGTTACACTACTAGGCTCCTGCTTCATCCAGCCTGAACTGGACTGGAGCTTGGACATGAGAACTGTTCCATGTGAACGGTGGTCAGGTTCCCCCCTTTCTTATTCTTAGAGATTCTATTCAGCTTATTTAGAACCTCAGCTTTCATCTTGAGATCTGGGATACTGGCCACCTGGTGACATTGCTCTGAGATTGCCCCAAATGCTGATCCCCAATAAGAAATGGTACCTCTCCTGTTTGAGCATGCCAGTCACACCCAGCGAGGTTGGCCTTTTATGTAAAGGCTGGATTTGCAAACAAGATCATGAGATCAAGACAAAGACAACTTCAAGACTGAGTTTAGAGGACTGTGTTATATATTTTTTGGCTTGTTTCTGAGCCAAGATTAAAAAGAAAAAAATAAAAGAGTCAACATTTTCAAAGCTGGTATGGTGACTATAATTATTTTGGTGAAATAATTTATCTGAAAATAATAATCTGTATCATAGATTCTATGCTCTAGGCATGAAAGAAGCAAATCTTTGTTTCAAATGTGATTTTCAAAGGAGATAATACATTTAAGTGTGTAGCCCATATATAAGTATTCAACCAATGTTAACTCGTGAGGGTTATCTGGAACACTAGGACTGTAAGCCTGCATCTTGGGTTGTGTTTCCTCTGAGTTAGAGAACAATTTTAATTAGAGCAATGCTGCTTTTGTTTCCAGACTAGAAATCTGTCTCAACTCTTAGGGTTTTGTTTTTTTTTTAAGTGCTATTTCATTTTTTGAGCTCCTTACAAACAACATGTTCTGTTGGGGGAAAGGGTAGAAAGAGATAGTGGTACAGGATGATGTCTTCCCTGTATGTCTGTTTTTTTTTTTTTGTGACTCCATGGAATGAGTCAACTATTCAACTATCTGGAGAAATTTTCTCTTAATTAAGGGATGGGCTTGACCCATGTCTCTCCTGGATAACCAGAGGGATTTGGCCAAGGACCTGGTAAGATGGATGTCTTGTTTCAACAACAGTCCTCTTTCTTACTCAGTAGGTTGTTTACTCAAGAAGCTCTGGTGGAGCAATGGTGAAGAGCTCAGTTAGTTGTTAACAGAAGAGTTGGTGGTTTGAACTTACCCACTGGCTCTCAGGGAGAAATACATGGTGTTCTACTTATGTAAAGATTACAACCAAGGAAACCTTATGGAGAAGTTATAAGTTGAAAATTGACTCTACAACATCTATTAACATCAAGATTTCCACTCAGATTTTTTTATCCGGAGACTTGGATCAATCTACTGCTGACACAGTGTGAATCCTGGGAAGATAGGAGGACCCCTATCTCTTTCGGAAAAAAGATGCTCATTCCGTTCTGTGTTGTGTGGGGGAGATTAAAGTGATTAAGTTTGGTAAATTCCTCCATAAATGTGGCTGTTATCTAGCAGTTGAATAGCGAAATTGAAAAAACAACACACCCTTGGCAAAGAGTTAGGAATCTGCTTGGAGAGGCTTTCCCAACCGATTAGAAGTAGAGACATGAACAGACTCTCCCTTGCTTAAAGCGCTCTCATTATATCATGTTCTTTCTTGAAATCCATCCCTTTTCCTCATTTATCTTTCTCTTTCATGATAGTATCTTCTAACTAGTGGGATTAGGGACTTCTTCCTGCCTTTCTCCAACCTTCCTTAGTTTCTGCCTTCTATATATTCTTTAGGAGCTCTGGTAGCATAGTGCCTAAGGCACTT
>NW_006921709.1:5640920-5643073 GCF_000298275.1 Orycteropus afer afer
TTAAGGAAACACCTTTTTTTTTTTTTTTTTTACTAGTTCATTTATTCTTAAAACATCTACTCTGTAATAGCACCTAATTCCTAATCATACAAAACCAACAGATTTTATCTCCTTTAAACTCCTTTAATTCTGTATCTCAGAATATGCCTACCAGTGTTAAGAAAGGCATCTGCAGAAGATTAACCAGTATTCCACAGTGGGTGGTTTTCTCCGGGAAGGTCTTTCCATTGCACTTTTTCTCAATTCTCAGAGAGCTTCATATTCTCTCTCACCAGAACAGTATGCATTATACCTCAACATAAAGAAAACAAAAATCCTCACAATAAGCAACATAATGACAAATGGAGAAAAGATTGAGATTGTCGAGGATTTCATTTTACTTGGATCCACAATCAAAGCCCATGGAAGCAGCAGTCAAGAAATCAGATGACATATTGCACTGCACAAATCTGCTGGGAAAGACCTATTTAAAGTGTTAAAGAGCAAAGATGTCACTTTGAGGACTAAGGTGTGCCTGACCCAAGCCATGGTATTTTCAATAGCCTCATATGCATGTGGAGCTGGACAATGAATAAGGAAGACTTGATGCATTTAGATTGTGGTGTTGGTGGAGAATGTTGAATTTACCATGGACTGCTGGAAGAATGAACAAATTTGTCTTGGAGTAAGTACAGGTGGAATGCTCTTGTACTTTTGTCATATTGTCAGAAGGGTCAAATCCCTGGAGAAGGACATAATGCTTAGTAAAGTAGAAGGTCAGCAAAAAAGGGGAAGACCCTCAATAGACCGGATTGACACAGTGGCTGCAATTATGGGCTCAAGCATGGCAACAATTGTGAGGATGGTGTATGACCAGGAAGTATTTCGTTCTGTTGTACATTGGGTCGCTATGAGTCAGAACCACCTCATTGCCACCTAATCCCAAGAGCCTCAATGGGACAGGACAATCTTCAGGGGGAGAATCTTTGTCCTTAAATGGCACCATTGTTGTTGTTAGTGGCCATGAAGTTGGCCTCAAACTCATAGGGATTCATGCACAATGGACAAACCACTGTCCAGTCTTGTTCTGTCCCCATGATCAATTGCAGATCTGACTGTTGTGATCAATAGGATTTTTGTTGGCTGATTCTTGAAAGTAGATGACCAGGCCTTTCTTCTTAGTCTTTCTTTATCTGGAAATTCCACTGAAACCCGCTTAACATCATAGCAACATGCAAATCTCCACTAATAGATAGTGGTGACTGCATATCAAGTATGTTGGATAGGAATCAAACCTGGGTTTCCTGCATGGAAGGTGAGAATTCTATCACTGAATTACCACTGCTGACATATTATTATGTATTGTCAAAATATTTTTTGTTTCATCAAAAAGTTTACCTTTGTCAACCTAATAACTCAGAGTCACTTAAAAATCTTTAAGAATACTTATCTTTTCGATAACCATATATGCTCCTTGATCATGGAGTTTCTATTCTCCATTGAATGAGGTGGTTTGTTATTACTATTCAGAGGAGGGCACCCCATCATTGAGTAGATTACCAGGTTACAGGGCTAAACATGGGCATCCATTGAGGCGTTTTTCTTCTTTATAGGAAAGGCAGAAGTATGAAGTTTAATGAAAATAGTGAAGGAATGTAGAAGAGAGATGAGGCATGAGGGATGTTGTTTTCTAAACAGAAAGCCATCATGGACAAAAAAGGAGTCAATTCAGTTCACAGAGCACTTGAAGAGGGAAATCAGAAGGTGATGTAATTAAAAATTGTGCGAGGTCCCAGAGGCAAAGCAAGGTTAGAGGGTTGAGAAATCAAGGTGCTTCTTTTGGTTGTTGAATTCAGAGTAATCTGCAACCTAATGGAGTTTCAACCACTTAACTGCGTAGTATTCCCCCTTGGTGCCATCCTGTTTGCCTTTTCATCTTAATTCATAGACCCCAAGCAGTGGTTCTACACTTGAGGATGTACCTGAATTCTCTGTGGAGCCTATTAAAAATGCAGCTTCCTGTGTTCCACTTCTGCAAAACACCACATAACATGGATGAACTTGGAGGACATTATGCCGAGTGAAATAAGTCAATCACAAAAGGACAAATATTGTATTAGTCCGTTATTGTAAAAGTTAAGGAAAGGTTTATCTATAGAAGGAAATTTTCTTTG
>NW_006921709.1:5643603-5645587 GCF_000298275.1 Orycteropus afer afer
TTGCAAGCAGCCATCTACATGCAATGATGGGTCTCTCCTTGTCAGAGCAAAGAAGAATGAAGAAAACCAAAGATTCATGGAAACAATTAGTCCTCATGACTGATACACTATGCAATCCTCAGCCTATACAACTATGAGACCAGAAGATCTAGATGGTGCCTGGTTACCACTGTCAACCACTCGGCGGGGGATCTCTGTAGGAGATTCTGGATAGAGAGGGAGAACAATGTGGAACAAAACTCAAAATCATTTGGAAAGGAAAAAAATAAAAATAAAAATAAGAGGGGACCAGGTTTGCTGGTCTGATTGAGCTTGGTGGAACCACTGAGACTATGGTCCCTAGCTATCCTTCAGGTCTGGAATTGAACACACACCTGTGGCTTCCAGCCAAACAAAAGACAGGCATAAGAGTTGAACATGTACCTGAGGTATATAGACTCCTTGGAGAGAAAATCATTGGAGAATAGAAGGGCTGGGTATGCACAGGGAGACAGCTCAGGGAGCAGAAGTGCATGGAGCGATGGACACAGGGAAGAGGTAACTATCAGGAGGAAATGGGAAGGGAGCTATTGCATTGGGGTAAATTGTAGTCAATGTCATGAGACAATGTGTGTGTGAACTTCCATATGGAAAGTGAATTTACTCTGTAAACTTTTCCCCATATCACAATTAAAAAAAAAAAAAGCAATTAAAAACCTATAGCAATAGTGAAAACAAACAAGCAAACAAAACAAAACCTGTCTTACAAGGAAAAAGTTAGGGCTCAGAATTGGAGGAAATCAATATCTTCATTTGGATGGATGGCCTAAAAAAATCTAATCATGCTTTCTGTCCCACACACATGAACTTTGTAGATGATCTTTTTTTTTTTTTTTTTTTTTTTTAATATTCTAATAGAGAAAAAGTGTAAACAATTTTTCATCTCCTCATTTTCTTCAACTGTTTATTTCACATAGTCCTTTGGCCCAGTTGAAACACCTTGGTCACTGGGATTATCATCTGCATTTTGTTTTAACTTGATGAGCTGTTTTTATGCAGGTATACATTGCTTAACATCTGTGATATATTCTGTGAAATAAGACATTGTGTAAACACTATATAAAATCTTATGGGAACCTGCTTACAGTTGTCCTTGTTTCCACTGCTGCTGCTGGTGCTTCTGCTATTGGAGCTGCTGGTGGAGATTGTAGAAATGGGTGCCGGCAGCAGCAGTGGCTGAGAAGCTGGTGGCAGGAGTGAAGTGAGAGGAAGTGAATAAGCAGGGAGCAGAGTATGTCACATCCTGCCCATTCTTCCACCTGCCTCAGCAGCAGGCGTAGACCAGGTCCCACACACAGCCCTGCCACTTCCACCCACCTGCCCATCTGACAAACCATGAGCCAATGTCCAGAGCCGTGTCTTCTCCTCAACTCCCTATATCCCACCCATGGTCCAATGCTGCAATAAGGGTTTGGGGTATTTATTTATTTATTTATTTATTTATTTATTAAATTGTGATTTGGGTGAAAATTTACAGAGCAAATTTACTTTCCATACAGCAGTTCACATACACACATACACTATGGTCCCGAGACCACCAGTTCAACTACTCGATCCCTCTGGGTAGCTGGCTGTGACCAAGAAGTGACTACAAACTTGTCCCTTGTCAGCTCTACTATACCCCAGGGAATTCTTACAGAACATACAAATACACTTACAGGATCATTGTCTGCCAACCCTATACATGGTCTTGAGTACACTCCCTGCTGCATAGACATACCTAATAATTCAGCCTGTCCACCCATCTACCCACTTGTATACCCAGGTTTGCCTTCACTGACAATGCAGTACTGTATGTGCAAAAGGGTTCATCTTTGTTGTCTGTACCTCCCATGTACCTCTCTATGTCTTCCTCTTCCTCAATGCCACCATGTTGATCACTCTCATTTGGTACACTGCCCTTCTCTTCACCCAAATCAATACTTATGTCTATCTATCTAACAGC
>NW_006921709.1:5652272-5669958 GCF_000298275.1 Orycteropus afer afer
CCGCAGGACTGCAGCTCTATATGTCTCCTTTTTTGGTGTTTTCATGCAAATTCTTCTGCTAGTTGGAGTTTAGTTCACTTCTATATCCTTCCCTTCAAGGCTCAGGGGTCCAGGATTATCTTCTGTATCTGTGTTAATTGGCTCCCCTTTTCTTTGTTGAAGAGGGTCTGTGCCTATTCCACCATCTTATTGGAACTCTGCTTCAGTTTGCGGTCTTTAAAAGCATTACACGCACGCACTGCCCTTGAGTTGGATCTGACTCATAACGACCCCTCCTTGGGTTTCCGAGTCAGTATCACTACAGAAGTAGATTGCCCAACCTTCCTTCTGAGGAGTGGCTAGTGGGTTTGAACTGCCAGCCTTCTGGTTAGCAGTTAAATACCTTAGGCACTAAGCCATCAGATCTCCTTTAAAACCATTAGGTAGAAATAATAAGCAAAAAGAGAGCTGCTTTCCATGTCAACAACAAAACAACATTATGGGACTACAGACATATATGTGGTTGGGTATTGTATGAATGGATGGATGTTAAATGGATGTTAAATGCATACCTACAGTTATGCTGATCACCACAATAAGCGTTGGTGGCACAATGGTTAAGTGCTTGGCTGCTAATTGTAATGTTGTCAGTTTAAACACACCACCTGCTTCATGAGAGAAAGATGTATCAGTCAATTCTGTAAAGATTCAGCTTAGGAAACCCCAGGGCAACTCTACTCCATTCTATAGGATCACTCTGCATTGGAACCAACTTGACAACAGGTTTTGTTTTGTTTTTGGTTGATCAGTTCACACATAATTCCCTGAACATGATTTCCCACTCACTGGGGACCAGGCCTGTAGAGATATGGATTTAATATAAAAACTGTCATATCTGGTTTTACTTTCTAAGATCTCATCTTTGCATGAACACAAATGAATTTGAAAGATTTGATAATATTTTGACTAGTGGCATGGTTAAAATCTAGGTTCCTAAGCTAAGAAACGACCACTTGTCTATCGGTTTGCCATACTGTGGTGGCTTGCATGTTCCTGTGATACTAGAAACTATATCATTGGTATTTCAAATATCAGCAGGGTCACCCATGGTGGACAGGTTTCATGGAGCTTCTAGACTAAGACAGACTTGGGAAAAGGGCATGGCAGTCTACTTCTGAGAAAACTGACCACTGGAAACTTTATTAATAGCTGTGAAACTTTGTCTAATACAGTGCCAGAAGATAAGCCACTCAGGTTGGAAGGTACTCAAAATAAAACTGGGGAAGAAAGGCCTCCTCAAAGTAGAGGCAACCTTAATGATGTAAATGGAGGAAAGTTTTCAGGACCTTCATTTGCTGATGGGATATGACTCAAAATGAGAAGAAACAAACATCCATTAATAATCAAAATATCGAATATATGAAGCATGAATCTAGCAAAATTGAAATTGTGAGAAATGGTATAGAATACATGGTTGTTGGTGTGTGCTGTCAAGTCGAGTGGACCCCGACTCATAGCGACCCCTCCTTGGGTTGCTGAGGCAGTATCACTACGGAAGTAGATTGCCCAACCTTCCTTCCGAGGATTGGCTGGTGGGTTTGAATTGCCAGCCTTCTGGTTAGCAGTCAAGTGCCTTAGGCACTATGCTACCAGAGCATAAAGATCTTTATTCTAGGCATTATGGCTGTTAGGTGCTGTTGAACTGATTTTGACTCGTGTACTACAGAGCAAAACACTGCCCAGTGCTGCACCATCTTCAAAATCATTGCCATACTTGAGTCCATCATCACAGCCACTGTATCAGTCCATCTCATTGAGGATCTTCCCCTTTTTGCTGACCTGCTACTTTACCTAATATGATATACTTCTCCAGTGTCTGTTCCCTTCTGATAATATGACTGTGATAGTTAAGATTATGTGTCAATTTGGCTGGGCCTGGTTTTGAGTGGGACAGCTGGATGTAGTTATTCCCCATGATGAGACTGGTAATACTGCGAGCAGCTGAGTAGCTGTCTTAGTGATGTGGTCTGGTTCCAGTATACAAGAAGACACTTTGAGAAAGGTCTTGAGCTTTTTGGCACACTTGGACCCTGCAGGTAGCCAAATATTCATCCAGCAGCCTGATGATCTTGGGACTGTTTCTGGACTTGAATTAGTGGCATGCTGTATTGCTTAATAATCTTGGGACAGTGCTATTTAACTTGTCAACCTTGGGTTTGTTCGCTTCAGCA
Source organism: Orycteropus afer afer (assembly GCF_000298275.1). Classification (NCBI taxonomy): domain Eukaryota; kingdom Metazoa; phylum Chordata; class Mammalia; order Tubulidentata; family Orycteropodidae; genus Orycteropus; species Orycteropus afer. Next base: position 5,654,483 of record NW_006921709.1, read on the forward strand.
GCTAGTAGCTGCCTAAGATAAGTCTCTAGCTTCAGTTGGCTGGGAGCAAGAGGCAGAGTTGAAGCCCAAGATCTAGGGATGTTTTACCAATCCCATAGAGGTGGCACTTTGAACTAGGGCTACTAGCATACTAAACTGTAAGAGAATAAATCCCTGTTTGTTAAAGAGGCATGTACTTATGGTATTCCTGTTAGAGCAGCACCAGAGGACCAAAACAATGACCAAGGGTGAGAGATGAAGTTTGGCCAGTCTTCCTTCAAAGGAACATTTTGGCTGTATTCCTTCTAAGACAGATTTATTTATTCTTCTGGCAGTCCACATCATATTCAATATTCTTTGCCCATACCATAATTCAAGTGCATCAGTTCTTCTTTTGTCTTCCTTATTCATTGCTCAGCTTTCACACATGTAAGAGGCTATTGGGTCAGGTGTACCTTAGTCCTTAAAGTGACATCTTTGCTCTTTAATACTTTAAGGAGGTCTTTTGCACCAGACTTGCCCAGTGCAATATGTTGTTTGATTTCTTTCCTGACTGTTGCTTCCATGGGTATTGATTCTTGATCCAAGGAAAATGAAATCCTTGCCAACATCAATGTTTTCTCCATTTATCATGTTATTATGTATTGGTCCAGTTGTGGTGGTTTTTGTTTTCTTTATGTTGAGGAGTAACGCATACAGAAGGCTGTAGTCTTCGATCTTCATCAGTAAATGCTTCAAGTCTTCTTCACTTTCAGCAAGTGAGGTTGTGTCACCTGTATATGGCAGGTTGTTAATAAGTCTTCCTCCAGTCCTGGTGCATATTCTTCTTCATACAGGCCAGTTCTTGGATTATTTGCTCAGTATACATATTGAATACATATGGGGAAAAGATACAGCCCTGACACACAACTTGCCTGATTGGAAACCACATAGTATCTCTTTGTTCTGTTGGAACCATTGCCTCTTGGTGTATGTACAGTCTCCTCATAAGCACATTTAAGTGTTTTTGAATTTCCATTCTTCTCAGTTTTATCCATAATTTTTATGATCCACACAGTCAAATGCCTTTGTATAGTCAATAAAGCACAGGTAAACATGTTTTTTGTATCTCTGCTTTCAGCCAAGATCCATCTGACATCAGTAATGATATCCCTTGTTCCGTACCCTCTTCTGAATCCTGCTTGAACTTCTGGCTGTTCCCTGTCAGTATACTACTGCAACTGTACTTGAATTATCTTCAGCAAAATTTTACCCTATCAGTGATATTAATGATTATTGTTCAATGGTTTCCACATTCTTTTGGATCACCTTTCTTTGGAATGGGCACAAATATATCTTTTCCAGTCAATTGGCCAGGTAGCCGTCTTTCAAATTTCTTGTCTTAAACGAGTGAGTGTTTCCAGTGCTGCATTCATTTGTTGAAACATCTCTATATGTATTCTGTCAATTCCTGAAGCCTTCCTGAAGACTTTTTTTTTTCGCCAGTTCCTTCAATGCAGTGTGAACCTCTTTCCTCAATACCATTGGTTCTTGATCATATGCTGCCTCCTGAAGTAGATGAACATCAACCAATTATTTTGGTGAAATGACTCTGTGTATTTCTTCCATCTGTTTTTTCTTTATTTTATTTTATTTTATTGTTTATCATGTTTTGGGTGCAAATTTATAAAGCAAATTTGATTTACATTCAATAGTTCATATACATTTGATTTCTCAGCTCCAATTAGCATCCCAACCATAAAAAAACTCTCCTCCCTTCTCTTCCCTGTGACTATCCCCTCTCTGTGTCCTTAACTACGTATCCCTGTCTGTCCAGCTCTCCCTCTATATGAATGCTGCCCCTCTGCCTTCCATCTTCTTTTGATGCTTTCTGTATCACTCAATATTTTTCCCATAAGCCCACTGTCGTCTAGTTGATTCTGAGTCATAGCAATCCTATGTGACAGTGTAGAACTGCCACATAAGGTTTCCAAGGCTATAATTCATTGTGGAAGCACACTGTCTCATCTTTCTTCATGGACCAGCTAGTGGATTTGAACAACTGACCTTCTGGTTAGCAGCCAAATACTTTAATCACTGCACCACCTTCCATATTGGATTCCTTACATATTGGAACTGGAGGCTTGAATTTTTTCTTCACTTGATAGACTTTTGCAAGACCAATGACTTATTCATTGCAAATACTTTTCTTCAACAACATAAACAACAACATAAATGGTGACTACAAACTGGACATGCTAGATGAAATACACAGGAATCAAATCAACATCTGTGTCTTTAGTTTCTTCAGCTTGAGAAATGCCGAGCATGTTGTTGTTGTTGTTATGTGCTGTCTTTGACCATTTCATTGTAATACTTTACTTTGTCTTCTTAAGCCTCACTTTGAAATCTTCTGTTCAGCAATTTTACTTGATCATTTCTTCTGTTTTTTTTTTAGCTGCTCTCTGTTCAAGATCAAGTTTCAGAATCTCTTCTGACCTGTTTTGGTCTTCTCTTTATTTCTTGTCTTATTACTGAACTTCTACTTTCTTTATGTATGATGTCCTTGATGTGATCCCACAACTGATCTTATCTTTGATCACTGGTGTTCGATGCTTCTAAACTGTTCCTCAGATAGTCTCTAAATTCAGGTGGGATATGCTCAAGACCATATTTTTGCTCTTGTGGACTTGTTATAATCTTATTCAACTTTACCTTAATCTTACATATGAGCAATTGATGGTCTGTTTCACAGTTGGCCCCTAGCTTTGTTATTGAGCTTCTCCATTGTCACCACCACAGATGTCAATTTGATTCCTGTGTATTCCATCTAGCATGGTCCATGTTTGCAGTCACCATTTATGTTGTTGAAGAAAAGCATTTATAATGAATAAGTCTTTGTCTTGCAAAATTCTATCATATGATTTCTGGTGCCATTTCTATCAGCAAGGCTATATTTTCCAATTACCCATGCTTCTTCGTTTCCAACTTTCAAATTCACCAGTAATTATCAATCCATCTTGATTGCATGTTTGGTCAATTTCAGACTGCAGAAGTTGGTAACAGTCTTTAATTTCTTCATCTTTGGCTTTCATGGTTGGTGTGTAAATTTGAATAATACTAGTATTAACTGGTCTTCTTTGTAGGCATATGGATATTATCCTATAACTGACAGCATTATGATTCAGGATAGTTCTGGAAATGTTCTTTTTGATGATAAATGAGATGTCATTCCTCTCAATTTGTCATTCCCAGAATAGTAGACCATGTGATTTTCTGATTTAAAATGGGCAATACCAGTCCATTTTAGCTCACTAATTCCTAGAATATCAATTTTTATGTGTTCCATTTCATACTTGACAACTTCTAATTTTCCTAGATTCAGAGCTTGCACATTCCACATTCTGAATATTAATGGATGTTTGCAGATGTTTCTTCTCATTTTGAGTGGTGCTGCATCAGCAAATGAAGATCCTGAAAGCTTTATTCCATGCATATCATTAAATTTGACTGTACTTTGAGGAGGCAGCTCTTTCCCAGTTGTGTTTTGAATGCTTCAGATCTGAGGGGCACATTTTCTAGCACTGTATCAGATAATGTTACACTGTTATTCATAAGGTTCTTCATAAGGAGATGAATTGTTTTTGTTGTTGTTGCCATTATGTGCTGTCGAGTCGGACCCGACTCATAGCGACCCCTCCCTGGGTTTCTGAGGCAGTATCACTGCGGAAGTAGATTGCCCCATCTTCCTTCCGAGGAGTGGCTGGTGGGTTTGAAACGCCAGCCTTCTAGTTAGCAGTCAAGTGCCTTAGGCACTATGCTACCAGAGCTCCTAAGGAGATGAATTAGTGAACTAGTGACTTGATATAAAAGAGTGAAAAGTGATTTTTTTTCAGAATGTGTAACAGATTGTGTGGTGGACTAATCACTGAATTGAGAGCCAAGAAACTTGGGTTGTATTTCTGATATGTCATTACCTACTTGTAAGGTCTTAATCTCTATATAAGATGAAAGTGAAATGATTCATTTCTTAATCTGTATAGACAAGTCACAACTCCTAAAGTTATTGATTATTCTGCATTGATTATGTTGTGCCTAGATGGATTTCATATAGCAGTTTAAGAACTTTAAACCCATCAACAGCACAGTTCACTGAGATACACAAGAGGAGTCTATTACATTGGCTGTTGTTCTTTTTAATGACCATATAGTTGATGTTCAACATTTTTCTCTTGTTTAATTGATGGTATCATATTAGTGCAATTATTTATTTCTGATATTAATGATGCTCATTTGTAACATATTCAATAACTTTTTTTTTTTTTTGTGATTGGATGCTATTTTGAACATAGAAATAGTCCTGGAAATTGTATTTGTTATTAAAATAGGATTCAAATGGAATAGCTTACTATACCATATTTTGGATTCGCTACTTCTATAATGACACAAGATTAAAAAACAGATGGATGGAATTATGAAAGTTTTCAAGCCCCGCAAATTGTGAATGTCTAATTTTAAGTAGGACATTTGAAGTTAAATAGGGTGCCTCAAGGGGGTGGGGGCTGGTATGGAAACCATGTTTGTAACAATCATGACAGAAGGAATTGGCAATGTTTTGGCTGTCTTCACATATTTAGGTATTAAGGAAGAATATAAGAATATAAGGATGAATAAGGAAGACCGAAGAAGAGTTGATGCTTTTGAGTTGTGGTGCTGGCGGAGAATGCTGAAAGTACCATGGGCTGCTAAAAGAACTAACAGATCTGTCCTCGAGGAAGTGCAGCCAGAATGCTCCTTGGAAGCAAGAATGGCCAGACTTTGTCTCACCTATTTTGGTCATGTTGTAAGAAGGGACCATTCCCTGGAGAAGGATGTCATGCTTGGTAGGGTGGAGGGTTGATGAAAGAGGGGGAGGCCTTCAACGAGATGGATTGATACGGTGGCTGCGATGATGGTCAAGTATAGCAGGGATTGTGGGGCTGGCACGGGATCGGGCAGTGTTTCGTTCTGCTGTGCATGGGGTCGCTATGAGTCAGAAACGACTCGACGGCACTTAACAACAACAACAACATAAGAATATAAGGAAGAATGTTGTTGTTGTTGTTATGTGCCGTCGAGTCAGCCCCGACTCATAGCGACCCCTCCTTGGGTTTCCGAGGCAGTATCACTACGGAAGTAGGATTGCCCAACCTTCCTTCCGAGGAGTGGCTGGTGGGTTTGAACCACCAGCCTTCTGGTTAGCAGTCAAGTGCTTTAGCCACTATGCTACCAGAGCTCCCATAAGGAAGAATAAGATGTCTATTTCTTCAATGTGAAAACCTAGATTAGAAAGCAGTACACGACAGAGGATGAAAGTGTGAACCCTGGAGTGGGACATGATCTTGAGCATGTTGTTGAATCTTTTTGGGTCTTAGCTTCCTTGCTTTATTTAGGTCCCTGCAGAAGTAGACCAGGAGAGCAGAATTCAAGTACAAATATGGAGATGTAATCCCAGGAAACATTGGTTCGGCAGTGAGGAAGCCAGACAGTGAAGAAAAGACAGCCAATAAAGGTTGAGTTAATAAGCAAGTTACCACTGTGGGCAACCAAAGCTTAACCACACCGGGGGACTCTGGGAGTCAATGCAGAATGCACACCTCAGAGTCAATTCACTTGAGGGGCAACCGTCTGAGTTATTGGTTGGAGAAAACTTCTATGAGCTGTTAACTCTCTGGTAGTTTTGGCCAACCACAGTGCAGGAAAAATGGACTATGGTACTGACATCTCTGGCCAAGAGATGTAGATTTAAACATTGGGGAGATCTGCCAGCATGCACTAAAATGGTGAGGTCTGAGGGGATGTGGTCAGGGCACTGTCAGCATCTGCTAAACTCTTTATCTAGAAAACAGATGATAATGATTGTAGTTATTTCATAGGATACTTATGAAAATTAAATGGTCCATGTAAAGTTCTTAGTACATAAGTACTTCATAATAACAAACACAATAATAAACTTGGCATATAATAAACACATAGGAATGTCATTATTATTATTATCCTTGTAAAGAAAATAAGATTAATTTACATTTGGCTGAAATGCCAAACACTTAGCTGTCTGGTCACATCTTTTGCCAATGCCGAAGTAGGTAGATGATCAAATGCTGCCAATCTGTCAGAAGTCTGTAAAAGTATTCCTGTACTGGGTGGGAGGATAAGCCAAGGGGCCTCTGAGGTTCTTTCCCTTTCTTTTTTTCAAGTTCATATGGTTGGTGTGGACACATTTTGTATCCTGAGCTACATGCACTTGTCTCACTTGATTTCCACTGGAGCTGTAGTGAAAATTTCCCATAACTGCTACCACAGCCCTGCCTCAGCATTTACTGTGACATCTCTCTGCTTCCTTCCTCAGGGCTTTTTCCAAAGCAGAACGGACTGGATAAACCAGGGAGGTAGTGCCACCAGTGGGAATATAAGCTTTAAAAAGATCTAGTGCCTAATCTCTGAGGACTGATGAGGGCTGGGTTTTTTTTTTTGTTGTTGTTGTTGTTGTTGTTGTTGTTAGCTGCTTTGAGTTGGCCCCTGACTTATGGTGACACTATGTACAGTGGGATTGGACCATTGTGATCCATAAATTTTTATTGGCTGATTTTTGGCATAGATTGTTAAGCCTTTCTTCCTAGTCTGTCTTAGTCTGGAAGCTCAAATGAAACCTACTTAGCATCACAGTAACATGCAAGCCTCCTCTGACAGACAGGTGGTGGCTGGATAGGAAGTACATTGACCAGGAACTGAACCCAGGTCTCTGGCATGGAAAGTGAGAATTCTACCACTGACCCACCAATGCCATTGAAGGCTGGGTGGAGGTGGTTAAACAACAACAATGATTAATCATAATAATGATAAAAATATAAGAGGTAAATTAGAGATATGTTTGGAGGAAAGATTTCAAAGAGGAACACATTTGAGCTGAATCCTGAAGGATGATGTGATGGATTGGATATTGTCTCCACCAAAAATGTGTTGTAAATCTTAACCCCTATGCAGTAAGTCCCCAGGTTATGAATGTCTGCCCTTTCTTAGGTGTCACTGAGTCAGACCTAACTCTTAGTGACCCTGTGTACAACAGACTGAAACACTATTCAGTCCTGTGCCATCTTCACAATCATTCCTATATTTGGATCTATTGTGGCAGCCACTGTGTCAATCCATCTCATTGAAGGTCTTCTTTTTTGCTGATCTTCTATTTTACTAGGCATGATGTCTTTCTCTAATGACTGGTCCCTTCTGATAACATGTCCATCCTCATTTCTCATTTCTAAGGAGCGTTCTGGCTGTAGTTCTTCCAGGACAGATTTGTTTGTTCTCCTGGCTGAAAACCGAACCAAACTCACTACCACTGAGTCGATTCCAACTCATAGCAATCTCCATTGGGTTGCCAAGGCTATAAATCTTTACAGAAACAGAGCCGCTTGTGGGTTCAAATCACCTACCTTTTGGTTAGCAGCCAAGTGCCTTAGCCACTGTACCACCAGAGCTTCTCCAGTCCATGGAATATTCAGTATTCTTTTCCAACAAATGATTCAAAGACATCAATTCCTCTTTGGTCTTCCTTATTAATTGACCAGCTTTCATGTATGTATGAGGTGATTGAAAATATCATGGCTTGGGTCAGAAGCACCTTAGTTCTCAAGGTAACATCTTTGCTGTTTAACATTTTAAAGAGGTCTTTTATAGCAGATTTACATAATACAATATGTCATTTGATTTCTTGACTGCTGCTTCCATGGGCATTAATTGTGGATCCAAGTAAAATGAAATTCTTGACAACTTCAATCTTCTCTCCATTTATCATGATGTTGCTTATTGGTCAAGTTGTGATGATTTTTGTTTTCTTTATGATGAAGTGTAATGCATACCGAAGGTTGTAGTCTTCAATCTTCTTCAGTAAGTCCTTTAAGACCTCTTTGTTTTCAGCAAGCAAAGTTGTGTCACCTGCATGTGGCAGGTTGTTTAAGAGGCTTTGAGGTTTCCTCCAATCTTGATGCCATGTTCTTCTTCATATAGTCCAGCTTATCGAATTATTTGCTCAGTATATGGGTTAAATAAGTATGGTGAAAGGATACAACTCTGACATACACCTTTCTTGTTTTTAAACCACCCAGTGTCCCCTTGATCTGTTTGAACGACGGCCTGTTGGTCCCTCATATACAGGTCCCTCATGAGTACAATTAAGTATTCTGGAATTCCCATTCTTTGCAATGCTACCCATAATTTTTTTGTATTCATACAATCGAATGCCTTTTCATAACATCTTTCTGGTATTCTCTGCTTTCAGCCAAGATCCACCTGACATCAGCAATGATATTCCTTGTCTCTCATCCTCTTCTGAATCTGATTTGAATTTATGGCAGTTCCATATAGATGTACTGCTGTAATTGTGTTTGAATTACCTTCAGCAAAATTTTACTTGCACGTGATATAAATGATATTGTTTGATAATTTCCACATTCTGTTGGATTACCTTTCTTTGGAATCGGAATAAATATGGATCTCTTCCAGTTAATTGACCAAGTAGCTGTCTTTCAAATTTCTTGCCATATATCAGTGAGTTACTCCAGTGTTGCATCCATGTGTTTAAACATTTCCACTGATAGTCTGTGAATTCTTAGAGCCTTGATTTTTGCCTTCAGTGCAGCTTGGACTTCTTCCTTCAGTGTCATTTGTTTTTGACCATATATTACCTTTTGAAATGGTTGAGTGTTGACCAATTCTTTTTGGTACAGTGAGTGTATATTGCTGTGGTGGTTAAGTTTGTGTGTCAACTTGGCTAGGCCTCGTTGAGTGGCTGGGCAGCTGGATGTAGTATTCCCCATGATGAGACCGGTAATCAACTCCATGGTGGAATCTACTGTGAGCAGCTGAGTAGCTGCTTGGGTATGTGGTCTGCTTTCCATATATAAGAAACAGCTTTGGGAATGGTCTCTAGCTTATGGCATGCTTGAACCGTGCATGTAGCCATGTCATTGTTCAGCAGCCTGCCATGCTCTTGCCAACCTTGGGACTTTCAATAGACTTGAATTAATGGCCTGTCATGTGTTTTGGTAACACTGGAACTGTGCCATTTTGTTTGTTGACCTTGGGCTTGTTAGCCTCAGCAGCTAGTAGCTGCCTAAGTGAAGTGGTCCCTCTAGCTTCAGTGGGCCGGAAGCAAGAGGCAGAGCTGAAGCCCAAGGTCAAAGGGCTTTCACCCAGCCCTTAGAGCCTAGTACTTGGAACTCGGACTTCTAGCCTCCCAAACTGCAAGACAATAAACTCCTGTTTGTTAAGGCCATCCTGTTTGTGGTATATTCTTGTTAGAGAAGCACTAGGTAACCAAAACAATTGCTTTCATCTTGTTTTGATGTTTCCTCCACCCTTCAATATTTTGCCCATTGAATCCTTCAATATTACAACTCAAGGCTTGAATTTTTTCTACAGTTCTTTCAACTTGAGACATACAAAGTATGGTCTTCTCTTTTGGTTTTCTAACTCAAGGTCTTTGCACATGTCATCTTAATACCTCACTTTGTCTTCTGGAGTTGCCATTTGAACTCTCTCTCACTTCCTCATTTCTTCTATTCACTTTAGCTACTGTACATTCTAGAGCAAATTTCAGAGTTTGTTTTTACATCCATTTTGATCTTATGTTTCTTGCTTATCTTTTTAATGACCTTTTGCTTTCTTCATGTATGACCTCCTTGATATCATCCCACAACTCGATGATCTTCAGTCTTTAGTGTTTAAAGTATCAAACCTGTTCTTGAGATGGTTTCTAAATTCAGGTGGGATATACTCAAGGTCCTACTTTGGCTCTCAGGAACTTGTTTCAATTTTCTTCAGCTTCAACTTAAACTTATGTATAAGCAATTGATAGTCCATTCCACAGTTGGCTCTCACCTTTGTTCTGACTGATGATACCATTGTCTCTTTCCATAAATGTAATCAGTTTGATTCCTATGTATTCCATCAGGCAAGGTCCATGGGTATAGTTGCCATTTATGTTGTTGAAAAAAGTATATCCAGTGAATAGGCCATTGGTTTTGCAAAATTCTATCATGCAATCTCCGGTGTCATCTCTCTTACCAAGGCCATATTTTCTAAGTACCAATGCTTTTTCTTGTTTCCAACTTTCACATTCTAATCACCAGTAATTATCAGTGCATCTTGATTGCATATTTGATCAATTTCAACTGAAGAAGCTGGTAAAAATCTTCATTTTCTTCATCTCTGACATCAGTGTTTGGTGCATTAATTTGAATAATAGTAGTATTAACTAGTCTTACTTATAGATGTAGGGATATCATCCTATCAGTGACAGCATTGTACCTTAAGATAGATCTCAAAATATTCTTTTTGATGATGAATGTGTTGCTATTTGTGTTCAATTTGTCATTCCCAATGTGGTAGACCACATGATTATCCAATTCAAAATGGCCAATACCAGTCCATTTCAGCTTACTGATGCCTAGGTTATCAATCTTTATATACTCCATTTTATTTTTGATGACTTCCAATTTTCCTAGATTAATACTTCATACATTACATGTTCCAATTATTAATGGATGTTTGCAGCTCTTTCTTCTAATTTTGAGTTATGCTGCTTCAGCAAATGAAGGTCCTGACAGCTTTACTTCAGTCATTAGGGTTGACTGTACTTTGAGTAGCAGCTCTTCCCTAGTCTTATTTTGAATGCTTTCTAACATGAGAGGCTCTTCTGGCACTAGATCAGACAGTGTTCTGCTGTTGTTCATAAGGCTTTCACTGACCAATTGTTTTAGAAGGGGATTGCCAGGTGCTCCTTCCTAGTCAATCTTAGTCTGGAAGTTCTGGTGATACCTGTCCTACATGGGTGACTCTGCTGGTATTTGGAATACCAGTGGTACAATTTCCAGCATCACAGCAACACACAAGCCACCACAGTATGACAAACTGACAGAGGAGTGGTGGACTTATCCTTTAACATTATTTACTTAATATTTAATATTATTTTAATTTGCCCTGACTTTGAAACAATTGAACTAATCCCTGCTCAGAACAAGTTTATCACACTCTCCTTCACTTGCTGCACATACAGCTTTTAAATCACTTTTCTTTCACTAAAGTGAGGCTAAATAAGAATTGTATACACCTTTTCTGACTTACCTGCAAATTTGACTTAAAGACACACTTAGGAGTGGATCTTGCTTGTAACCAGGGGACTGCCTGCACATGTAAGTATAATCCCATCTGGAAATAGAAGTTTCTTTGTTTGGTTAATGAGATCATCATTCATGCAGGCTGTGACTTAAGCAATCAGTTTTGGTATATATATATATAGTTTAGGCACAGAAGCCAGAAGCAAAGGATAAACTGGGAAAGATTGTTGCCATGTGGAGATTGCCAAAGAATCAAGAAACAGAAGTTGGGAAAGAGACAAGAACTTTCTTCCAGAGTCCACGCAAAGAAAAAGTTTTCCCCTAGAGCTGGTGCTCAGAATTCTGACTTCTAGCTTCCTGAATGTGAGAAAATAAATTTCTATTCATTAAAGCCACTCATGTCATTTCCGTAATAGCAGCACAAGATAACAGATGACTAGGAGTCCAACAGGCATAGAAAAGGGAACGGTTTTTATTCTGAGAGGCAGCCATGAAGTTATGGAGGAGGACAGCACTGTAAATAATCTAGTGAGGCTGGGGCTCAGAGTGTGTGGGCCAGGCAAGATTAAGAGATGGGAGAGGAAGGTAAGCTTGGTCAAATGGGAAAGACCTTGTATGACTTGCTAATGCATGTGGACTGGACCCTAAATCTAGTGGGACCATGGAGACATTTTATCAGGAGATTCCTGTACTTTACAAAGTTTGCTCTGGTGGCAGTGAAAGGGTAGACTGGAGTGAGAAAATGTGGAGATAGGCAGATGAGTTAGGAGACCATTCCAGCGATGGAGCCTGAACTAAGGCAATTGGGCAAGTGGGGACTATAATGATGTGTATAATCTGTACTTTTGAAGGACACGGAGATGAAGAAGGCAAAGGGAGAGAAATTAAAGGCTGAAATAAAGCATTTGAAGAGAACTGCTCAGTTGCCTTTTAAAATGACTTACAGATTTCATTTTATTGTTCTTTGAAATGGGACACATAGGACAGTTCTCCATCCCCTTTTAAAATCCATTTCCAACTCATATCTAGTTCATTTCTAGAAGTCTTTGGTTTAAGTGAACTGAATTTTGCACTATCCTTTGTATGTAACATTAAATTCCTTGACTGGTTTTTGCTTCTTGATGTGTGGAGCTCTTTCCTAAATGGTACATGAGAAGATGCCTTGGAACAATGTGCATTAAAATATGAGGGAGATAATGTGGACTCATGCCATCCATTTGCAGGAGTGATGAATGATTTGAGGAAAGCCACTGGCCAAGTTCATCCTTCTACTTGGAAATATCAGGTACAATATAAATATAGTTCTTTAGGGAGAAGTCAGTGAACAGAGACTCTCTATTATAGATGAGCCAAAATTTGATAAGTAACATACCCTGCAATAATACAAAGAATGAAAGATGGGGCAATGGAGATTCATTTTTGTCCTGTGGTCTATAGCACCCTAGAATCCCATCTGTAACAGTTTATGAGTAGAAGAGCTTAGATCCATCAACCCTTAGAAAGAATATCTACATGACGCTTTTTGGAACATTAACACTGTACTTTACCTTTAATAAAATTAGGAATTATTATTCAGTAGGACAAAACTTTTCTGAGTGCTTAAAACAGTCCCCGGCTCAAAGCTGTTGGCTCTGCTTCATGGCAACCCCTTTTGTACAACAGAATTAAATGTTGCCCAACCCTAAACCATCGTCACGATCAATGGTATGTTTGAGTCCATTGTTGAGGCCACTGTGTATTTTGAGTGCCCTCCACTCTAAGGGGCTCATATTCTAGCACTAGATCAGACAACCTGTTGTGATCCATAGCTTTTTTTTTCCTCATAGGGTAATTTTCAGTAGTGGATCACCAGGCCTTTCTTTCTGGTATGGAAGCACTGTAACCTGTTCATCATGGGTGACTCTGCTGGTATCTGAGATGCTAGTGGCATGGCTTTCATCATCACAGCAACACACAAGCCATCATAGTACAGCAAACTGACAGGTAAGTGGAAGTGGCTCATAGTGGGCCCTTAATCAATTTTGTAGAATGAAGCAAAGAGTGATTATTTTTCTTGAAAGATATACAGCCCCTCAGGTCTTTCATTTCCCTATATGTGATAGGGATATAAAACCAAACCCACTGCCGTCAAGTCGGATCTGACTCATAAGGCACTATGCCACCAGAACTCCCAGATAGGGATATAGGAGGGCCTATTTCTTTGCTATAAAATGCCAACATTGCAAATGTCATGATTGATGGTAACTGATGGATGACTGAGTAAGGGAGGCCATTGGGAGTGGTGGGGACTGTCAGAAGTGCATGACCCATTGGCACAGGTGGGTGGGGTAGGAGTTGGAGACTTGTTTGGCTGGCAGAGTGTCTAAGGCATTTGACTACTAACCAGAAGTTTGGCAGTTCAGATCTACCAAACACACTGGAAGAAGATGAGTAATCTACTTCTGTAAAGATTTACCACCTTGGAAACCCAATGGGCGTCACCATGAGTCAGAATAGACTCGATGGCAGTGGGTTTGGTTTTCTAATCTCTTATTATCTAATTTCTTATTTAAATATTGGTTCTCATAATCAACACCTGTGGAAGCAGCAGTCAAGAAATGAGACAATATATTGCACTGGGTAAATCTGCTGCAAGGGACCTATGGTGGTTAAATTGGTGTGTCAACTGGGCTGGCCTAGTTGAGTGGCTGGGCAGCTGGTGGTAGTTATTCCCCATGGTGAGGTTGGTAATTAACTCCATGGTGGAATCTACTGGAGCAGCTGAGTAGCTGCTTTGGGTTTGTGGTCTGCTTTCCACACATAAGAAACAGCTTTAGGAATGGTCTCAAGCTTATGGCATGCTTGAACCCTGCATGTAGCCATGTCATTGTTCAGTAGCCTGCCATGCTCTGCCAACCTTGAAATTTTCAATGGACTTGAATTAATGGCCTGTCATGTGGTTTGGTAACATTGGGACTGTGCCTTTTTACTTGTCAACCTTGGGCTTGTCAGTCTCAGCAGCCAGCAGCTGTCTGAGTAAAGAGATGCTTCTAGCTTCACTGGGCCGGGAGCAAGAGGCAGCGCTGAAGCCCAAGGTCGAGGGGCTTTCACCCAGCCCCTAGAGCCTGGCACTTTGAACTCAGACTTGAAGCTGCCAAAATTATAAAAGAAATTGTAAAAGAATAAATTCTGTTTGTTAAAGCATCCCATTTGTGGTATACTCTTGCCAGAGTGGCACTAGGTAACCAGAACAGGACCTCTTTAAAGTGTTAAAGAGCAAAGATGTCACTCTGAAGACTAACCCAAGCCATGGTATATTCAATTGTGGCACATGTATGTGAAAGCAGGGACAATGAATAAAGAAGACCAAAGAATTGATGCCTTAGAATTGTGGTATTGGCAAAGAATACTGAAAATACCATGGACTGCCAGAAAAAGGAACAAGTCTGTCCTGGAAGAAGTGCAGCTGGAATGCTCTTAGATGCAAGAATGGCCAGACTTCATCTCACCTACTTTGGTTATTAGGAGTTCTGGTAGCATCGTGCCTAAGGCATTTGACTGCTAACCAGAAGGCTGGCGGTTTAAACCCACCAGCCACTCCTTGGAAGGAAGGTTGGGCAATCTACTTCCGTAGTGATATCCCCTTGGAAACCCAAGGAGGGGTTGCTATGAGTTGCACTGGATTCGACAGCACATAACAATAACAACACTTTGGTTATTGTTTTGGTTACCTAGTGCCACTCTGACAAGAAAATAGCACCAATGGGATGGGTTGAACAAACAGAGTTTATTCTCTTACAGTTTGGGAGGAGAGAAGTCTGAGTTCAAAGTGCCAGGCTCTAGGAGTTGTGGGAAAGCCTCTCAACCCTGGGCTTCAGGTCTACCTCTTGCTCCCAGCCCACTGAAGCTAGAGGCATCTCTTCACTCAGGCAGCTCCTGGGTGCTGAGGCTAACAAACCCAAGATCAACAAATAAAATGACACAGTCCGGATGTTACCAAGCCACACAGCAGGCCATTAATTCAAGTCCATTAAAAGTCCCAAGGTCAGAAGAGCATGGCAGGCTGCTGAACAAGGACACAGCAACCTGCAGGGTTCAAGCGTGCCATAAGCCAGAGACAGTTCCCCAAGGCTTCTCCTTGTATACAGGAAATAGACACATCCCAAAGGCAGCTATTTAGCTGCTCATGGTAGATTCTACCATGGAGCTGATTACCAGTCTCACCATGGGGAATACTACACCCAGCTGCCCAGCCGCCCAGCCACTCAACCAGGCCTAGCCAAGTTGGCACACAAACTTAACCACCACAGTTATGTTGTCAGAAGGGCCCAGTCCCTGAGGAAAGATACTATACTTGCTAAAGTAGAAAAAAAAAAAAAAAAAAAA
>NW_006921709.1:5670452-5672751 GCF_000298275.1 Orycteropus afer afer
AGGCCTCCCCCTCTTTCGTCGACCCTCCACCCTACCAAGCATGACATCCTTCTCCAGGGAATGGTCCCTTCTGACAACATGACCAAAATACGTGAGACGATGTCTGGCCATTCTTGCTTCCAAGGAGCATTTCGGGTGCACTTCCTCCAGGACAGATCTGTTAGTTCTTTTAGCATTCCATGGTACTTTCAGTATTTTTTGCCAGCACCACAACTCAAAAGCATCAACTCTTCTTCTTTATAGAAGCTGGAAATGTGAGTTTTAAAATGAAAAATCTTTTGATCTTTAAATATTGGCTCAAAAATTACTTTTGTTCAAATAATTTGCAGGTTAAAGTAAACACTTCTGTGAGCTGCTCTGTGACTCTTGGGGTACATACTTTTCAGTTACTGAGAAGTCTGAAAGATAGAGTGGGATACATGCATGTGTTTCAAATGTTCTGAGAGCCTGTGCTTGGTCTGTAAACTTGATGGTTTCTGGCTGAGCAGAATTTATAGGTATGACAGGGACATAGGGTCCAAAGCACTAACCTCATTCCTAATTGTTGTTGTTTTTAGGTGCTGTTGAGTTAGGTCTGACTCTTAGTGACCCTATGGACAACAGAATGAAATACTGCCCCATCCTGTGCCATTCCCACAGTCATTGCAATTCTTGAGCCCATTGTTGCAGTCACTATGCCAATTCATGTTGTCAAGGGTTCTCCTCATTTTGCTGTCCCATTAACAAGCATGATATCCTTCTTTAAGCATGATATGTCCCTCCTGATAATATTACCAAAGTATAAGAGATGAAGTCTCACCCTCCTCGTTTCTAAGGAGCATTCTGGCTATACTTCTTCTAAAATAGTTTTGTTAATTCTTCTGGCATTCCATGATATATTCAATATTCTTGGCCAACACCATAATTCAAGGGCACCAATCCTTCTTTGGTCTTCCTTATTCATTGTCCAGCGTTCACATGCATATGAGGTGATGGAAAACACCATGGCTTGGGTCAGGTGCACTTTAGTCTTCAGACATCTTTGTTCTTTAACATTTTAAAGAGGTCTTTTGCAGCAGATTTGCCCAATGCCATATGCCATCTAATTTCTTGACTGCTGCTTCAATGGCATTGATTGTTGATTCAAGTAAAATGAAATCCTTGACAACTTCAATCTTTTCTCCATCTATCTTAATTGTTGTTGTTATTTGCTGTTGAGTTGGACCCGGCTCATAGCGACCCCTCTTTGGGCTTCCGAGGCAGTATCACTACGGAAGTAGATTGCCCAACCTTCCTTTCGAGGAGTGGCTGGTGGGTTTGAAATTAGCCTACTCTAAAAACACCTTCCTGGATCAATTGCACCTTACTATGCATTATCCCTTCTGCAACTTCTTGACACTTTCCAATTTGTGCTCATTTAGTTTTGCTCTTTCATGTTTATTAGTGTCAAACAACTTTACATGCATACATGCCCTCCTTTGAGTGTGACAATATCCTGTGTAAGCTCTTAATATGGCACTGGTGTCTTCCCCACTAGAGTGTAAGGAACCTGAGGATTGTTGGTGACCATGAATGAAAGATCTTTGTGCCCCAACAGTGCCTAGCATGATGCCATGTCTGTATGTCTTACACAAGATGAAATTTTCATTGAATGTGAGCTCTACAATGGCAGGCATCTGGTCTGTTTAGTTACCAGAACATTGTCTGATATACAAGCATTTGTTCCAATGAGTGAATGAACAGATGAATGCCTTCCTCACCACACATTTTCCAAGTCACTGTCATCTGAGCAGCTTCTACTGTCACTGAATGTCCACCGTCCATTGCTTCCTCTAAATAGTCCCAATCCCTCCATGTTAATGTGGAGAAAGCCAATTAGCAACAGTTGATCAAAACCATGCCCTTGATATCCTTTCTCTAGTAGAAGCTCAGCTCAAGGACAATTTTCCATTAGGATGTGATTTTTAATATTGGAATTTATTAGATAGGATATACTTGTATACAAGACTGTTTTGTGAGTTAAGTTAAAAGGAAATCATGAGATCTGAAAAGATGGTGACCAGCATTGTCCAAATTTTGCTTAGACAGTAGTGTGACATGGTCAGCCAAACCACCAAGTTACTACTGTCTGCTCTAGCAAGACACCAAAGGACATCACAAATTTCTTTTGCCTTTGAAGTGACTCACCCAATAGTTTATTGAGGTTGTGAACACGTTAGGGGGGGCTCTGGTAGCATAGTGGCTAAGGCACTTGACTGCTAACCAGAAGGCTGGCGGTTCAAACCCACCAGCCACTCCTCGGAAGGAAGGTTGGGCAATC
>NW_006921709.1:5673221-5674731 GCF_000298275.1 Orycteropus afer afer
GTGTTAGGGTGCTACTGCCACTCACTGTAAAGGTTACTATCTCTCCTTTATTGCAATTACAAAAGCTAACTACAAAACCTGAAACCTTGCTGGGAAATTGCCTACCTACACAAAGAACACAGAGACTCTATCATTTCAGAGTTCAGTGCTTTTTGAGTTCCTTATAAAGGAGTTTTTGTCTGCCTGCCAGAGCTTGAACCACAGAGAAATTTCAGATCCAGGTTAGCTGACGGGTTGCAGTGTTTCAATGGCGAAGGTTTTCTTTGGAGGTTTTGCATACAAGTGTTTGACAATTTAGCTCTCAAAAGTTAACTAAAACCTCTGTGATACAGTATAGATGGCAAGAGAGAGGGAGATATCCCTACTAAGTCATGTCTCATGCTTTTTTTCAAATCTAAGTACTTTGCAGCATGGCCCCATTGATCTGTTTTCTTGAAGGAGCTATTAGTCTGTTTGTTCTCCAGCTGCTTGCTCTCACCACCGTCATGCTCAAGGGTTGAGCATGCTCAAGGGTTGAGCACTATAATCACAATGTGGAGGGTGTTAGAAAGTATTTATTTTTATTCCAACTATGAGCATCTTCACAGTGTGTGTGATCCAAATTTACACTCTGCATATACACAGCATGTGGCCCTGCTGCCGGGCCAGCTGCTGCTCTCCTCAAGGCTGAGATATGGTTAAGTTTCATGTTTTGCTTCATCAGAAATGTATTGGCAAAAATGTGCAGTGAAACTTACACACACAGTCACCTACTTAACAAATATTGTAACATATTCCAAATGTGTGATTTAATGTGTGTTTAATGAGAGCCAAGAATAAAGAGTATATGTATGTCTGTGTGTGTGCACCAGCTGTTACAGACACAGTTACTTCTCTAATCACTCACCCAGTCCTCTCTCCTTATTAACGGAAGCCTGCTTTCTTGGGGCAGCACTGTGCTCAACTCAAAGATTGCATTTCCCACCTCCCTTGAGATAGGTGTGGCCGTGTGACCAGGCTTGGCTGACCAGATGTAGCCAGAGGGTTCTGTGGAACTTTCAGGAAGGCTTCTTAAAGGGAGGGAGGACACATTTAACCTTAGTCCTTCCCTTCTTCCTGATGGCTAGAAAGCTGTTATGAGGCTAGTGCCCTAATTAGCTGTCTTGGATTCCAAGGTGGCCTTGAAGATGGAAGCCCTGGGTTGAAATGGTGGAGCAGAAGATGGAAGACACCTCAGAAGGTTTTGATGAATGACCAACTCTGACTTGCCTACCTCCAGGTTTTTTGTTTGTTTGTTTTAATATGAAAGAAAATACTTTTGGTCTAAGTCACTGTTTTTGGATTGTCTGTCATGAGTTGTCAGATCTGAGGTTTACTATTAGTGAAGCCTAATTCAATGGTTTATATATACAGTGTGTAGAGAACAGTGCCAGGCCCTGAGTCAATGTGTATAAGGTTAGGCTTTAATACCAACTTGGGGATGAAATTTACCAATTATCTCTGAGAAATATTCAGTTTAATTTGGCTTTGG
>NW_006921709.1:5695558-5699004 GCF_000298275.1 Orycteropus afer afer
GCAGGAAACCCAAGGAGGGGTTGCTATGTGTCGGAACCGACTGGACAACAGTGAGTGAGTGTCTTTTCTTGTAACTCTGGTGACTTTTAAAAAAATTCTTGTTGTTCTACATCTTAGTTAGGTAAAAGAACATTAATTTCAGTATAATTTATCCAGTTATCAAATACTTGCAAGGTCTCTTTCATAACAGTCACAGTCATAATCATAATTGCTGCTGTTTATTATTATTTTTGGTCAGATAAGCATTTTACTTTATTTATTCTCATATCAGTTCCATGAAGGGAAGAGACATGATTATTCTTATTTTCAGCTCACAAGGGGAAAGATCAGAGCAGAAAAGAGACTGACCCCAAATTAGTAAGCGCAGTGCTAATGCTAGTAGTGAATACCAGTCATCCCTCCTCAAAGCTTGTGCCCTTACCTTTTGAGGATTTGTGGATAATAACCAATCGACTCTTTTCCTCTCTAGTTCTGATCTGAGCCAGTTCAAAATAAACTAGGAGTTACATTAGGATCAAACTATCTGATTTGTTACCTCTTTCCACAATGAAATGATACTATTACCTATTTGTAGGCAAAACAACCAGACATCTGCCACTCCTCCCTGTTCTTGCCCCAACAAGGCCTGCCTTTCTGAACTTCAGTGCATGGTAGAGGCAGGAAGTAGGTGATGATATCATCTGTTTATGGGCAGACACCTCTGAAAAAGAGGGCCAAAACGGGTCTAGGCAATAGCCCTTTCCCCCAATCCCACCAGTCAGATGAGCCCTCTCCTTCTCTGGAGTGGAGTAAGTGAGAGGCATATGGTGGGCCTGGTTGGGGAGAGGGAGGTGAGAATTGCTTCTATGGGCTGAGATGGGAATTCAGGAAAGGGAGAGACTGGTCATCCCCCATTGTCTTAGTTTGCTAGTGCTGCTGTGACAGAAGTACCACAAGTGAGTGTTTTTTTTTTTTTTTTTTCTCACTTTTTATTTTTATATAAATGGATTTGGGTGAAAGTTTACAGAACAAATTCGTTTTCCATACAGTAGTTCATATATATTTTGTTTCATGACACTGACTGCAATCCCCACAGTGTAACAGCTCTCTTCCCACTTCCTCCCTGCAATTACCTCTTCCCTGTGTCCTTCTTCCCAATGCATTCCTGGGCCCTGAGCTATCTCCCTGTGTAAATAGTGCAGTGCCCTTCTGTTTTCCCATGATTCATCATTCTAAGGAATGTCTCTACCCGGTGTAAATGTTCACCCCACATGCCTGTCTATTGTTTGGGCTGGAAGCCATGGAAGTGAGTTCAATTCCAGACCTGAAAAGTAACTAGTTGCCACAGTCTTGGAGGTCTCACCAGGGTCTACTAGACCAGTAAGCCTGGCCATTTTTTTTTTTTGAGCTTTGTGTCACACTGTCCTCCCACTCTCTGCAGGATCTCCTGCACTGACCCCTTTCTGAGTGGTTGACAGTGCTAGCCAGGCACCATCTAACAAGTGGGTGGCTTTAAAGAACACAAACTACTTCCTCACAATTCAAGAAGCTAGAAGTCCAAATTTGGGTGTGGCTCTAGTAGAAGTCCTTTGTCTATTTCAGCTTCTCCAAAACCAAAAGCCAAACTCACTGCCATGGAGTTGATTCTGACTCAGAGCAGTATCAGCTGGGTTGATTGGGTTTCTAAGGCTGTAAATCTTTACAGAAGAAGACTGTCTCATCTTTCTTCCATGGTGTGGCTGGTGGTTCGAACCACCAAACATTTGGTTAGCAGCTAAATGCCTTAACCTCTACACCATTTCAGCTGCTAAACTCAAAACTCACTGACACCAAGTTGATTCAACTCAAGCAGCCCCTCCTTGGGTTTCCGAGGTGGTATCGCTACAGAAGTAGATTGCCCAATCTTCCTTCTGAGGAGTGCTGTGGGTTTGAACCGCCAGCCTTCTAGAGTGATTAGATTTAGAATTGACCCTACTCTGCTGTGGTTTTAATAGATTGATTACATTACATTATAGAAGGTAATCTGCTCTACCTAAAGCCAACTGATTGAAATATGTGATTAAATCACAAAGAGCATATGGCCAGGATTTCAATGTATATTTTTTGGGTACACAATTCAATCCATAACATATATTAACTCTTAAGCTAAGCTATTCCTTACAGCACTGGACTATGAGTTAGGAAACCTGGTTTTTAGCTCTGATTCCACTATAAATAGATGAGTGATTTCCAGAAAGTCACTCATCCTCTCTGGACCTTCATTTTCCCATCTGAAAATGAGGAAATAGGACTAGCTGAGACCTGAGCTTCTGTTTTACTTATTTAAATTTAGTTTTATTGAAAATGAGGAAGAATATGAAGTTTCTCGGGAGCTCTGGTAGCATAGTGCCTAAGGCACTTGACTGCTAACCAGAAGGCTGGCGGTTCAAACCCACCAGCCGCTCCTCGGAAGGAAGATGGGGCAATCTACTTCCATAGTGATACTGCCTTGGAAACCCAAGGAGGGGTCACTATGAGTCGGGTCCAACTTGATGGCACATAACAACAACAACCATGATGAAAGCAAAAAACAATGAATGAAACTTCAAATCCTCGTGTGGTACAAAAGTAGTAATTTGTCCTTTGTTAGTTGTTACATGTCTTTATTCCAGGTGGGAATGAACACATTTCTTTTAAAGTACTGTGGGGAAGGCATATGATGACATCAATGAGAAGTTACCCAAGGAGAAAGGTGAGACTCAATCTGTATACTCAGAACACTTGGACCTTGGCTGTAAAAAGCAAAACACCTTCTTCTGCTGTGTTTCAGACCCATACTTAAAAAAAAAAAAAAATGTTTTTAACTCCTTTACTGGGGAGTTAAAGAGTGATTAGGAAATTCAGAAACTATTTCAACAGTTTGACCTCCCCATCCCACCCTGGGAACCAGACGATTGGGCTTGGCCAAGAAAAATGGAACTTGAGTTTCAAAACCTCCCTACTCAGTGAAGCTTCAAACTTTTAGTCTTTGAAGTCTGAAAAAGATGTGAAACATAGCAAACTTCGTTGAATATTTACCAATAATTGGCTAGAGAATATTCTTGCCTTTTTTGGCAAGAAACCATTCACAACTATGACAGTGAGAACCCTCCTTTTTATCCTTTCCAGTAACTGAAACTGAACAATCTCTGAAGCTCCCTTATCCGCATTGACATTCTTTGATCCACCCACCTTAACTAGAACAGGAAAAAGGTTTTGTTTGGGTTTGTTTTTAAGCATTGTCACACCCTAAATGGAAACTTTTCAGATTGTATATTAAGACAAATTAAAAACACCTAAAAATAACACCTTGAAATGTATTGTTTATAATTTACTGTGGTTGTTGTTGTTATTTGCCATTGAGTCGCCCCGACTCATAGCGACCCCTCCTTGGGTTTCCGAGGCAGTATCACTACGGAAGTAGGATTGCCCAACCTTCCTTCCGAGGA
>NW_006921709.1:5699559-5713074 GCF_000298275.1 Orycteropus afer afer
TTAATTAGTAAATACAAAAGAATGAAGAAATTGAATCAAAATCTACTTAGTTCTGAGGCCTATTCTGAATTGAAACTATGTAGGAAAAATATAGGAGCTAGGTGAGGTTTTACTTGAAATAGGGACAATCATGGTGCAATCTCCTTTTTATTACTTGGGCAAACAAAAGGACCTCCTACCACCACTACTTTTTAATTGACACAAAAGTCAAGTCTAAGTTCCTACAGTATTTGGAGATAACTTCTTTTGACCCAAATTAAAGCTTAGAATAGAATTATTCCGGGTTGTAAATAACCGATTTTGGGGATGGAATATCATTCTGCTTGGTGTTACCATGAGTTGGGGGCCAACTCTACAGCAGCTAACAACAATAATAACAACTATGACAGCAACAATGTTAGATGCATCATTATGACACGCCAATGTTATTTTTCAAATGTAGCTGTAGAAAAACTTTTACTTCTGCACCATAGCTTGTGTTGCTGTTTCCAATGGAAAGGCAACCAAGATCAGAGTGGGTAGAAGGGTTTTAATGTCAATCTTGAATTATGATCTTGGCTTTACTGTGTTTCAGTTTTGTGAGCATTAGCAAAGTTAATGTCTCAGAAACATGGTTTCTTATCTATAAAATGAGTATAATGATTACCTGACTCATGGGGGTTTTGTGAGGATTGAGTGAGAAAAATATATAAATCACCTGCTTAACAGAGATCATTTCCCCATTCTTTCTTTCCATTACTCATAGAGTTTAAAATATCTGATAATGAAAATTCTCACACTTTACCATTCAAAGTTCTTTTTAAGGTTTTTCTGTGGTGGTTCTTCTTTATTGATTTCTAATATCTTTTTTTCTTATGTGTCCTTTTACAGCCTATCTTCTCCTTCTTGATCTGGCATTCAATTCTAATACTTACTGAGATCTCCCATCTTGTTTTCCACTTGAAATTCTTCATTTTTTATGCCCCCTTACAACCAAATAACTTGTTTCTTGCTCCTTAGTGCATCCTCACTGTCTATTTGATGTTAGAGAACAACTCTGGTATGAATTTTATTTGTAAAGATCTTGTGATGTTATAAATATTTATGAAGGGAAAAAATCCACTCACATGTTCTCTTTCAGTCTCTGATCATATGCTTACATTTTTTTTTTTTTTTTTAAAGAATGCATTTTACAAAGAGCCAAGATGAAGTGTTCAAGGAATAGTGTGGTCCAGTGGAATGAATACAAGAAGAGAGCAGCCTGTTCCTGTTCTGGATCTGGTGACCACGGTGGGTCCATTTACTTCTCTAGAACTTAATTTCTTCATCTGTAAAATGAAGCAGTTGAAGAGATTATTCCCAAGGTGACTTCCAGCTCTAGAAACAGTCTATGTGTTGACATCTCTATCAAATGAGGGTGTTCTTCCACTACTGGCTAACCCAAGAGAACACCTGACCTCAATATTATTACTCATTTTTCCCCCTCTGTTCCTCTGTAAGAGTGCAGAAAATAAGCAGAAGATAGTCTGAAGGCAGGGATAAGAGTCCTTTCTGTCTGATACAATAATTAATTTCTTATCTTTTTTCTACCACTTTGGCCTGTTGATCTTTCAGTGACACTGATGCTCATGAATGGCTCCATCAGCATTCTCTTCCTTGATGCACCCTATGACTGATCTATATATGAGATTGTGAAAGGACTGGATAGGGTTAAAGGTACAAGGTAGCCCTGGGAGAGAACAGATCTCCAAAATCTTTCTGCTTCACTGAGAAGTAGCAGTAGCAGCAGCATTTTACCAGGAGTAAAATTTCACTAAGTAGTCTGGTGGTGCTTGGCTGCTAAATAAAAGGTTGACTCTGTAGGAAAAAGACCTAGCAATCAGCTTCCGCAAAGATTATAGCCAAGAAAACCCTATGGTGCAGTTCTACTCTCTCACATTGTGTTACTATGCTTTGGAATTGACTTGATGACACCTAACAACAACAGAATTTCACTCGTAGTGCTAATCTAGTCTAATGGGAGCCAAGCAAGGAAAGATTAAGAAAAAACACATTTAGAAAAATGTCCCCATTTATCTATTTCCCATTTTGGTTTTCAGAGAATGGGAAGTGCTTCCCTTCCCCACAGAGGACAGTATAGTAAACCAAGGAGCTAGCAGGACAGAGGTTTCTGTGTTAAAATGTTAATGTGAAGTCTTACTGTATTTTGAGTGCTTAAGGAAAAGCTACTGGGAACTTTCCAGGGAAGATGGTGGGTGTTATTAGGATGTAAATATGTATGAGAATTCCTAAATGAAGGCCTTATGGCATAGAGTTAGAGGTTGGAGGATAATAGGTTCTGGTTGTGGATGGGGGCAGGGTGTAGGAGTTGGTGGGTGTGGGGGAGAAAGAGTTGGGAAGAAAACCTTCTTTAGGACTCTGTGGGCTGGGGAACCATCTGATAGAAGGGCATGAGAATGAAGGCTAAAGGGAAGACTGAGTGAAACAGAAGTGCCAGAGAAACTCAAATGACAGGAAAGCTTGAGGACAGGAGGGTGGACACTGCCAAGGGCAAGATGAAGAAGCCTAGAACTGGAGGTGGGACATGCTAGGGATTAGTAAAAATAAATAAATAAAGAGGTGATCACTGATGCTTCCCTTGGACAAGCAGGGAACTGGCCTCAAATTGTTCCAGGGAGTGATCTCTCAGGCTTTGAACCTGTGCCAAACCACATCTAATGTTCTGCTTGGCTTCTTTGACCTCCAGACTTCTAACCTTCACAACTAAGGGCACAGTGGCCCAGTCTGCCTAGCACTCTGAAGTCAATTCTGTTTTTATAAAGAAACCAGACATTTGAGTTCTAGTCCACTGCCATTATGGTGGCCTGGCAATGTCAGCTTTACTTGGTCCTGCTCTGTCTAGTAACTGGCCTTCTGCCTTATTTCCTTTTGATTAAACTTCCATCTTGTGCCCTAGAAACTGCTTCTTTGTGTTATAATAATGTTGCTAACACTTGCTTGAACATTCTTTCTGGGTGGCATGAATGACTTGTGCTCAACTAGTAATGTTAAGTTTGGCCATTTGAACTCACCCAGCAGTCACGAAAGAAAGACCTGGTGATCTGCTTCCAGAAAGATTACAGGTAAGAAAACCCATGGAGTACAGTTCTACTTTGTAATACGTGGGGCCACCTGTGTTGGAATTGACCCAATGTTGACTGCTAACCAGAAGGCTGGCGGTTCAAACCCACCAGCCACTCCTTGGAAGGAAGATGGGGCAATCTAATCTACTTCTGTAGTGATACTGCCTCGGAAACCCAAGGAGAGGTCGCTATGAGTCAGGTCCGACTCGATGGCACACAACAACAAGAACAACATATATATACACACACACACACACACACACATATATTTAACATTTACTTGAGTACCACATATTATTCTGGTACACATTTATTATTTCATTTAACCCTCAAAATAACCTTATAAGCCAAAACCAAACCAAACTCCCTGCCTTTGAGTTGAGTCCAACTCATAGCGACCCCATTGGGTTTCCAAGGCAATAAATCTTTGCGCAAGTATATTGCCCATCTTCCTTCCATGGAACAGCTGCTGGGTTTGAACCACCAACCTTCTGGTTAGTGATCAAATGCCTTAGGCACCACACCACCAGAGTTCCTTTAAAGCCTTGAAGAGTTAGGAAAATAACCCTATGAGTTGGGTGATATGCCCATTTGACAGATGAGAACACTGAGGCTTCGAGTGTTTTGTTTTTGGTTTTGCTTGTCCCAAATCATGAATCAAAACCAAGCTTCAATCTAAGCAGTTTGCCATCACAGCCCAATTGTGTACTCACTGTATCACATTGCTTCTCTGCCCTGTACCTGCAAAAACGTTCAGTCTCTGCCTTGAATCTTTGTCTGCTGCTCTGATACTACTGAGATGACCCTACTTCCTGTATGTTCTTCTACTTTTAGTCCTGCTTCTGAACACCCTCAGAATTGTCTGCCTCCCTGTGCTGTCACTAGGGTTGATGTCACCCAGTGCAGTAACTGGTGTTACCCATGGTCCTCTTTTCATACTAGATCGTAAAGAATCCTTACTAAGTGTGGTAGTTAAGTTTTTGTGTCAGCTTGGCTAGGCCTGGTTGAGTGGCTGGGCAGCTGGATGTAGTATTCCCCATGATGAAACTGGTAATCAATTCCATGGTGGAATCTACTATGAGCAGCTGCCTCATAGGCATAGTGGCTGCCTTTGGGTATGTGGTCTGCTTCCCATATATAAGCAGGAGCTTTGGGAATGATCTCTAACCTATGGCACACTTGGACCCTGCATGTAGCCGTGTCGTTGCTCAGCAGCCTGCTATGCTCTGCCGTCCTTGGGACTTACAATGGACTTAAGTCAATGGCCTGCCGTGTGGTAACATCGAGACTGTGCCTTTTTACTTGTCAAACTTGGGGCTTCTCAGCCTCAGCAGTCAGCAGCTGTTTGAGTGAAGAAATGCCTCAGGCTCCAGTGGGCCTGGAGCAGGAGGCAGAGCTGGACCCCAAGGTTGAGGGGCTTTCACCCAGCCCTTAGAGCTTGGCACTTTGAATTTGGACTTAAAGCCTCCAAATTGTAAGAATAAACTCCTATTGTTAAGGCCATCCCATTTGTAGTATATTCTTTTCAGAGCAGAACTAGGTAACCAGAACACTAAGGTTTATTATCAATTTTAATCATAGAATAATATGTGATAAGTGTAGTTGTAAATTGCTTAAATGTAATATTTCTTAGATTATATGAATACCAGCAACAAAATTGCTTTGTAAAAGCTTTCTACATTGAATTATAACATCATTAGTTACATTATGTGCCATCGAGTTGGACCCGACTCTTAGCGACCCCTCCTTGGGTTTCTGAGGCAGTATTACTATGGAAGTAGATTGCCCAACCTTCCTTCCGAGGAGTGGCTGGTGGGTTTGAACTGCCAGCCTTCTGGTTAGCAGTCAAGTGCCTTAAGCACTACACTACCAGAGCTCCCAGTAACCGAGTGGAAATCTTTTTTAATTTTTCTACTTCTCTTCCTCTAACTACTACTTCATTCTCAAGAAGAAGTTATTTACATAAGTTTGCAAATACTAATTACACAACATAATAGCTAAAACACCAGAAAATTTGACAAAATCAGCTATTACAAAACCCAGCAGCAACAAAAACAATAGGACGTGCTTACAGCACATGCAGATGAAACCAAGTGGTTGGAAGCATCCTTGTAATTGGGTAATAATGACAGCTCTGACTGGAGCTCATTGTTGTTAGGTGCTGTTAAAGTCAATTCTGACTCATAGCAACACTATATACAACAGAACAAAACACTGCCTGGTCCTGTGCATCCTTATAGTCCTTGCTATACCTGAGCCCATCATTACAACCACTATGTCAATCCATCTCATTGAGGGTCTTTCCCTTTTCTATTGGCCCTCTACTTTTCCCAGCATGATATCCTTCTCTAGAGGCTGGTCCTTTCTAAAAACACGATCAAAGTATGAGAGATGAAGTCCGGTCATTTTTGCTTCCAAAGAGCATTCTGGCTGTGCTTCCTCCAATACAGATTTGTTAATTCTTCTAGCAGTCCATGTTGTTGTTGTTGTGTGACATCAAGTTGGACCAACTCATAGGTTCCTCTCCTTGGGTTTCTGAGGCAGTATCACTATGGAAGTATATTGCCCAACCTTCCTTCTGAGGAGTGGCTAGTGGGTTTGAACCCCCAGCCTCCTGGTTAGCAGTCAAGTGCCTTAGGCACTATGCTACCAAAGCTCCTACTGGTCCATTGTACTTTCAATATTCCTTGCCAGCACCACAATTCAAAAGCATCAATTCTTTTGTGTTCTTCCTTATGTACTATAGAGCTCTCACATTCATATGAAGCTATTGAAAATACCACGGCTTGGTTCAGGTTCCTCTACTCTTCAAAGTGACATCTTTACTCTTAAGCACTTTAAAGAGATCTTTTGCAGCAGATTTGCCCAATGTAATATGTTGTTTGATTTCCTGACCACTGTTTCCATAGATGTTGATTGTGGCTTCAAGTAAAATGAAATCCTTGACAACTTCAGTATCTTCTCTGCTTATCAGGATGTTGCATTTTTCTCCAGTTGTGAGGATTTTTGTTTTCTTTATGTTGAGGTATAATCCATAGAGAAGAGCATAGTCTTTGACCTTCATCAGTAAGTGCTCCAACTCTTCTTCATTTTTAGCAAGCAAGGTTGTGTCATCTGCGTATCACAGACTGTTAATGAGTCTTCCTCCAATCCTGATGCCATGATCCTCTTCATATAGTCCAGCTTCTCTGATTATTTGCTCAGCATACAGATTGAATACATATGGTGAAAGAATAACCCTGACACATGCCTTTCCTGATTTTAAGCCATGCAGTATCCCCTTGTTCTGTTCAAACAATAATCTCTTGCTCTATGTACAGTGTCTTGGTCCTCTAGTGCTCCTATAACAGACATACCACAAGGGATGGCTTTGACAAACAGGATTTATTCTCTTACAGTTTAGGAGGCTAGACATCTGAGTTTAAAGTTCAAGCTCTAGGGGCTGGCTGAAGGCCTGTTGGCTTTGGATTTTAGCTCTGCCTTCTGTTCCAGGCCCACCAGAGCTGGAGGATTTTTCTGACTTACACAGCTGCTGGCTGCTGATGCTGGTGAACCCAAGACCAACAAGTAAAATGACACAGTCCCATGATCAGCAGGCAACATGGCAGGCCACTGAGATGAAGATTTAGCTAAATGCAGTATCCAGATGTGGCAAAAAGCTGGAAATCTTTCTTAAAGCTTCTCCTTATATACTGAAAGTAGGCCACACCTGATGGTGAAGCTGAGTAGAATCAAAGCTCAGTGACTCATCCTGTCTATCACCTTGGTTGGAGGCAGATAAGTGGGCATGAACACTTCTCAATTTGTCGAGATTGTTTCAAGGTTTGTAATAACTAGTACCAGTAGCAGGAGAAACAGAAGGTGGACTGAGAGTGCGTTCCTGCCCGGTGTGCTATCAGACCAAACTAGTTTACACACTGAGTGATTAAGATGAGAGAAAATTATTCCTTGCAAAGCAGCAATGTAAGGAGACAGGGGTCAGTACCCAGATCTGACTCCCAGAGTGGAGGTTGGATTACAGGTTTTGTAAAGTTCAGGAGAGGGGCTTATGCATATTCATAAAAATTTCAGGAATTTGGGCGTGAATTATCCAGGGATTGGCTGATGCTTCCTTCGCCTTGGTTTACAGGGACAGTCAATTGTTAATGCTGTGTGCTTGCGCACTGGATGAGTCACACCAACTTCCTGACAACAGGTGATCGGGACTTGGGCAGAGGGGAAGATGTCAGTTCAGTGCAACTTTCTTCCCGTTTGCCTCACTGCACACATCCTCAGGCCAAAATTGATTTCAAGTTGGTATTGATTGTTTTCTGAAAAACAACTTTAAGGAAACACATCTAACATACCTATTCACCTGTTTCCAACTAGGGTGTGGGATAACAATGGAGAGGATATAGGATTGGGCTTCAGTTCAACTCAGCTTTTAAGGAACCAAGTTATCATGCCTGCTTATCTGTCTTCAACAATGGTGGAAATAATAATGCTGTCTCCAATCAAGGTGGGAATAATAATGGACAAGATGGAGGATTGGACTCCATTCAGCTCAGCTCTTAAAGAACTGAGTTATTATGCCTGCTTCTCTGCCTCCAACCAAGGTGATAGACTGAACGGGGCACTGAACTTTTATTCAGCAGCCACTCAGTGGCTCACAGCAGATTTCACCATGGAGTTGATTATCAATCTCATCATGAGGAATAACTACATCCATCTGCCCAGCCACTCAAACCAAAGCCTAGCCAACTTGACACAAAACTTTAACTATCAGAGACAGGTTCCTCATAGGCACAATTAAATGTTCTGGAATTCCCATTCTTTACAATGTTGTCCATAATTTATTATGAACCACATAGTTGAATGTCTTTGTATAGTCAATAAAACACAAGTAAGCTTCTTTCTGGTATTCTTTGCTTTCAACCAAGATCCATCCGACATCAGCAATGATATCCCTCATTCCTCATCCATAAAGTTTTCACTGACAATTTTTTTTTTTTTCCCAGAAGTAGACCTGGCCATACTCTTCTTCCTAGTCTGTCTTAGTCTGGAAGCTCTGCTGTAACCTGTTCGTCATGGGTGGTCCTGCTGGTATTTGAAATACCAGTGACATAGTTTCCAGCATGACAGCACCAAGCAAGCCACCAAAATATGACAAATGGACAGACAAGTCATGGTGGAATGCATTCTTACAAAATTGAAAAAGTATATTAGCACAGAGTTTTAGCCTTGTAGGTATATTGATACATGTAAGCTGGGCTGATGAAAAATGTTTTTGTTGTTATAACTAACTACAGGGCTATTTTTATAAAAAGAAATAAATTTCTGCTGAAAAAATGTGCAAAAATTTTATAGACAGTCGTTTTGGTGTCACTGCCTCTGATAGTAGTGTAGTCCATACACCCCTAGTGATGCCACTGCACATGATAATAACTAGGGTCCATTTTTGCAAAGATGCCCAAAAAATTCAGTCTAATTGGGAGGTTTGACCAGCTTGGAAGCAGTGTCAGATTACCCCATAAGAAAGGTAAGCACAAGCTTACTTGTGCTTACTTACTAATCTGCAGTGAACAATTTCACTTTTTTTTTTTTTTTTCATCACGTAAAAGATTCTGCTTCTCTTTATGGCTGGCACCTGTATCTCTCCCAAGACAACAGCACCTTCCTAGAGAATGGAAGCCTCTTTTCAAATTTACGATTTCTGACAAGGATGGAGTACCCAGCAAGCAAGTAAGCACAGGCTTACTTGGGCCTACTTAGCAATCTGTAGTGAACAATTTCACATGTTTTTCACCACATCAAAGATCAGTGGCATCACTAGGGTTGTGTCACCCAGTGGGGTAATTCATGGTATCACCCTCCTGTAGGTGAGCAGAGCAGACTGGTGAACTTGCCCTTGGTGAGCAGAGAGGCAGAGCCCTGCCATGCCCTGTGCAGGGCCCAGCTCCACCCCATGCAGCCCTGCCTCTCCTAGCCCTGCCCTCTATGACTCACCACAGCTCTTTCCCTCTCCTGTTGGCCAAGGTGGAGCCCCTCCTTTCCACCCAATGGCTGGCCCCCTAGCCCAGCTGCCCGATCCCTGATAGACAGGTGATGGGGGAAGAGGCTACTAGTTACTTCACTGGGTGATGGGTGACACAAACTCTACTGATGCCATTGCCTTGGCAGCCCCTCCTACAGTGCCAGCCTGCCTGCTACTGCCCCCACTGCCCCCACTGGGGTCATTTTGGTGACAAGGGGTATGGTCAGCACCCTTATTTCCCCCTAGTGAAGTCATTGCTGCTTCTTTCATTATCCATTGATGGTACCCAGCTGAGTGGTGTACCTGGGTCTCCGGATCTCATTCACTGATCTTGCTGCTTATGGAGAACTGCTGGTGGGCCCTGAGATATCCCGTGGAGTCATAATTGCTCTAGGGTTCTCTCTGACTTCCTTGCTTTGCAGTAAAATATAATTGTGCAGGCTCAGCCTCTGTAGACAGGCTGGAAGCAGTGTGTTGACAGATAAGAACAGCAGCCCTCAGGAGGTGATGTTGGCTGGCATTTTACCATCAGGTCCTCAATAAGCCCAGGGAATATTGAATCTTTCAATTTTGATTCCTAGCTGAGCTGAGAAAGGACTTCCTCCCCTTGAGTTGTTGGTTGGGGCCATTTCTTACTGGAATCTTTGGATTGTCTTAGAGGATTGAAGCCAGTGCCCCATGTTGTCCTCTGACATTCTGTTTTGATTAGGGTAGAGGTTCTCAACACTTGCTGCTCATCACAATTACCTGGAGAGTTCCTGCGGACTGCAGAACTCCACACTTCATCCTCAGAGGTTCCAGCTCAGTTGTTCTATGTAATTTAATCACAACCAGGGCAGCTAACTATGCATGTGTTGCATGGTCCTTAGGCTAATGGTATCAACAGTGAATAGGATCAAAGCAGGGTGACCTGAGAAACAGGTCATTGTGAATCCTGAAAATTATAGCATATGAATCTGATCAAAGAAGGAGAGCCACACACAGGTTTCTTAAATTGTCTAAAACCCCTAGAGGAAGCCAGGGATTTAAACGAGTCCGTTCTGGTTCAACCCCCTGCTGAGAATTTGCATTTCCACCCCAGATACACCAGGAGCCACATTTTAACAAAATCCCCAGGAGCTATATGGACTTATATGATTTATGGGAATCACCTGGGGATCTTGTTAAAAATGTAGATTCTGTTTCAGTAGATCTGGGGTGGAGATGCAAATTCTCAGCAGTAGGTTCAAACCCAAATGAAACTTTGGAGGCAGCACATCATACACTTCAAAGGTGTTATGGTTCAGGGGCCCAGAGGGAACACTGGAACTAGGTAGTTCCACTAGGGGCTGGAGTTGCTCCCCAGCAAAATGACTGAGGGCAAAGTTCCTGTCAAACGGGCTGCAAACTCTATATTCTATCCTAATGTGGCCCCTACATTGCCCTATAGCCTTGGGCTATTGTTCAATGAACTGCCCAAGTTAGTTAAACTCTCAGTCAGTCAGAATTGCATAACTCAGAATTGCTGAGGGGAGAGAAGCCTGGTCCAGCTTGTAAAAAGACCAAGCAGAAAGATGATTATTTAAAATTTGGTGGCCTTTGGAAGATGGTAGCAATGATCCACATTTGACGCAAAAGCAAAGGAAAATCAAATATGTTTTGAACAAGATTTATGACACACTTAGAAGGTCCGGAATACTTGTAGCGCAAAGATGTATGTATGCTATGTGCTTGATTTTGCTT
The DNA here is from genome assembly GCF_000298275.1 of Orycteropus afer afer. Taxonomy (NCBI): domain Eukaryota; kingdom Metazoa; phylum Chordata; class Mammalia; order Tubulidentata; family Orycteropodidae; genus Orycteropus; species Orycteropus afer. Next base: position 5,710,396 of record NW_006921709.1, read on the forward strand.
AGTGTTTTTCTTTTAACATTTTCGGTTCCTGTTTCTTAGTTCTTCTATCTAAATCTGTGGGCTCTGAGGACTAACATTCAAATTGAGGAAATGCAGGACAAACAGGAGTGCATAATTATGAGGGGCACAGGGGGAGGGGTTGCAGCATAGGGAGGGGAGGAGACTGGGTTAGGGTTAGACATGGCGAATGGGGAATGAAACTAAATGTTCGCGTTACATTGAATGTAAAACAAGCTCCTAAAATAAAAAATAAGAAAAATAAAAATAAATCTGTGGGCTCTGAGTGTCAAACTTAGGTTAAATGATGTGTTTTTCATCAGAGGTTTGAGATAAGACAGACTACCATGGCTGAAAAGTAAATAAATAGTAAACCCCTAATTATAAGGATTTTCATGTCAGATAAGTGCTTTCAGCTCATACGTAGCTTTGTGGCTATAAAGACAGGTGAGTATGGTCCTGTATATCGATGGGGTTTATAAAAGTGGCATGGTGGAAGTGTCTGACCTCCTCTAACCTCATGACAGGGGAGAATCACCATCAGCAGCATCAACCCAAGACTGATTCCTATGAGGTGGAGGTCAGACATGCCTTTTCTCTCCAACCTTTTTACACCAACCATCCCTGACATGGCACTCTCTACTCCTCTGTTGGGTTTGATAATTCATTACAATGGTCACACAATACAGTTGTGGGGTTTACTAGGGAAATAACAAGTTAAAATTCAGGATCAAGAAGAACTCAGGATACATTTCTTTAATCATGACAGCCTCTTTTCAGCCATGCCCACTGTCAAGCCTCTCCCTGGCCCTCAGCACCTCTGTCTCTTGGGTCAGCCTTTACCCTGCTCAGGAAAGTTTTATAAAACTCTTACTTCCACCAATAAGTGTCTGAGGGCTTCCTAGTCCACCAGTAAGACTCAGCCTGAAGGCAATCAGTCACTCAGTTCTTGTGTTGGCAAGCCTAGCTTTGTCAACAAGTGCTAGGAGGCACCCTGCTCTGCCAGCTAGTCTCTTGCCTGAAGGAACTCAACTCTTGGTTTTTGGAGGTCACTGAGTCAGCCACAGGGATCCAGGTGAGGAGATAGAACCCAGGCACGCCCAAAGCAGCAGGACAGGAGAGCATGAGAAAGGGGATTAAAAGCCAGGAACCCAGACAGCGGAGCAGTCAACCATAGGGATCCAGTCAGCCGCAGGGACCCAGGTGAGGAGAGAGAACCCAGGCACGCCCAAAGCAGCAGGATGGTAGAGTGGGAGAAAGGAGATTAAAAGCTAGGAACCTGGACAGAGGAGCAGTCAGCCACAGGGATCCAGGTGAGGAAAGGGAACTCAGGAACACCCAAAGCAGCAGGGTGGGAGAGCAGGAGAAAGAGGATTAAAAGCCAGGAACCTGGACAGAGGAGCAGTCAGCTGCAGGGATCCAGGTGAGGAGAGAGAACCCAGGCACACCCAAAGCAGCAGGATGACAGAGAGGGAGAAAGGGGATTAAAAGCCAGGAACCTGGACAGAGGAGCAGTCAGCCGCAGGGATCCAGGTGAGGAGAGGGAACTTAAGCATGCCCAAAGCAGCAGGGCAGGAGAGCGGGAGAAAGGGGATTAAAAGGCCCAGGAATCTGAACAGAGGAGGAGTCAACCACAGGGACCCAGGTAAGGGTGGTATGAGAGGTTTCCAACAGGGAGACAAACTTTTCTGTCAGTTTGTCCTACCGTGGTGACATGTTCATGTGAGTTTTGAGGCTGAGCCACTGGTGTTTCAAACCCAGTGGGATGCACATGGTTCACAGGTATCAGCCTAGCTTACAGACTGAGACAGATTAGGAAGGAAGAGGCTGTCCACTTCTCAAAGAATTGGCCGGGGAAAACCTTATGAATAACAAAGAAACACTGTTTGTTACATTACCGTGCAACTTTGTGAATAGTCCAGTTAGATTAGAAGGCTCTCAAAATAGGACTGGGAAAGAGCTGCATCATCTGAGTAAACCCAGCCTTACTCATATGGATAAGGTAAAGCTTTCGAGACCTCCATTTGCTGATGTGGCACCACTCAAATCGAAGAGAAACAGCTGCAGACATCCATTAATCACTGGAACATGGAATGTACAAAGTATGAATCTAGGAAAATTGGAAGTTGTCAGAAATGAAATGGAATGCATAAAGATTGGCATTAGTGACCTGAAATGGACTGGTTTTGGCCATTTTGAATCAGACAACCATGTGATCTACTCTGCTGGAATGAGAGTTTGAAGAGGAATGGCATGGCATTCATCATCACAAAGGATGTTTCGAGATCTGTCCTAAAGTACAATGCTGTCAGTGATAGGATAATATCCATGCGCCTACAAGGAAGACCCGTTAATACAACTATAATTCAAATTTATGCCCAACCACCAAAGCCAAAGATGAGGAAATTGAAGAATTTTATCAACTTCTGCAGTCTGAAATTGACTGAACATGCAATCAGGATGTGTTAATTATCACTGGTGACTGGAATGCAAAAGTTGGATACAAAGAAGAATCAATAGTAGTTGAAAAATTTGGCCTTGGTGACAGAAATAATGCTGGAACTCGTATGGTAGAATTTTGCAAGACCAACAACTTGTTCATTGCAAACACCTTTTTTCAACAACACAAATGGTGGCTCTACAAGTGGACTTCACCAGATGGAACACACAGGAATCATATTG
>NW_006921709.1:5715229-5734197 GCF_000298275.1 Orycteropus afer afer
TTTTTTTTTTTTTTTATAGTACACTCATGGGCCTGAAAAAGTGTTTAGTTTCTGTTCATTGTTGGCTTTAAGCAAAACAGAAAGAGGAGACACTAAAGCTTTTGCAAGAAAGAGGAAGTCATGGCTGCTATAATGGGTACCGCCTTGGTGCTATAAGGAAATTTATTTTTGGGTGACAATTGTGAAATATGGAGGGGAAAGCAACATGGAGTAAATGGACTGCTCAGCAATGTTTGAGTACCTATGATGGTAGCGGATAGGTAAGAGAGTGTAAGAAAGATCGGTGTCCTCCAAGATCCTGAGTGTGGTTGGAAGAATAAGCCATGCACACTTGAGTATTGAAGGCCTTATGGAGTGTTTTGTGGAATTGGGTCTGAATGAGTGATGAGCATAGCTAGTGCCCTACAATTTCAAAGACGGGAGGCACTCACAGTGGGCTGCTGCCATGGGGTAGCTGGGCCTCAAGTAGCACCATAAAAGATGGGTAGATTACAGCTAGGCACAGACAAGCGAATCGGAGGAGAAAGCAGCTTCCCTGGGAGTATTTTTTTAAAGAAGTGATATGGTCTGGAATTTTAACAAAATAAGCTCATCTCCTTGAAGGGGCACAGTAAGAGGCAAATCAAATTCTTGTGCATGGAGTAGTTTTGAAGAGGAAAATAAATAATCATCCTCTTGTTTTGCTTTATCGAGTACTGGCATAATGCCCACAGGACACATAGAGGATTCTGGCTTCTTCAGATGTTTTTGGTTACATTGGTCTTCTATAGATAAGGTGGGAGTTTGCAAATACTGCTGTTCTTTTCACAAAAGCATTTCCCACCGCCACCCTGATGGCTTGTTCTTGAAATGATAGTTCTTCTTCTTTTTTTATTTTTTATATACATATCTGGAAAATTCCTACATGAATGTGGGTTTCTTTGAGGGTGATAGCAAATTTATTTGGAGAGAAATTGTTCATTGGATTAAAATGGGCTTTATCCTTTTGTTTGGATTTTTACATGTAATATTTTTCATTTGACACCTACATCTTCCCTTATTCTTTTCTTCTGTATTTTCACTATGCTTGGTGGTACAGGGATTTTTGCTCCCCTTTGTAATTTTCTTTTATTACTATGGTAAAATATACAAAACATGAGATTTGTCATTTTAACCATTTTTATAAAGTGTACAACAATCACCAATTGTTGTTTCCAAAACTTTTCATCACTCTGTATAGAAATTCTGTACCCCTTAAGAATTTCCAATTCCATCCCTACAGCCCCTGGCAACCACTAATAAAATTTTGTCGCTGTGCATTTAGCTATTTTGGATATTTTATGTAAGCGGGAATCATATAATATGTATCTTTTGGTATCTTACATATTTTAGTCAGCATGCTTTTGTGTTTATGAACACGGGTTGTTTCCACCTTTTGACCATTGTGAAATCATGCTGCAATCAATATTGTGTGCAAGTATCTGTTTGAATCCTCTTTTCAATTCTTTTGGGTATATACCTAGAGAGGAATTGTTGGGTCATATGATAATACTATGTCTAACTTTTTGAGATCTATAATCCCATTTTCTAGGGAGTTGTCATATAATTCCTCACTGCACCAGGATATCACTTCACTTCTCTGTCTTTATCTTGTCAAGTTTGAAATTTCTGGCCCTGGAATGAAGATACCTTTAGTTTTTATAAACAATCCATCATGCTTCAGGGAAGTGTTGTGAAGGCCAGAGGGCAGCTTAACTTCCATTTCCCTTAACACTCAAGCACTATCCTCACTCACTCACTCCCATGGAGTCAGATCGGACTTGTAGTGACCCCTTCTTGAGATTCTGAGGCAGTATCACTACGGAAGTGGATTGCCCCATCTTCCTTCTGAGGAGTGGCTGGTGGGTTTGAACCACCAGCCTTCTGGTTAGCAGTCAAATGCCTTAGGTACTAGCCACCAGAGCTCCTCAAATATTTTCTGGTTCATTGTTTTCTTTTTAAAGAACAGGATAATAAAAAATATATGTTTTTAAAAAATCCCATTATAAAAGCAGTATATACTTTGCAGCTGGAGGAGTAGGATCAAGAAGAGACCTCTCCAGTGGCCAAAGTACAAGTCTATATAACTCACTTTGACACTTCCACTGTTTATTAGAAGGATGGTTGGATATTGTCTACTGAAACATTGAATTTAATATTTCCAACTAATAGATTTTCAATTATAAAATCCAAAGTACAGTAGGCTTTGGGATATACATTAAATATTAGATATTTGTCTGCAATAGAGTCCCTGGGTAGTGCAAATATTTAGTGTGCTCAGCTGCTAATTGTAAGGTTGGAGGATTGTGTCCACCCAGAGGTACCTCAGGAGAACATTCTTGCTATCTACTTCTGAAAATCAGGCAGTTCTACTTGACACATAGGGGTTGCCATGAGCCAGAGTCAATTATGGCAAAACTGCTTTTTAATTTCCTGCTTCAGATTGACAAGTCAGGTAGACATGTACTCAAGATGAGGTGCATGTGGGCATGTGCATCTGTGTTATTGGCCACAGAGTGAGGAACCCTGCTGTGGACCCCCAGTGAGTTTTGACATACAGAGGGTTGGCCACGAGAGGGCTGAAGGGCAGGAGAGGGAGAAGAGTGGGCCAGTTGGCATTATGGATTGAACAGCATGATGGGACAATGGTAGACTCTCTGAGCCTCCAGAACTTAGACTCAAACCAACGGAGAATAAAAGCTACCCCCAATTCCCCTTTCCCAGTTAGAACATTTCTTACCTTGAAGGAAGAGAGAGGGAAAGCAGAGACATTAATGTTAGGCTGGGCACAGAGTTTGGGGAATTGGCAGAATGAAACATTGGGAAGGGCCATCCAACCTGGCCTCTTCAGATCCCAGATTCTGAGGTGAGGAGAAGCTCTGTGGTAGAGATCCATATTAGGGTGCAGGAGAAGTGGGCAACTCACTTATTTCCCTGGCTTCTAGTTTCCTTATCTTTACAGTGAAAAAGTTAGATCAAAGCAGTGATTTTTTTCAAAATTTCATTGCTAAGGAGTGATATTCTTTGTTGTTTGGTAGTTGTGGAATTAAAGATAAAATATTCATACATTTTTTTAAAAATGTTAAAAAAAACAAAACATTGCCAGGACCTCAGAAATACGCCCTGTTTCCCATCCTGTGTCCTCATAGCATTGTCTCACGTACCTCTCCCCACCCCCACCCCCCAGGGCAAACAAACATTCTTCATACTTTTGTGATCATTATTTTCTGTCTTTTCTTCCTAGTTTTATTGCTCATGCATGGATTTGTAAACAATTTATATTAGTATTTGCTTGATTTTGAACTCTATATAAATGGAATAATTCTATGCCTTCTTTTGTGTCTTGCTTTTTTTCTTTCAATGTTACATTTGCACAATTCATCCATGTTGTAGCACAAATATCTGGTCCATTATTATTATTTTTTTAATTGTGGTGAAAATATACGTACTAGGCCATTTATTTTTGCTGCTTTCTAGTTTCCTATTTTATGAATTCACCAATATATATTGATTCATTGTATTAAGTACGGACATTTGGGTTGTGTCTTAGTTATATCTAGCACTGCTAAGCAGATACACCATAAGTGGATGACTTTAACAACAGAAATTTGTTCTGTCACAGTTTAGGAGGCTAGAAGTCCAAATTCAGGGTGCCAGCTCTAGAGTAAGTCTTTCTTTCTCTGTCAGCTCTGGGGGAAGTTTCTTGTCCCCTTTCAATATCTGTACACACAGCATCCTTTGGAGGTCTCCATGTGTCTTGGCATTAATCTTCTCCTGGGAGTAGGAGGTTCCCAGCACAGGGATCCTTGGTCCAAAGGATACTGTCCGCTACCGGCTTTTCTTTCATGATGATACTCAGGTCCCTCTCTCTGCTTTCTTCACACTCCTTTTATCTCCTGTAAGATAAAAGATGATACAGGTCACACTCCAGGGACTCCCCTAGACAGCAGATCGGGGGATGTCCCCAGGGACATCAGATCAGGACTATGACCTGATTAAGGGTGTTGTGCCCAACATTTAGGAGCTCTGGTGGCATAGTGCCTAAGGCATTTGACTGCTAACCAAGAGACTGGCAGTTCAGACCAACCAGCCACTCCTTGGAGTTGGGCAATCTACTTCTGTAGTGATACCACCTCAGAAAACCAAGGAAGGGTCACTATGAGTTGGATCCGACTTGATGGCAGTGAGTTTGGTTTTGGTTTTACCCAACACTTATCCCCTTATGATTAATTGGCTGATCACATTATGAGGAATGATCACATCATTATCTAACTGCCAGACCACTGAGAATCATGGCCCAGCCAAGTTGATGCATATTTTTTTCAGGACACAATTCAATCCAAAAATTGCTTCTGGTTGGAGCCATTATAGTCGATGGTGCTATGAACATTCATATTACATATGTCCTGGGGCACATATGTACAAGTTACTCCATGAAACATACCTGGAGGTAAAATTGCTTATCATAGTGTATGCATATCTCAAACTATTTTCCAAAGTGGTTATAGTGACTCTTTCCTTTCTTAAAGAGAATCTGATAAATATGGCAGAACATCAACTAGATAATGCTGTTTGAAGTGAAGGTGATAATCCCAGGGCTTGGCTTTCTCTGTACTGTGCTCTCTTTGTGGGTCAAACATACCTTGTTCCCCAAAATTCTATACTGCTTCTATATTCTCTATGTTGCTTTAGAAGACAAAGGATTCCAGTGATTTCCTATTCCAAGGACAAGAAGAGATCCTGACCTTCTGATCTCCAACCAGCATCTCTATTGTTGTGTTGTTGTTATGTGCTGTCGAGTTGGACCCTACTCATAGGGACCCCTTCTTGAGTTTCCAAGGTGGTATCACTACAGAAGTAGATTGCCCAGCCTTCCTTTCAAGGAGTGGCTGGTGGGTTTGAACCGCTATCCTTCTGGTTAGCCATTAAGAGTCTTAGGCACTACACTACCAAGCTCCACCATCATCTTTACTCAGGATTATTTTAGTTTGGAAACCCAAGATTTTAATTTTGAAATAGGTATATCCTTAGACCCCTCTGTAAAGAGGTCTAAGAATATGCCTATTTTATTTCTCTTCCATAGAGAGCCAGAAGATTGAAAAATGGACCAGATACTCCCTCTTGAACCTATCTGTCCTTTTTTCTGATTTAGAATTAGCTTAACTTGAGATTTGGTTAGAAGCAGGAAAAGTATACCTATCAGTTATGTAAGAGACTAACTGAAAGAAATTGGATTAAAATATTCAAGTGGTTACTTCAACTTAAGCCCAGAGAGAATGAATTAAAATACTGAATACTGCTTGAGGTGTAAGGAGAGAATTTGTACAGCATCTGATGTGTTTGGACGCTGACTGTCTTGCGGTTATGAAACCATTGTGGTGGTTTCAGGTTTAGAGGAAATTCATGCTGTTAGAAGTTATTGTCCCAACCAAAATGGCAAAGCATCGAAATGGAGACCTTTCCCAATGTTGCTCTTTGCCAAAAGCATAACACTAAGCAGGATTGATGCTGGAACAGTCTGGGCAGTAGACAGGCCAATGCATGTAATGCATATCATTAAAAATAGTTTGCACAAAGAAATGGTTGTTATTGTGCTTCATCCAAGTTGGACTTAGTAGCTAATTAACTATAAGCTCCTTCTTCTTCTTCTTCTTCTTCTTCTTTTTTTTCCATGGCCATATGCAGTTTTTGAATTCTTAAAACACAAACTGTTTTAAAGAAGAAGTTAAATACAGAATGCATTGAGTTTGGTAGAGAGAGTTTAAAGGTCTGCATTTTCCCACCAAAGCTATTTAATATCAGCTGCAGAGTGGGTGTGTGTGTGTGTGGAAAGGTTGTGACCTCCCTTATTTTTACAACCATTGCCATGATTTCATAATACTGGCAGCAGTCACCCAGAGTGAAGAAGTAGACTTTATTACAGTAATTATATGCCAGAATGTGGGTATTAAAACAGAAAACTTTTCTACTGATAATAAATGTCAAGGGAAAAATGACTTTACCCAACAAATGGCCCTTCTTCACTGTTTTTAAGATATTAATGGCTCAATGAAGATTGAGATGTGTCTATAGGGTAGGAGTTCAGACTCTACATAGTCTTTTTGCCTTCTTTGCAGGATAGTAAGACAGTTGAAAGACTTAAGACTTGCATGTCTTAGCAAGCTAGGTTTATTTTTCTCTATGGCATAAAGTCAGATACATTTTCACTTGAGCATATATGCCTATTGTTTCTGCAAAGAGATTAATTATGAACATAGCTGAATTAGTCTATTTTTCTAGGTCACTTCATTGCTTTTCTCTGATATGTTGCAGTGGATTTGTGAGAGTTGGGAGAAATAATGTGACAAGAATTATTTTTTTCTTGTAATATGGTAATTTTCTGACTACTAAGAAAAAAAACCCTAAAAACAAAAACCCACTAAATAAGAACAATAAAAGTTTGAGTAAGTACCAGAAGGTGTAACCTTTTAATGATGTCCATCCATATTCTGAACTACAGGCTTGTGGCTACTGAATTATTCTCATAAAGCATTAATTGTGGGGTTTGTAAATACATCTATGAAATAGTAACTATGGTCTAAATATAGAAAGCCTACACTAGAAAGAATTTTTTTTTTCATTCCTCAGTTGAATTTTGTGAAATTTTGATTAATCCCAATAAATGCTGAGATTATAGTACTTTTTTTCTCTGATTTTAATGGACTTTGAAGTAGGAAAATGAACCTTTCTCTAAAGCACCCTATTAGCTTTGGGCAATCTACTTCTGTAGAGATACCACCTCGGCAACCCATGGAGGGGTCGCTATGAGTCGGGGCCAACTCGAGGGCACATAACAACAACAACAACAATTAGCTTGAATAAAAAACAGACTATACTCAGAAAGTCAGTAGCAAAAATCAGACCAGGATTTGCATTCCTAGCCTCCATCTTTTAAGAACCTAGAAAACACACTTTTCTTTGATTTTTGGCTAGTTGCTCAAACCTTACAGACTATTTGAAGGTGACCTCAGACTTTTCTCTGAATACCTGTTTTGAATATATAGTTGATGCTGCAGCAAGAGCTTGAGAATAATGAAAATATTTTCAACTTGGGGCCTACTCTATCCTTCTGTTTAGGGATAGACAAGGAGATCTTGGATTCAGAATCTGCTGAAGTGAATTGTTCACGGATTGTGAACTGGGCCACATCATAGCGGAGCCCTGGTCTGGGAGGCACTGGTTGTTCTGACTCAAAACAGCCTTACGTGCTTGCCACTCCCACTCAGTGTCATTGTTCAAAATCCAGACCAATCCACAGAACGTGACACTGATGCCTCTTTTGTATTTTCTGTGTTCTCTTCAGTGAGTTTGTCTAAAAATAAGCCATTCATGGGCACCCAGGGAGCTCTCCAGGACCAGGGAGATGTCTGCAGGCTCTGCAGGCTGCTGGCCACGCTCCAGTCCAGATATTTTTGGGAATGTGGAATTATTTAAATCAAAGGGAAATAAATCTTTTGCAAATGCTAATACAAATGACTGTGGGAAGGGCTTGGTGCTGAAAGAGAAGCTAAGAATTCTTAGTGCCCACAGAGTTATTTTTTGGCACCTATACAGATTTTTATTGGGTGGCATCTATACAGATATCTTTCACTGGGTGACTCCAGTCCCCTAGTTCCTGAGTAGTGACCTCACCCCCTTGGCCTGGCAGGCCCTGTTTCTCTCCCTCTTGGGCATGGCAGTCCTGCCCCCTCACTCTTGGGCAGCAGCTATGGCTCCATCCCACTGGCCCACATGAATGAGCAGCCCACACTCCAGAACCAAGTTGGTGAAGGCCTGGCTCTGAAACCTAGGGGGCTGTGGTCATTTCACCCCCAAAGGCCATGGTCCTACCCTTAAGGCTGAGGCAGCTCTGCTTCCGTTTCCTTGGTCTCTCCGCTTCTGCCGATTAATGCCTGAGGGCAACCAACTCGGCTGAAAAACCGTGCTCAAAAAGCACTTGGCTTTTTTTGCTCCGTAGGCTGGCCAACCTGCTATTCCATTTTGTGCCAGTCTCTTTTACCAATTAATGCCTGAAGGCAATCCACTCTGCCAGGAAGCCACCTACCCAGTGGCACCCGGCTTTCTCCTCCGTCGGCTTGTAAGCCTGTTGCCGTTTAATGCCAGTCTCTGGGCTTTGCTACTGCCATCTCTCATGCTGGTCTCTTGGTTCTGCTCCTGCTGTCTCTCATGCCATATGCCGGGGTCTCTCTGCCATGGTCTCGGGTCAAGGACTCACTCCACTCCTGTTTCCACATTTTAGGTATGTGACAGAGCAGCACCCCCCTCTCTTGGTACCAAATTCTGTTCTGGTTCCCTAGTACCACTCTGACAAGAAATATACCACAAATGGGATGGCCTTAACAAACAGGAATTTATTCTCTCACTGTTTGGAGGCTTTAAGTCCAAGTTCAAAGTGCCAGGCTGTAGGGGCTGCGTGAAAGACCCTCAGCCTTGGGGTCCAGCTCTGCCTTCTGCTCCTGGTCCAATGGAGCTAAAGGCATTTCTTCACTCAGGTAGCTGCTGGCTGCTGATGCTGACAAGCCCAAGGTTGACAAGTAAAAAGGCACAGTCCCGATGTTACCAAACCACATGGCAGGCCATTAATTTAAGTCCACTGTAAGTCCCAAGGTCGGCAGAGCATGGCAGCCTGCTGAGCAATGACATGGCTACATGCAAGGTCCAAGCATGCCATAGGCTAGAGACCATTCTCAAAGCCTCTCCTTATATACAGGAAGCAGACCACATATCCAAAGGCAGCTACTCAGCTGCTCCCAGTAGATTCCACCATGGAGCTGATTACTAGTCTCACCATGGGGAATAACTACATCCAGCTGCCCAGACACTCAACCAGGCCCAATCAAGTTGACACACAGACTTAATCACCACAATTACAGCTGCTGGCTGCTGAGGCTGCCAAGCCCAAGGCTGACAAGTGAAATGTCCTGATGTTACCAAACCATATGGCAGGCCATTAATTTAAGTCCTTTGTAATTCCCAAGGTCAGCAGAGCATAGCAGGCTGCTGAACAACAATGCAGCTATATGCAGGGTCCAAGAGTGCCATAAGCTAGAGACCATTCCCCAAGCTGCTTCTTATATACAGGAAGCAGACCACATACCCAAAACAGCCACTCAGCTGTTCCAATAGATTCCACCATGGAGGTAATTACCAATCTCACCATGGGGAATAACTACAATCAGCTGCCCAGCCACTCAACCAGGCCCAGTCAAGTTGACACACAGACTTAATTAACCACATTGGTCTCCAACTGGGGATGCAGGCTGAACATTGATTCCACTCGGTTTCATGATGAATGGAGAAAAGATGGAAGTTGTCAAAGGTTTCATATTACTTGGTTCTACAACCAACACCAAAGGGAGCAGCAGTCAAGAACTCAGACAACATATTACACTGGGCAAATCTGCTGCAAAAGACCTCCTTAAAGTGCCAAAGAGCAAAGATGTCCCTTTGAAGACTAAGGTGCGCCTAACCCAAACAATGGTATTTTCAATCACCTCATATGCATGTGAAAGCTGAACAATGAATAAGGAAGACTGAAGAAGAGTTTATGCTTTTGAGTTGTGGTGTTGGTGAAGAATGCTGAAACTACAATGGATTGCCAGAAAAACAAAAGAAATCTGTCTTGGAAGAAGTGCAGCTGGAATGCTTTTTAAAAGTGAGACTGGCCAGACTTAATTTCACCTACTTTGTCATGTTGTCATAAAGGACCAGTCCCTGGAGAAGGATATCATGCTACATAAAGTAGAGAAAGGAGCTCTGGTAGCATAGTGCCTAAGGCTGCTAACCAGAAGGCTGGTAGTTCAAACCCACCACCCACTCTTTGGAAGAAAGGTTGGGCAATCTGCTTTCATAATGATACTGCCTCAGAAACCCAAGGAGGGGTTGCTATGAGTCAGATCCAACTCCATGCAGTGGTTGTGTTTTGTTGCATTTAAAGTAGAGAATGAAAAGGAGAAGACACTCAACAAAATGGATAGACACAGTGGCTACCATGATGGGCTGAAGCATAGCAAGGATTATACAGATGGCTCACAACCAGGCAGTGTTTTGTTCTGTTGTACACAGATTAGGTGAGTGGGAGCCAGCTTGATGGCACCTAATAACAACAACAAGAACTAGGAGTTGTGTGGCCTCGAAGTAGCCATTTAATTTCTTTGAACCTCAGTTTCCACATCAGTGAAGTGAGAGACCTAGATTAAATGATATTTATAAGGTGAATCCCAACCCTATTTTCATGTGGTTCTCTAAAGTTCTCAGTCCAGACTCTAAGATGTAACTGCCATTTACAATTGGAAATGTTTCAGAGGTCCACATTCTTCATCTACAAAATAAAAAGGTTTGGTTAAAACGATCTCTAAATTTTTTCCTAGCCTAACATTCTTTGCTTCCACTGTGTATTTGAATTTCTTCCCTTCCTCAGGTGGCCCTAGTGAAATTAAGCCTCTTAAATTTGTTTGGTGGTAGGCTGTCTTTGAGGCTGTTGTCAGACACACACAAATGGAAGGAAAGTCACATACATTTCTAGATTCAGTGTATGGTATTTTGCTGTTGGTGAACACTCACTCTTGTTTTGAGACAATGTGTGGAGCACAGAGATACTTTCTGGCATTTTTTTTTTTTTTTTTTTTTTCCTCTAAACTTGATGGTGAGCAGATAGGAAAGAGTTCATTGAGAAATTGGTGAGGAAAGAATTGTTGAAATCAGTCTTTAACCTCAGTTCTGATAAATTCACATAGGAAACTGCAGTATTTTTAAACTGCTTTTCTCTTATCTCTCATGTGTTTGGCTTATTTCAGGGTATTAGGTGAAAGACTGGTGCTGAAGCAATTCAGTCAGTTGATAGGCCTGACCACAGCTGTGTCTTACCTTTGTACCTCTGTTTCTGCAGGTAGCAGTGGAGGAAATAAAACCTGGCTAAGAAGGGTCGATGAAAGAGGAGGAGGCCTTCAATGAGATGGATTGACATGGTGGCTGTGATGATGGGCTCAAGTATAGCAGGGATCGTGGAGCTGGCACAGAATCGTGCGGTGTTTCGTTCTGCTGTGCATGGGGTCGCTATAAGTCGGAAATGACTCGAAGGCACCTAACAACAACAACAAGGAGCCCTGGTGGCATAGTGCTTAAGGCATTTGACTGCTAACCAGAAGGCTGGTGGTTCAAATCCACTTGTCACTCCTTGGAAGGCAGACTGGGCAACCTCCTTCCGTAGAGATATTGCCTTGGAAACCCAAGGGGGCGTCATTATGAGTCGGAATGGAGTCGACAGCAATGAGTTTGGTTTTTGGTTTTGACCTCCTTTCAGCACTTTGTCTGAGATTGCCTGATAAATGAATGTTAATTCTTAATAAATATGTGGTTGTGTGCATATGTGTGGTGGGGAGGTCTTGAAAAATGCATATCAAATATAGTATCATTTCTAACAGTCATTTTTATATAAAATTCATTTAAATTTTTTAAAAATAGGCTTTGATGTTTAGAACAGTTTTAGAGTTGGAGAAAAATTTTGCAGAAACTATGTTATTGTTGTTGTTATGGGCCGCCGAGTCAGACATGACTCATAGCTAACTCCCCTCCCCCCTTGGGTTTCTGAGGCAGTATCATTACAGAAGTTGATTGACCAACCTTCCTTCCGAGGAGTGGCTGGTGGGTTTGAACCTCCAGCCTTCTGGTTAGCAGTCAAGTGCCTTAGGCACTATGCTACCAGAGCTCTATAGAGAGCTTTTATTTAACCCCTCTCCCTTTACACATTGTTTCTTCTTTTAATATCTTACATTCCAGTCATACATTTACTACAATTGGTGAACCAAGGCTAATTATTAGCTGAACATGATTATTAGCTGAAGTCTACAGTTCACATTAGGGTTCACTCTTTGGGTTGCATAGTCTATGGGTTTTGACAAATGCCATGCATGTACCACATAGAATAATTTGACTGCCCCAAAATGTCTTGTATGTTATCTATTTCTTAACAGACTTCTGCAGTTGGAAACTATTTCTTTGAGAAGAATTATTCTGATGGAAAAAACATGGCATGGTTGATCAATTTTGGATCCATATCTGATTTTTGAACAATTTGGCATGATTCTCCCTGGGTGGTACAAACAGTTAACATGCTTGGCCACTAAACGAAAGGTGGAGGTTTAAGTGTACCCAGAAGCACCTTGGAAGAAAGACCTGGTAATTTAATTCAGAAAAATTAGCCAGTGAAAGCCTGGTGGAACAGTTTTACTCTGACACTCCTGAGGTCTCTATGAGTCAGAATTGGGAACTGGTTTTTGCTTCAAAAAGCAAATTCTTCTAAATTCAATTTGATAAGCATATATTGAGTGTCTACTATGGGCCAGTAAGATCCCTGGGTGGTGCAAATGGTTTACACTTGACCATTAACCTAAAGGTTAGTGAGTCAGACTCACCCAATGGTACTCCTGAAGAAAGACCTAGAAATCTTCTTCTATAAAGATTACAGTCAAGAAAACCCCATGAATACTTTCCTTAGAATGGTCAGTTGTGGGAGAACAGACAGGCAGTGTTTGCACAGGGAGAAAAGTGGGGCAGGAGGCGGGGCAAGAATGCATGGTAGCACACAAGGCACAGGGAAGAGGTAACCACAGGGAGGAAGTGGGAAGAGAGCTGTTACATTGTGGGGAACTGCTGTCAATGTTATGACCTGCTGTTTGGAAAATGAATTTGCTCTGTAAACTTTCACCCAAATTACAATAAAAATTAAAGTAAGAAAGAAAGAAAGAAAACTCCATGGAACAGTTCTGCTATGTAACATATGGGGTCACCATGGATTGAAATTGACTTGTCAGCAATGGGTTTGGTTTAGGTTTACATGGACCAATATCCTCTGCTAGGGCCTTCCACATCCATTAGCTTATTTCATGCTCACAGAAAGCCTTTGAGGTAGTTATTTATATTTTCTACCTTATGTTTAAAGAAACAGAGGCTCAAAACTGTTCTATGAGTGGCCCAAAGTCACATAGAGAAAAGTTGGGATTCAAACTTAGACATTCTGCCTCAGACGCCTTTGTATTTCATAATCTTATAGTTACATGATCCAGGTAAGGAGCTTGGGCTATGAGTTTGTTCCCCCCCCCCCCCCAGTGATCCAAGTGGGCAAATGGGGGAATCCATCCAAACTCACTGCCTTCAAATTGATTCCAACTCATAGCGACCCTATGGGACAGAGTAGAACTGTCTCATGGTGTTTCCAAGGCTGCAAACCTTTACCAAAGAACACTGCCTCATCTTTCTCCCCTGGACTAGCTGGTGGGTTCAAATCACCAACTTTTTGGTTAGCAGCCAAAGCTTTAATCATCATGCCACCAGATCTCCTTTTGCATGGGGGAAGAAATGTGAATAAAAAGAAAAAACAATGATTTTAATTTTTATTATAATATATGTTGATATGTTGAATATATGGTATTTTCAATCACCTCATATGCATGTGAGAGCTGGATAATGAGTAAGGAGGACCAAAGAAGAGTTGATGCTTTTGAGCTGTGGTGTTGGTGAAGAATGCTGAAAGAACCATGGACTGCTAAAAGAACTAACAGGTTTGTCCTAGAGGAAGTGCAGCCAGAATTCTCCTTGGAGGTGAAAATGACCAGACTTCATCTCACATACTTTGGTCATGTTGTCAGAAGGGACGATTCCCTGGAGAAGGATGTCACGCTTGGTAAGGTGAAGGGTCAATAAAAGAGGGGAAGGCCCTCAACGAGGTGGATTGACACAGTGGCAGCTGTGATGGGCTCAAGTGTAGCAAGAAGCATGGAGCTGGCTCAGGACTGGGCGGTGTTTTGTTCTACTATGCATAGGGTCGTTATGAGTCGGAGATGACTCAATGGCACATAATAGCAATAACATGTTGATTTTACATTATGTCTCAAAAAAAAAAGTCACTGCCATTGAGTCAGATCCAACTCATAGCGATCCCTCCTTGGGTTTCCGAGGCAGTATCACTATGGAAGTAGATTGCCCAGTCTTCCTTCCAAAGAGTGGCTGGTGGGTTTGAACCACAGGCTTCTGGTTAGCAGTCAAATGCCTTAGGCACTGTCATGGTTGTGTTTGTATGTCAACTTGGCTAGGCCTGGTTGAATGGCTGGACAGCTGATGTGGTATTCCCCATGATGAGACTAGTAATCAGCTCCATGGTAGAATCTACTCTGAACAGCTGAGTATGTATATTTGGGTATGTGGTCTGCTTCCTGTATATAAAGAAAAGCTTTGAGAATGGTCTCTAGCCTTTGGCACTCTTGCACCCTGCATGTAGCCATGTCATCGCTCAGCAGCCTGCTATGCTCTGCTGACCTTGGGACTTATAATGGACTTTTAAGTTAATGGCCTACCATGTGGTTTGGTAACATCAGGACTATGCTTTTGACTTGTCAACCTTGGGGCTTCTCAGCCTCAGCAGCCAACAGCTGTCCAAGTGAAGAAACGCTTCTAGCTCCAGTGGGCTGGGAGCAGGAGGCAGAGCTGGACCCCAAGGTTGAGGGGCTTTGACCCAGTCCCTAGAGCCTGGCACTTTGAACTTGGACTTAAAGCCTCCGAATTGTAAGAATAAACTCCTGTTTGTTAAGGTCATCCTATTTGTGGTATATTCTTGTCAGAGTGGCACTAGATAACCAGAACAGTATGTTATGCTCTGCCGGCTTTGGAACTTACAATGGACTTAAGTTAATGGCCTACTGTGTGGTTTGGTAATATCGGGACTGTGCCTTCTTACTTGTCATCCTTGGGGCTTCTCAGACTCAGCAGCCAACAGCTGTCTAAGTGAAGAAATGCCTCTAACTCCAGTGGGCCAGGAGCAGGAGGCAGAGCTGGACCCCAAGGTTGAGGGGCTTTGACCCAGACCCTAGAGCCTGGCACTTTGAACTTGGACTTAAAGCCTCCAAATTGTAAGAATAAACTCCTGTTTGTTAAGACCATCCCATTTGTGGTATATTTCTTGTCAGAGTGGCACTAGGTAACCAGAACAGGCACTAAAACAGCTCTTCTGACAAAAACTCAGAAAAGTTTCTCTTAAAGCATTTAACAATATATATGTATTTGGATGTATGTATTTTCATGTAAAGGACCCTTGGGGGCACAGTGGTTAAAACTTTCAGCTACTAACCAAAAGGTCAGAGGATTGAGCCCACCAGCTGCTGTGTAGGAGAATAACATGGCAATCTGCTTCTGTAAAGGTTTGCAGATTTGCAAATCGTTTTGGGCAGTAGGTTTTGGTTGGTATTTTCATTTTTTTAAAAAAATAATTAGCATACCATAAAATTAAATTTTATTGGATGTACAGTTCTGTGGGAGCTCTGGTGGCATAGTGCCTAAGGCATTTGACTGCTAACTAGGAGGTTGGCAGTTCAAACCCATCAGCCACTCTGCAGAATAATTCTGGGCAGTCTACTCCCATAAAGATTTACTGCCTTGGAAACCCAAAGGGGGTCACTATGAGTCAGAATCAACTTGATGGCAGTGAGTTTTTTTTTTTTTGTTGTTGTTGTTGTTGTTGTTCTGTGAGTTTTTTAAACTTGTTTAGATTAACGTACTCAACACCACAGTTAGGACACAGAGCTGTTCCCTTACCCTTAAAAATTCCCTCATGCTTCCTCTTCATAGTCCAACCCTCACCTACCTCAGCCTTTGGCAGACTCATCTAGTCTTCATCTCTATGGGCTTATCTTTTCCTGAATGTCACAAAAATATAATCATCCATGATGTGACCTCTGAATACTGACTGACTTCACTCAATGTGGTGTCTTTGAGATTCATCCATGTTATTCCATTGTGTGAACATACCAAGATTTATTTTATATTCACCTGTTGAGGTATATTTGGGCTGTTTCCAATATCTGGCAATTGTGAATAAAACTGCTATAAACAAATATGTGTATGTGTGTCTGTGTTTTTCCCTATTACATTTGGGTTTGAGTTACTGTTGTTAGCTGCTGTCAAGTCAGCCCCCAACTCATGGTGACCCTGCCTACAATAGAATGGCATGCTGCTTGGTCCCGCACCACCCCTGGATTGGTTCTGAACCTGACCACTGTGATCTATGGAGTCTTTATTGACTGATTTTCAGAAGTAGATCACCAGGTCTTTCTTCCTAGGCCATCTTATTCTGGAAGCTCTGAGGAAATCTGTTCAGCACCATAGCAACCCACTGACCTCCACTGGTAGATAGGAGGTGGCTATTCATGAGGTGTATAGGCTAGGAATTGAATAGGGGTCTCCTGCATGAAAGGAGAAAATGATTTACTTGGAATGTGTTCACTGGAAGCCTATTAAGGATGCTGGTAATAAAAGAGGAGAGACTTATGTGAGAGAGACCAAGACCCTGTTGTGGAGTGGGGGTGGGATGGCTAGCCTCACTGGAAACCCTGGTTCTAATAAGTGACCTGAGAAGGGTGAGGCCAAAGATGGGTTCTAGATGCACAGAACTTGTCCTCTTCTGCTAAAGGCCTTGGGCAGTGGTTAAGCAGTTAGTTATCACAGAGCATCAGTGATTTATCTGCTGAAGTCAATGAATATTTCCATTTCCATTAACTAATTTAATGGGAAAAAAAGCCACATGTCCAGAAAGAGGGAGGAAGTAAAAGACAGGAGGAAATGAGTGGGAGAGGCATTTTGTAATTTACTACTGTGTTTTGGAGCAAGTATACTAAAATATTTTGCCCAAGTATTTTGTGATGAAGATTTTCAAATACACAGAAAAGTTGAAGAAATCCATATACCTCTGGTGGCATATTGCCTAAGGCATTTGAGTGCTAACCAGAAGGCTGGCAGTTCAAACCCACCAGCTACTCCTCAGAAGGAAGGTTGAGCAATCTACTTCCATAGTGATATTGCCTTGGAAACCCAAGGAGGCGTCACTATGAGTCATATTCGACTTCATGGCAGTGAATTTGGTTTTGTTTGAACACTTAAGATTCTCCAATTAACATTTTACTATAATTTACTTCATCACATATCTTTCCATCCATCTATCACTCCATTTTAGATATATTTTAATGTAAATTTCAGCCACTATGAGCATTCCATTGTGCATATGACTGACTCGCTTGTTTACAGTCATTTGTTTACAGTGCTTTGAACATAAGGGGTAGATATGTGTAAAGTGGAATAACATATTGTAAGAGTAGCATTCTATGAATATTTAACAAATGCTTCACCTGTGTGGCTGAAACCCATATAGAGAGATATCTATATCTGTGTATACATATCTATCTATCCATCTATATATTGTAGTTGTTTGGTGCCATCAAGTTGATGCCAGCTGATGGTGACCCTAAGAACAAGAGAATGATGCACTGCTCCCTCCTACACCATCCTCACAATCCCTGCTGTGTTTGAGCCCATTGTTGCACCCACTGTATCAGTCAAGTTCATTGAGGATCTTCCTTTTTTTTTGCTGACCCTCTATTTTACCAAGTATAACGTCCTTCTCCAGGGCTGGTCTCTCCTGCTAATATGTCCAAAGTATGTGAGACTAAGTCTTATCATCCTTACTTCTAAGGAGCTTTCTGCTGGTACTTTTTCCAAGACAGAGGTGTTTGTTCCTCTGTCAATCCATGATATAGTCAATATTCTTCACCAACATCATTATTCAAAGGCATAAATTTTCCTTCTGTCTTCCTTATTCATTGTTCACTTTTTTTGCATGCACATGAGATGATTGAAAATATGATGCCTTGTGTCTGGCCCACCTTCGTCCTCAAAGTGACCACTTTGCTCTTTAACACTTTAAAGAGGTCTTTTGCAGCAGCTT
This sequence comes from Orycteropus afer afer, assembly GCF_000298275.1. NCBI lineage: Eukaryota > Metazoa > Chordata > Mammalia > Tubulidentata > Orycteropodidae > Orycteropus > Orycteropus afer. The sequence goes on from NW_006921709.1 coordinate 5,733,054, forward strand.
GTCCATTACAAAATGTTTGAATTCTTGACTATTGCTTCTGCGGGTTTTGATTGTGGATCCAAGTAAAATGAAATCCTTGACAACTTCAATCTTTTCTTGTTTATAAAGATTTTGCTTATTGGTTCAGTTGTGAGGATTTTGCTTATTGGTTCAGTTGTGAGGATTTTGTTTTCTTTAGGTTAAGGTGTAATCCATACTGAAGTGCTTTAAGTCCTCTTAACTTTCAGCAAGGAAGGTGTGTCTTCTGCAGGTTGTTAATGAGTCTTCCTTCAATCCTGATGCCACATTCTTCTTCATATATTCCAGCTTTTTTAATTACTTGTCAGCATACAGTTTGAATAAGAATGGTGAAAGCATACAACCCTAATACAAACTTGCCTTGATTTTAAACCATGAAATATTCCCTTGTTCTGTTCAAAAGTCTGCCTCTTCTCTATATACAGGTTCCTCATGGGTACAATTAAGTATTCTGGAATTCCTGTTTTTGCCATGTTATTCATAATGTTTTATGATCCACCCAGTTGAATGTCTGTGTATATAAATAAAACACAGGGAAACATCTTTCTGGTACTCTCTGCTTTTAGCCAAGATCCATCTGATGTCAACAATGATATCCCTCATTCTACATCCTCTTCTAAATCTGCCTTGAATTCCCCACAGTTCCTTGTCGATGGACTGTTACAACCATTTCTGAATTATCTTCAGCAGTATTTTATTTGTGTGTGATAGTAATGACATTGTTCAATACTTTCTGCATTCTGTTTGATCACCTTTCTTTGAGATGATTAGAACTATGGATCTCTTTCAGTTGGTTGGCCATGTAGCTGTCCTCCAAATTTCTTAGCATAGATGAGTGAGCACTTCCAGCATTGCATCTGTTTGTTGAAACACCTCAATTGATGTTCCATTAATACCTGCAAATTTGATTTTTGCCAATGTCTTCAATGCAGCTTGGACTTCTTCTTTCAATATCCTTCATTCTTGATCATATGCTACCCCATGAAATAGTTGAACATTGACCAATTCTTTTTGCTTCAGTGCCTCTGTGTATTACTTCCACCTTCTGATGCTTCCTGAATTGTTCAATATTTTGCCTTTCTATATTGCAACTGAAACTCAAGTCTTGGATAATATATATATATAT
>NW_006921709.1:5734543-5745035 GCF_000298275.1 Orycteropus afer afer
CAAGTTCCTTAGGCACTATGCTACCAGAGCTCCCTAATAATATATATATATGTATATATATAATACATATAATGTATATATATCCATATTTCTATGGATAAATATAAGTGGATAGAACATAGCCTTCACCTCAGAAAGTTGCATCATTCCCCTTCCTGGATAATCTCTGCCCACAGAGGCAACCCCCCTCCTAATTTTTTCCCTGTAGATTAGATTTGCCTGTTTTAGAACTTTGTCTTAAGGGAATTACACAGTATGTACTCTTTTGTGTTTAATGCTTCTTTCACTTAACATAATGGCTTTTTTTCTTTCTTTCTAGTAGTCATTTCTTATTCAAAGAACAGTGAACAACAAAATGCACAATAGATTTCATACAAAATGCAGAATCAACTTCCATTTAAGCATCTGCTCTGTGTCCAAGCTCTATGTTATCTCATTTATTTTGAATCATTAATGTAAGAATTTTGTTGCCTCATTAATATGAGAAATCTGTGTTGCAGCTGTTATCCAGCTAGTATCAACATAATATTTTTTGAGATTCAGCTATGTATCTGTGTGTGTCCATTTACACAAAAATAATGTTTTTTAGTCTTCAGAGATTCTCAGGTTAGGAGCTTCTTTAGAAAGGAGCAGGAAAAATAAAGGTTCAAAATAAAGGAGTTGAAAGGGGCCCTAGTAACAACTACACCCCTTTGTCTCCCAGATGAAGAAATTGAGGACCAATAATAGCTGGGGGTCATGTAGACTGAGCTGAAAGTGGAATCCAGGTCTCCTGACTTTCTGCTCAAAATGATTAGGAAAGCAGCTGAGGGGGTAGTTGTTTTGAGTTGCAGCCATGTGAGACGTGAGAGTTTCGACAGAGCATTTTTAGAGGATGTGAAACTACCCTAACCTCATGTGACAAGAAATCCTCTGAGGCTTTGGTGTGGAGCCAGAGGAGGAAGTTGGACATGGCTTCTGGTTACCAGCTCCACCTCTGAACCTCTTGGCCTGGGGTGACTTATGGTGAGCTTTCTGTTTGAAATAAAATGAGACACGGAATGGAGAACCATCTTTACCAGGGTGCACATGATAGGATAAGGCTAAAGGAAAAAAGAAAAAGAAAACAAGAAAGGCACCTTTAGCCACATGGTCCTCCCTTAGAAAGAACCTGGAGCTGAAAATAAAACACCAAGGGAGGAAGGTATGCTGTGGTTACAGACAGAGCCTTTTATCTCCTGAGTGTGCCTTCCAATTCAGCCCAGGATGACAAGGACCTGGCAGGTCCTGCCTGCCAGCTGTTGACTGGCTTTTGTGAAAGTCCCCGATCTCTGGGCCAATGCTTAGAGGGCAGGTATCCATATCATGAAGCCAACTTGGCACTGCTGGCACCTTTGTTGATAAAATAAGCACAGTGATAGGGAACTGAGGCTGATGGGCCACTCTTACTACCAGCTGGCAGGTGCAAACCCTGTGAGCAAGTGCCTTGGGGAGAGAGAGTTCAGGTTGCATTGGCAACTGATTTAAAAAAAAAAAAAGTTTTGTCTTCAAGGTCAGTTTGACCTCTTTTCTGCCAATGGTATAGTGTGAGGAAGAAATAATTTCATGGCACCTCTAACTTGCATGTAAATGCATGCCTGTTCTGTTTTGAATGTATCATGTCTCCAAGTTGCCACATGTGGTTCATCTTATTAAAGTGTCACCCCCTGGGTAAATCTGGGAGCTGGTGGATCTTTTGGAGGGTGTCATTGTCGACAAAGATCAGGTCATCAAAAAAGTCCCAGAAGAAACTTTCCAAAGTAAACCAAGCAAGGCAGAACAAAGAATTCCAAAGACGTTTCTGAAAAGGCAGACAGTCAGGTTCGACGGGTTATTGGGGCTATTCCGGGATAAGAGATTAGTGCTAACTTCTTGAGGCATGTCAGCCTAGATGTCCTTCAGCCAAACTGTCCTTGGCACAGGGGTGAAGGGACCCTTGTGAGCTTGCTGGGTGCCTCACAAACTTGCCACAATGAGTTCATTGTAAAGAAACATGTTTTCCTTATCATGGTTGTCTTTCTGTCTGTAAATCTCTGACTCGTGCATTTACCTTTAGCAAATACTTTTTCTGGCTTTGATTTGAAAATCTAGATTCTCACTGATACTAGTATTTCTACATCTCTCTCTCTCTCTGATAAAAGTCGTTCCAGTTCAGGTCACTGGGTTGGGTGTCAGTATTTTTCCCATTTAATATCTCTTGTGTGTTCATATAAAGGCCATAGCTCTTGTCAAGCAAACTTCTCATTCTTTTTCCAGGTTTTGGCAACAGTCCCTTCTCTTTCCTTTTCAGGTCTAGGTGTGCTAACCAAAATAAAAACAAAACCTGTTGCCATTAAGTTGATCCCGATTCATGATCCCATATGTGTCAGAGTGGAACTGTGCTCCACAAGGTTTTCAATGTGAGTAATATTATGGATGACACATAACAACACCAGCAACAATATTATGGAGGTAGATAGCCAGACCATTCTTTCATAGCACAGCTGGGTGGACTCCAACATCCAACTTTTTGGTTAGTCCCTGAGCACTAACCATTTGTACCACCCAGAAACTTAGGGGTGATAAGAGCACCTGTTATTTGTCCTGGGACATGCACCATCTTTTGTGGTTTCCCTACATCCTGCTTCTTTGTAAAGAATCTCTGTTTTAAACTCTCTTCAATATGAGGGTGCTATTTGTGTGCTAGAGTTCCTGAGTGGTCCAAAAGATGAATGTGCTCAGCTGCTGACTGAAAGGTTGGAGATTATAGCCCACCCCCAGGTGCCTTGGAAGAAAGCCTGGGTGGTCTACTTCTGACATATTAGCTACTCCAAACCCTATAGGAGCTCTGTGGCACACAGCTCTACACTGACATACACAGGGCCATCATGAATCCAAGCTGAGGTGAGGGCAACCGGGATTTGTTATTTGTCTCCTGATGATACCCTCGCTGATAGACATGAGAAGTACTGAAAGAGGCGTGGACAGAATATTAAGGGTTAGAGGTGGAGGAAGCAACCAGTTGCCCAGTGGGAGTGAAGATGAGTGGGAACAGAAGACTATGAGTGATATTTGATATAAATCTTGAGGAACGAGATATTTCCCTGGGATTAGAATCAACCTTATCCTGAGAACAGTCTTGCATCTGTCAGGCAGGTGTCGAAGTAAGAAAATCTCAACAGTTTGCATGGTTGTAAAAGGCTGCTATTAACCAAAAAACCCAGTGGTCTTTATAAAGCACAAGAAAGCTTAAATAATACAATAGCAACCACCCATATTCCTGTAATATCTGTTAATAATTTGACATACTTTCCTCTAGACTTTTTACAGAGTTGAAATTATACTCTATTCAATTAAGGAGTTCTGTTGGCACAGTGCCTGAGGCATTTGACTGCTAACCAGAAGGCTGGTGGTTCAAGCCTCCAGCTTTTCTATGGAAGGAAGATGAGGCAATTTACTTCCATAAAGATGTACTGCTTTTGAAACCCAAGGGTGGTTGCTATGAGTCAAAATCATCTTGATGGTAGTGGGTTTGTTTTTATTTTTACACAATTTTGAATCATGATTTTCTTTAACATTACACAATACATACTTCCCCACAACTCACAGAAGATACAAATATCTATTTGGAGGCTGCTCTTATCTAGAAATATCAGAGTAATTTTAAAGAACTGAGTGTTATTACATCATATAGAGGTACTATGATTTGTAATGGGCGCTCTGGTGATGTAGTGCCTAAGGCATTTGACTGCTAACTAGAAGGCTGGCAGTTCAAATCCATCAGCCATTTCTTGGAAGGAAGACTGGGAAATCTACTTCTGTAGAGATACCGCCTTGGATCCCAAGGAGAGGTCATTTTGAGTTGGATTTGACGTGACAGCAGTGAGTCAAATTTTTTTATTATTATGATTTTTAATACCTTTTCAGTAGTTTTGCATATTTATGTCATTAAACTTTTTTTTTGGTGGGGGGAGGAGGCTGGCTAAAGTTTTTGCTAAAAAAATTGCAACCAAATTTTAAATTGCTACTAAAGCATTTGACTGCAAATATTGTGGAATTCCAGGGTTACTGAGTTATTGTAGATTTTTGTTTATTTATTTTTTTTAATGTTGAGGAAGATTGACTTTTCCCTTAGTGGTTGGGGAAGAGAAGAAATGGTGTTGGGGATTCAATTCTGAGGGGAAGCCCAGTAACTTGGCCAGGATGGAAGTCCTTACAGAGGAACATTTACAACAGGGATGACTAAGTCAAATTTTATGTTGTGCTGTAATTGCTTTATTGGGAGCTCTGGTAGCATAGTGCCTAAAGCACTTGACTGCTAACCAGAAGGCTGGTGGTTCAAACCTACTAGCCACTCCTCAGAAGGAAGGTTGGGCAATCTACTTCCATAGTGATAACACCTCAGAAACCCAAGGAGGATGGGTCGCTATGAGTTGGGGCTGACTCAACGGCACATAACAACAACATAATTGCTTTGTACAATTCATCTGTCAGTTTGTTGTAAGGTGGTGGCTTGTATGTTGCTGTGATGCTGGAAGCTATGCCACTGGTATTTCAAGTACCAGCAGTATCACCCATGATGGACAGATTTCAGAGGACCTTTCACATTAGGACAGACTAGGACATGGACCTGGAGATCTACTTCTCAAAATACCAGCCAGTGAAAACCTTACGAGTAGCAGCAGAACATTATCATATACAGTGCCAGAAGATGAGCCCATCAAGTTGAAAGGCACTCAAAATATGACCAGGAAAGAGCTGCCTCCTCGAAGTAGAGTCAACCTTAATGACATGGATGGAGTCAACCATGTAGGACCTTCATTTGCTCATACATTCACCAATAGCTCATATGCAACTTAAAGTTGAAGCTGAATAAAATAAAAACAAATCCACGAGAGCCAAAATACAGAGTTGACTGTATCCCACCTGAATTTAAAGACCATTACAAGGATAGATTTGATGTACTGAACACTAATGACCAAAGATCAGACAAATTTTGAGAGTTTATCAAGGACATCATACATGAAGAAACCATAAGTTCATTACAAAAACAGAAAAGAAAGAAAAGACCAAAATGGATGTCAGAAGAGACTCTGAAACTTGCTTTTGAATGTAGAGTAGGGAAAATGAATGTAAGAAATGATGAAGTAAAAGAGCTGAATATGAGATTTCAAAGGCTGGTCTGAGAAGACAAGCTGAAGTATTATAATGAAATATGCAAAGACCTGGAGTTAAAAAACCAAAAAGGAAAAGCACGTATGGTATTTCTCTAGCTGAAAGAACTGAAGAAAAAATTCAAGCCTCAAATCACAATATCAAAGGGTTTTATGGGCAAAATATTGAATGACACAAGAAGCATTGAAAAAAAAAAAAAAAAAGAAGGAATACTCAGGGTCAATTTACCAAAAAGAATTGGTCGATATTCCACCACTTCAGGAGGTACCATATGACCAAGAACCAAAGGTATTGAAAGAAGACTGCACTGAAGGCACTGGTGAGAAACAAAGCTTTATGAACTGAAGGAATATTGATTGAGATGTTTCAAGAAATGGATGCAATGCTAGAGATGATCACTCAACTATGCCTAGAAATTTGGAAGACAGCTACCTGGCCAAATAACTTAAAGAGATCCATATTTGTGACTATTCCAAAAACAGATGACCTAAAAGAATGAGGAAATCACCAAACACTATCGTTAATACTGCTAACCAGAAGGCTGGTGGTTCAAATCCACTAGCCATTCCTCGGAAGGAAGGTTGGGCATTCTACTTCTGTAGTGATACTGCCTCAGAAACCCAAGGAGGGGTAGCTATGAGTTGGGTCTGACTCCACAGCACATAACAACAAAAACAACAATCATTAATATTACACACAAGTAAAATCTTGCTGAAGATAACTCAAAAAAGCAATACATCTACAGGGAACTGCCAGAATTTCAAGGCAGATTCAGAAGAAGGCATGAGTTGACAGATATTGCTGATGTCATATGAATCTCGGCTGAAAGCAGAGCATACCAGAAAGATGTTTACCTGTATTTTATTGACTATGCAAAACATTTGGCTGTGTGAATTATAGCAAATTATGGATAACATTGCAAACAATGGGAATCCCAGAAGACTCAATTATGCTCATGTGGAACCTGTACATAAACCAAGAGGTAGTGGTTTGAACAGATGAAGGGGCTATTCCCTGGTTTAAAATCAGGAAATGTATGTGCAGGGTTGTGTCTTTCCACCATATGTATTCAACTTGAATGCTGAGCAAATAATCTGAGAAGCTAGACTATATGAAGAAGAATGCGCCATTAGGATTGGAGGAAGACTCGTTAACAACCATTAATATGCAGATGACACAACCTTGCTTCCTGAAAGTGAAGAAAACCTGAAGCACTTACTGATGATTATCAAAGACTACAGCCAACAAAATAAATCTGTCCTACAAACAAATCTAACCTGGGAGAAGCGCAGCCAGAATCCTCCTTAGAAACAAGAATGGTCAGACTATGTTTCACCTACTTTGATCATGTTGTCAGAAAGGACCATTCCCTGGAGAAGGATATCATGCCTGATAAAGTAGAGGGTCAGCAAAAAGGGAAGACCCTCAATAAGATGGATTGACACAGTGGCTGCAATGATGGGCTTAAGCATAGCAGGGATTGTAAGAAGGGCATAGGACCAAGCAGAATTTTGTTGTACCTAGGGTTGCTATGAGTAGGAAATGACTCCACAGCACCTAACAACACCATAATTCGAAAGCATCAATTTTTCTTTGGACTTCCTTATTCATTTCCAGCCTTCATATGCATATGAGGTGATTGAAAGTACTGTGGCTTAGGTCAGGCACACCTCAGTCATCAAAGAGCATTTTGCTATCTAACATTTTATTGTTGTTGTTACGTACCATCAAGTCAGGCCCAACTCATGGTGACCCCTCCTTGGGTTTCTGAGGCAGTATCACTATGGAAGTAGATTGCCTCATCTTCCTTCCGAGGAGTGGCTGGTGGGTTTGAACTGTCAGCCTTCTGGTTAGCAGTCAAGTGCCTCTTTATATGGCAAAATATTGAATGATGCAACAAGCATCAAAAAAAAAAAAAAAAAAGGAAGAAATAAACAGAGTCACTGTACTAAAAAGAATTGGTCAATGTTCAACCATTTCATAAGGTAGCATATGATCAAGAACCAATGGTATTGAAGGAAGAAGTCCAAGCTGCACTGAAGAAATTGGCAAAAAACAAGGCTTCGGGAATTGATGGAATACCAGTTGATATATTTCAACAAATGATGCAAGAGCTGGAGGCACTTATTTGTTTATGCCAAGAAATTTGGAAGAGAGCTACCTTCAATATGGCAACTCGAGGCTTAAATTTTTTCTTCAGTTCTTTCGGCTTGAGAAATGCTGAGCATCTTCTTCCCTTTGGTTTTCTAATTCCAGGTCTTTGCATCTTTCCTTATAATACTTTTTCTCAAGCCACCCTTTAAAATCTTCTGTTCAACTCTTTTATTCCATCATTTCTTCCATTTGCTTCAGCTGTTCTCCATTTAAGAACAACTTTCAGTGTCTTCTGAAATCTGTTTTGATTTTCTTCCTTTCTTGTCTTTTTAGTGATCTTTTGCTTTCTTCATGAATTATGTTCTTGATGTCATCCTACAACTCATTTTGTCTTCAGTCATTGGTGTTCAATGTGTCAAATGTTCAGATGTTCTCTACATTAGGTGGCATATAATCAAGGTCACATTGTTGTTCTTATGGAGTTGTTTTAGTTTTCTTCAACTTCAACTTGAATTTGCATGTGAGCATTTGATGGTCTGTTCCACAGTCAGCTACTGGTGTTGCTTTGACTGATGATATTGAACTTTTCCATCACCTCTTCCCACAGATGTAGTTGATATGATTCCTGTGTATTCAATCTGGCAAGGTCCACATGTATAGCTGCCATTTATGTTGTTGAGAAAAGGTATTTGCAATGAATAAGTCATTCCAAATCAAAAAACCAAACTCACTGCCGTCAAGTTGGATATGATTCATAGTGACCCCTCTTTGGGTTTCTGATGTGGTATCATACAGAAGTAGATTGCTCAATCTTCCTTCTAAGGAATGGCTGGTGGGTTTGCATGCTAGGCTTCTGGTTAGCAGTCAAATGCCTTAGGCACTATGCTACCAGAGCTCATTGGTCTTGCAAAATTCTATTATGTAATCTCTAGCATCATTTCTATAAACAAGGCCATGTTTTTCAACTACTGAAGCTTCTTCTTTCTAACTTTTGCATTCCAATCACTAATAATTATCAATACATCTTGATTACATGTTTAGTCAATTTCAGACTGCAGAATTTGGTAAAAATCTTCAATTTCTTCATCTTTGGTTTTAGTGGTTGGTGTGTAAATTTGAATGATAGTCATATTAACTGGTCTTTCTTGTAAGTATATGGATATTATCCTATCTCTGACAACATTATTGTTTTGGTTACCTAGTGCCACTCTGACAAGAATATACCACAAATGAGATGGCCTTAACAAACAGGAGTCTATTACAATTTGGAGGCTTTAAGTTCAAGTTCAAAGTGCCAGGCTCTAGGGGCTGGGTGAAAGCCCATCAACCTTGGGGTCCAGCTTTGCCTCCTGCTCCTGGCCCACTGGAGCTAGAGGCTTTTCTTCACTCAGACAGCTGCTGGCTGCCGAGGATGAGAAGCCCCAAGGTTGACAAGGAAAAAGGCACAGTCCTGATGTTACCACATGGCAGGCCATTGATGTAAGTCCATTGTAAGTCCCAAGGTCAGCAGAACATAGCAGGCTGCTGAGCAATGACACGGCTATACACAGAGTTCAATCCCAAAACTTATCCTTAAATACAGGAAGCAGACCACATTCCCAAAGGCAGCTACTCAGCTGCTTGTGGTAGATCCCACCATGGAGCTGATTGCCAGTCTCATCATGGAGAATAACTACCACCAGCTGCCCAGCCACTCAACCAGGCCCAGCCAAGTTGACACACAAACATAACTACCATGATTATATTTCAGAATAGATCTTTAAATGTTCTTTTTAATGATGAATTCAACACCATTTCTCTTCAATTTGTCATTCCTTGAATAGTAGACTGTATGACTGTCTGATTCAAAATGGCCAATACCAGTCCATTTCAGCTTACTAATGCCTAGGATAGGAGCTCTGCCTTCTGGCTAGTAGCATAAGGCACTTTACTGCTAACCAGAAGGCTGATGGTTCAAACCCACCAGCCACTCCTCGGAAGGAAGGTTGGGCAATCTACTTCTGAAGTGATACTGCCTTGGTCTGATTCGATGGCACATTAACAACAACAACAACAATGCCTAGGACATAGGTCTTTGTATGTTACATTTAATTTTTGACAGCTTCCAATTTTCCTAGATTCATACTCTATAAAACCAAAAAACTAAACTCACTGCCATCATATATATTCCATATTCCAATTATTAATGAATGTTTGCAGCTGTTTCTTCTCATTTTGAGTCATGCCCCATCAGCAAATGAAGGTCCCAAAAGGTTTACTCCATCAATGTCATTAAGGTCCACTTTACTTCGAGGGGTAGCTCTTCCCCAGAGGTTTTGGAGTGCTTTCCCACCTGAAGGACTGTTCTTCTGGCACTATATCAGATAGTGTTTCATTGCTACTCATAAAGTTTTCCAGTAATATATCAATGTTTCACTTCTATCCATGAGGTATTCTGTGGCTAGTTTTTTCAGAAGTGGGTGACCCTGTCCTTCTTCCCAGTTTTCCTTAGTCTGGAAGTTCTGTTGAAACCTGTCCATCATGGGTAACCCTACTTATACTAGAAATAGCTTTGGCATAGCTTCCACCTCACCGCAACACAAAAGCCATGACAGTACCACAAACTGACAGACAAGTGGTGGAAAACCTGACACAGTGTTGGTGAAGAATATTTAACATACCATGGACTGCCAGCAGAACGAACATATCTGTCTTGGAAGAAATACAAGCAGAATGCTTCTTAGAAATGAGGATGGTGAGACTTCATCTCATGTACTTTGGACATGTTATCAAGAGGGACTAGTCCCTGGAGAAGTCATGGTAAAGTAGAGGGTCAGCAAAAAAGAGACAGACCCTCAACAAGATGAATTGACACAGTGGCTGCAGCATATGGCTGAAACATAGTAATGGTTGTGAGGATGGTGCTTCACTGGTTTATGTTTTGATCTGTTGTACATTGGGTTGTCATGAGTTGGAACCAACTTGATGACACCTAAAAACAACAACAACAAAATACCAAACTCACTGCCATCGAGCCAGATCCAACTCATAGCGACCTTGGGTTTCTGAGGCAGTGTCACTATGGAAGTAGATTGCCCAGTCTTACTTCTGAGGAGTAGCTGTTGGGTTTGAATCCCCAGCCTTGTGGCTAGCAGTCAAATGCCTTAGGCACTACACCATAATTCAGAAACGTTTGCAGCAGTATATTTACAGAGAACTTCCAGAGGTTCAAGCTGGATTCAGAAGA
>NW_006921709.1:5746075-5762434 GCF_000298275.1 Orycteropus afer afer
GTTTTGTTCTGCTGTGCATGGGGTCGCTATGAGTCGGAAACGACTCGACGGCACTTAACAACAACAACAACAACAACAACAACACTACACCACCAGAGCTCCTTCCTTTGGAGTCTGTGATAGTTAAGGTTGTGTGTTAATTTGCTTAGGACAGGATGCTCAGTGGTTTAGCAGTTATGATGTAGTCATCCCCCCATGATGAGATCTGAAATAATGTAATCATGTCCAAGATGAGATATTCTACAAGCAGCCAATCAGTTGAAAGGCAGTTTCCTGAAGGATGTAGTCTGGGAAAATTCTCTGGCTTTCTGCTGGAACTGGATCCTGCATCTGGCTCATCATCATCTCTGGTTCCTGGACTTGAACCAGTAGCCTGCTATATTGTCTCTCAATCTTGAGATTGTTGCCTTTGCTGCCTATGAACCAACAGTCTGCCATTTTTCCAGCCCATCTTGGATTCATTAACCTACAAAGCCTGGAGCCTGCTATATTGCTTGGTGATCTTGGCTTCATCAGCTTCTGCATCTGTTTGTTAGGAGAAGCCTCCAGATTGATGTTTGACCTATGGACTTGGGACTTGCCAGCCTCTACAACTGTGAACCATTTCCTTGAGATAAATTTCTCTCTCTCTCTCTCTCTCTCTCTCCTTAAGCTTCATTGGTTTTCCTTCTCTATAGAACCCAGGTAAGACAGAGTCCCTGGGTGGCACAAATGGTTAACACACTCAGCTGCTAACTGAAGGGTTGGAGCTTCAAGTCCACCCAGAAATGTCTAGGAAGAAAGACCTGATGATGTATTTCCAAAAAATCAATCATTGAAAATCTTATGGAGCAATGTTCTACTCTGTCACACATGGGGTCGCCCTGAGTCAGAATTGACTTGTTAGCAACTGTTTTGTAATACTTTTCCAAAATATCCAAACCTTTATTGTAAGTATTAATCAACATGACCTTACGTTGCCAGTGCCTTGTGGAACAAAGGGGCAAGAACATCCATATATAGTAAGGACAAAGGGGTGTAAAGACTAGACAAGAGAGATAAAGTTGATGGAGGAGAAACTAGGAGCAGGGGTTTGGAGGGAGAAGAGCCTCATAATCACTTAGGAGAAGCCCATTTATCCTCCAAAATAGTGGGATGAGACCTATACTTCTTGAAGTTCAAGTAATTATATTTGGAAAAGGGAGCTCTGGTAGCATAGTGGCTAAGGCACTTGACTACTAACCAGAAGGCTGGCGGTTCAAACCCACCAGCCACTCCTCAGAAGGAAGATGGGGCAATCTACTTCTGTAGTGATACTGCCTTGGAAACCCAAGGAGGGGTCACTATGAGTTGGGTCTGACTCGATGGCACATAACAACAACAACAACAATTTGGGGGAAAAAAAAAAGGGGAGAGAGAAATGACCCCCTCCAAAGCTTAGTTGAATCAACCTATATGCCATCCCTACAAGAGGTATTAGGGGAAAGCAAAAGAGATAGATGGAGAGATATTATGAGGGAGGAATTTGGTACTTATTATATAGGGAGGTATTGGACATTAGAACTGGCTGAATGAAGTAATATTTTATCAGAACAATTCCTGCAAAATGATTAAGGAGAATGTGTGATATTTTGAACAGGATTTTTGGAAAGAGAGTTAGGCACAGTCCTTCTGAAGGGCTTCCTAGAAGATTGAAATACGGCAAAGTGATCCAACTTATATTTGCAATAGGAGCTTTTAGGAAAGGTAATGATGGCATGATAAACTTGGATTCCAAAAGTAATGGAATTACCTGAATTTCCTTTTTGGTTGTTCATCCTATGGTTAAATGTCTTCCAAACCTGAACTCAGTTGTGACTTTTTTAGTGATTTCTTTTTTTTTCCCCCATTATAAACCCCAAATAAGTGACATATTTATTCATGTGTTATTATCCAATCCATTTTTCAGCTTACACTCAGCCTCCTTAGACATGAAAATGGGGAATGGTTTTAGGAAAAACATCTGATTGAAACTTGCTTGCATTTTTCACATAACTTTGTATCTGCCTTCAATCTGTGAGGCTTCTACCCTGGGAGCTGCCATAACTCAATATTCAAATCTGCTTTATAAGAACATGGATATGGAATTTGAGCTAGTTTCTGCAAATAATTTATAGTGCAGTTCTATTTTCCCTGGGAAATGAAAATACAGCATGTCTTTGAGCAGAGTTTAGAGAACTCTAGGAAGATTCAGGGATAAGATTTAGAAGTTACATTTATTGTCATAATGATTAGATTGGCTTTGATTTGGAATCTTTTTTAGAAAGAAGTAATAGAGAACACACAATTTTCACAAGAAGTTTGTTTTAATGGTAATAGTAATAATAAAACTTATTATTTTTTACTTATAGTAAAAATAAAACTTCCTTAAAGTCCAGAGTTCTGGCTTCTTACCTAATGCACAAAACAAAACCAAAATCTATTACCATTAAGTCAGTTTGACTCATTGTGACCCCATTTATAGCAGAGTGTATCCTCTATAAGGTTTCCAAGATGGTGGGCTTACAAGACAGGTAAAAATGTTATTGCATGTTCTGAATCCATAATCCTGAAAGCTTGCATAGTATTAAAAAAATCCTGACTCTGGTGGTGTAGTGACTAAGGCATTTGACTGCTAACCAGAAGGCTGGCTGTTCACACTCACCAGCCACTCCTTGGAAGGAAGACTGGGCAATCGACATCTGTAGAGGTACTCCCTTGGGAATCAAAGGAGGGGTCCTTATGAGTTGAATCAACAATGATATATATATTTTTTAAATCCCTATTCAATGTGCACTTAAGGAAAACATAAAAATACTTCATGTCCAACAATAATATGGTCTTTTTCATGAAATATCTTAGTTTGGAAAGCAAGCCTATGCTCTCCAGTCTCCTGGCATGTTTTTGTTGCAATGACATGGTTTTGAACATGATATTGTGAGGTACCAGATACTGAGTTTCAGGACTCTATATCTGATCCTGTCAGATTTGTCTTCAATTTTATCAGCAATTTGAATGAAAATATAGAAGATATATTTGGTATTGTAGTTACATAAATTTGGGAGGTTCTGCTAACTGAATCAATATTCGTAAAAGCTTTCCACATGTTAGATTGAAGTTTCATAAAAATGAGTATTAAATCAAAGGTTTTAAAAATCAGTTGACTGGAGATGACTGACTTAACAAAGTTCATGTGAAAAGTCTCATGAGTTTTATTGCTGTGGAGGTTCAGCAGGAGTCTACAGCGTCACAGGATGGGCACGAAGTCTTAGACAGCATTCATGGAAGTAGAATCCTTCTATCAGGGATGATTTTATTGATTGAATTGCTGTTGCTGTTGTTGTTGTTATGTGCCGTCGAGTCAGACCTGACTCATAGTGATCCCTCTGTGGGTTTCCAAGGCAGTATTACTATGCAAGTAGATTGCCCAACCTTCCTTCCGAGGAGTGGCTGGTGGGTTTGAACCGCCAACCTTCTGGTTAGCAGTCAAGTGCCTTAGGCACTGTGCTACCAGAGCTCCCAGATTGAATCACATCCTCCTAAAAATGTGTTATAAATCTTATCCTCTATACCTGTGGAGGAAGGAGCGCTGGTGAAGCTGTGGTTAAGCACTTGTTGCTAACCAAAATGTTGGCAATTAGAACCCTCTAGGAAGTTGAGTTGAGTTGAGCTGCTTTGCAGGAGAAAGATGTGGCAGTCTGCTGCCATGAAAATTACAGCCTTAGAAATCCTGGGGGGGGGGCAGTTTATTTTGCCCTGAAGACTGGCCAATCTGCTTCAGTAAAGATTTACTGCCCCGGAAACCCAAAGAGAGTCGCTATGAGTTGGAATTGACTCGATGGCAGTGAGTTTGGTTTTGGAGTTTTATAGGGTTGCCATGAGTCAGAATTGACTGAGTGACAAGAGTATGCCTATGGTAGTATTAGTGTAGAGTGTGTCTTAAGTCAATCTCATTTAAGATATAAAAGAGCAGATCAAGCAAGCAAGGAGAGATGGGGGAAGATAGATACTACATCAGGTGAGACCTCCAAGGAGCCAAGAAACAGAAGCTGAGAAGAGACAAGGACTTTCCCTCAGAGCTGACCGAGAGAGAAAGCCTTCCCATTGAGACAGTGTCCTGAATTCAGGCTTTTAGCCTCCTAAAACCCAATCAAACTCACTGCTGTTAAGTCGGATCCGACTCATAGCCACCTCTCCTTGGGTTTCCAAGGTGATATCACTACAGAAATAGATTGCCCAAGCTTCCTTCTGAGGAGTGGCTGGTGGGTTTGAACAGCCAGCCTTCTGGCTAACAGTCAAATGCCTTGGGCACTACACCACCTGGCCTCCTAAATTGTGAGAAAATAAATTTCTGTTAGTCAAAGCTACCTACTTTTGGTAATTCTGATACAGTAGCACTAGATAACTATGACAGATGATTATGCTCCTTTTCTATTTTAACCTTGGCCAAACCTTAGCAGAGTTCCATAATATTTCTTTAAGTAATTCTTTTTATTGCTATATTTCATATAACATAAAATTCACCACTTAAGCCATTTTAAAGTGCACAATTCAATGGCTTTTAATACATTCACAGCTTTGTACAACCATCAATTCCTATCTATCGAATCTATCTAAAACTATCTAATTCCAAAACTTTTCATCACCCCAGAAATGAACTGTCTTAGCTTAAGAAGGATGTGTGTGTGTGTGTGTGTGTATACATATATATAATAAACATATATGTGTATATATATATACAGGTATGTGTCTTAACAACCATCTGGAAAACATCTTATCACATACACTTCTGTGGTCCCGTAAGGATATATATATATACATATATTTTTAAGTAAAAGCAGCTCTTTCATTTACCTTTTCCCCCAATGGTTTTAGAAACTCAAGACCCAGACTCTTGCAGCACTGGACCATGGGTGGGGTACAGGAAAGTGACACAGAGGACATGGCTCTGGATATGTGCTCTCAGGCTTTGTCCAGAGGGCAGGTGGGCAGTGATAGCAGGGACTATGGGGCCCAGGCTGCCCCTGTTGCTTAGATGGGCAGAGCAATGGTCAGGGCATAGTACACTCCACTCTCTCTCACTGTTCTGTCATCACTGCCCTCTCACTTGCTGCCACTGCTGCTGCCCATTCCTCCAGCCTCTGCCACCAACTCCAGGAGAAGCAACAAAGGCTGTGACAAGGACAACTGGAAATGAGCCCCCATAAAGTTTCAATATGGTGTTGACACTATGTCCAAATCACACAATGTACCATTTCACAGAAAATATTGTGGATATTAAGGGATGCATATGAAAAGGAAAAAAAAAAAACTCACTGCCATTGAGTTGATTTCAACTCATAGTGACTGCTTTTGGGTTTCCAAGGCAGTATATCTTTGCAGAAGTACATTGCCCAGTCTTCCTTCTGCAGTGATTCATATATGTATATGTGGTAGCATAGTGCCTAAGGCACTTGACTGTTAACCAGAAGGCTGGTGGTTCAAATCCACCAGCCACTCCTAAGAAGGAAGATGAGGCAATCTACTTCCATAGTGATACTACCTCAGAAACCCAAGGAGGGGTCGCTATGAGTTGGGTCCAACTCGACAGCACATACCAACAGCAACACACACACACACACATATATATAAAGAGAGAGAGAGATTTATTTCAAAGAAATGGCTCACACAGTTGTAGAGGCTGTTGTTGTTGTTGTTATGTGCCGTCGAGTTGGCCCCGACTCATAGCGACCCCTCCTTGGGTTTCCGAGGCAGTATCACTATGGAAGTAGGATTGCCCAACCTTCCTTCCGAGGAGTGGCTGGTGGGTTTGAACTAGCAAGTCCCAAATCCATGGGTCAGGCTGAAGGCTGAAGGCTTCTCCTGACTCATTTTGTTGCAGGAGCAGACAAACTAAACATTGGTGGGTCAGATGGCAGGCTGCTGGCTCAGTCCCAAGAACTGGAGGTCAGATGATGACAAGTCTGATACAGGATGGAGAGAGAGAGACTTGCAAGAACATCCATATATATTGGATGCAGTTCACACCCCAAAACAACTGCCCTTACATCAGATCACAGAATGGAGGATAATTACATAATACTGAGAATCATGGCCTAGCCAAGTTGACACATAACATTTACCATCCCAGACCACCCCTTGTCATCTTGGCACCTGTACATATCTCATTTAACTTGTGTCTAAATGATACAACTAACATGAATACCACTGAAAACATACTAGCCCTTTTTACATCTAATATTTTGTGAGTAATGAGATAAGGGAGGGGAGAAAACAAAAATAAACATCCATGTATAATAATATAAAGAAAAATACTCATAACAATTACAGTCTTAATTTCTGCAATTGGTCTTGTGGTTGTAAATGATATTTAGAACTACCTTCTTCCGCCACACATTCTATATTTCCTTTGCCTTCAGCAAGTATCTCAGCTCATTGTGGTTCTTTGCCTGGTGGGATGACCCAATCCTTCATTCCAGAAGGGTCCAGGCCATTAGTAGTCATGTTGGAATTGGGCTGCTGTAGTTTTACATTGATTTTAATCACAGGGCATGGTTGAATGAAGAGATACCCTAAGGGATCTCCTGAATTCCAGATATACTCTTCTTTACCTCCATTATGTAATATCAATCAATTTCCCCTTGATAGTCAGAATCAACCACACCAGCCAGTATAAAGTAACTCCCTTCTTTGTATTCAGAGGCAAGAGGAGCCTAAAGTGCCTGTGTTGCATTCTTACCTCCTAGCTTAATGGATTAGTGTTGTGTCTCTTTGTAGGAGCAGTCCTTCTTTTGGAACTAAGACTTCTAGACCTGCAGAGCATGGATTTGTGGGGAAAGGAAGCAAAAATTTTGTGGGTGGGTCACTAAGAATAATAGTTAATAGTGCCACTTCCATCTCCACCCCTTGATTCTTGGACCCATGAATCTTGGCTATAGGAGAAGCAGCATCATTTGTTGTTGTTGTTGTTACTGTTGTTGTTAGGTGTCATTGAGTTGTCTCTGACTCATAGTGACCCTATGCACAGCAGAATGAAACACTGCCTGGTTCCACAACAGCTTCACAATCCTTGTTATACTTGAGCCCATGGCTACAGCCACTATGTCAGTCCATCTCGTTGAGGGCCTTTTCCTCCTTCGTTGACCCTCCACCCCACCAACCATGACATTCTTCTCTAAGGAATGGTCCCTTCTGACAACATGACCAAACTAGGTGAGATGAAGTCTGGCCATTCTTGCTTTCAAGGAGCATTCCAGCTGCACTTCCTCAAGGACAGATTTGTTCATTCTTTTAGCAGTCCATGGTACTTTCAGCATTCTTTGCCAACACCACAACTCGACTCATCAGTTCTTCAGTCTTCCTTATTCATTGTCCAGCTCTCACATGCATATAAGGCAATTGAAAATATCATGGCTTTTGTCAGGTGCACCTTGGTCTTCCAGGAGACATCTTTGCTCTTCAGCACTTGAAAGAGGTCTTTTGCAGCCAATTTGCCCAGTGCTATATGTCCTCTGATGTCCTGACTGATGCTTCCATTGGCATTGATTGTAGAACCAAGCAATATGAAGTCTTTGACAACTTCAATTTTTCTCCATTCATTGTGATGCTGCTTATAGAGGATTTTTGTTTTCTTTATATTGAGATGTGATCTATACTGCAGTCTGCATTCTTCAATCTTCATCAGTAAGTGGTTCAACTCATCCTCACCTTCAGCAAGCAAAGTTGTGTTGTCAGCGTATCACAGGTGCTTAATGATTCTTCCTCCAATCCTGATGCCACATTCTTCTTCATATAATCCAACTTCTCAGATTATTTGCTCAGCATACAGATTGAATAAGTATGGTGAAAGGATATAACCCTGACACACTCCCTTCTTTATTTTAGACCATGCAGTGTCCCTTTGTTCTATTTGATGACAGCCTCCTCATTTATGTACAGGTTCCTCATGAATACAATTAAGTGTTCTGAAATTCCCATTCTTCTCAATGTTACCTATAATTTGTTATGATTCACACAATCAAATGCTTTTGCATAGTCAATAAAATGCAAGAAAACATATTTCTGGTATTCTTTGCTTTGAGGTGATTTAGTGCATGTCCAGCCTCCTGGAAAACATTGTCCCAACCCTGCAAAGTATTGCTACCTAGCTTGCATCATAACTGTGTGAACCTGTTACAGAGCTGTGATAGTTGGGGTTGTGTGTCAACTTGGCTGGACCACAATTCTGAGTGATTTAAGCAGTTGTGATGTGGTTATTCCCATGATGAAATCATATGTATATGTTTTGAGCAGCCAATCCATTGAAAGGGAGTTTCTCTAGGGGTATGGCCTGCTTTCAATATATATATATATGGACATCCTGTGAAAATGAGAGAATCTTCTGTGGATCTGGATCCTGTTGTGCTGTCTACAACTGTCTGTGAATGAACAATCCACCATTTGGCCTGGTGATCTTGGATTTGTCATCTGCCAGAGTTAACAGCCACTATACTGCCTGCCAACCTTGAGCTTATCAGCCTCTGCAGCTGTGTGAGTCAGGAAAAGCCTCCAGTTTGACTTTTGATACAGGAACTGGGACTTGCCAGCTTCAATAAGTGTGTGAGCCATTTTCTTAAGATAAATTTCTCTCTCTCTTTCTAAGCTTTACTGGTTTTGCTTCTCTAGAGAACCCAACCTAACATATTTAGTACTGGGAGTGGTTCTAGAGGGACAAAATCATAAGGATATATTTCCTAAATTGGTTCTCATCAATTCTGTTTTGGTTCTCCAATTTGATTAAACGTGAAGTTACTGGTGACTCTGCCTCCATTAGTAAAGAGAGCCCTGCTAATCCATGGCATGAGGTAGCAACATTAATGTACAAAATAGCACCACCAATAGATTAAGAATTTTTGAGAAGTGAGGCTCTGGGTTATCACATGTTTGATATTTTTCTGCAATTTTGTCAGAATGAGGGGTATAAAGAAGCTGGTTGGTTGGTCCCACTTACCAAGTGGGGTAGACAAAGTGGTGAAAGACCAAGATGAGTTCAAGGCTGCTGAGTCACAGCTTAAGCACTGCATAAAAAAACCTCAATATTTCCAGTTGTGCCCTGCAAGAAAGGCTTATTTCTTCTAGTAACAGAGCTAATGATGCCAGAAAAACAAATGCAGAGTCTTATTGTAATGTGGCTGAATTATAATGGCAATTGAGTTGCCAACCTAGAATGCTGTCTGAAGTTAAAGTGAGGGCATTCATTGGGAAAAAAATGGGATCCTGAAACCGCGATGGGGACATATGTGCAGACAGTCAGGAAGATGAGGATATAGATCCTGTAAATTCTGTTGAATCCCTCTTGCCAACAGCACCATCCCTCCCATCTGAAGGGAATACTATAAAACCATTATTCCTTCCACCTCCATCTGATGGGATTAACCCCACTGTTTCTTCTGGGTTATTGCTGAGGTAGATGCCATGGAAGACATTGCTGAATTTTCTCAGGAACTGCCCCAACCACCCATTGTTGCTGCTAGACCTATAACTACACTTAAGTCCAAGTGAGCCCTGAAAGGTGAAACAGAAAGGGTGACTGAGGAAGTGGTACACTACACCTGAAAAGACCTACTTGATTTTGCTAACATGTACAGAGAGAAACCTGGTGAACATGTGTGGGAATGGCCACTAAGGGTGTGGGACAATGGTGCAAGGAATATAACATTGGATCAGTCTGAGTTTATTGATTTATGCCCACTAAGTACAGATTCTTCATGCAATGTTTTAGCTCAAGATGTTAGGAAAGGATCCAATCATTTATTTTGTTGGCTTACTGAAGCATGATTTATGCGGTGGCCTACCTTAAGTCAAGCTGAAGTACCAGATCTGCCTTCTATAATGTAGAAGGAGGTATCCAGAGGCTTAGGGAAATTGGCCTATTAGAATGGATTTATCAGATTAGACCCCTAGACCCAGAAATGGAGAGCCAGAGGACATACCTTTTGCCACTATGGTGAGGAATAAATTTATGAAGGGAGCCCCTGCATCCTTGAAGGCTGCTGTGATTGCTATTTTATGTAAGCTGGATTTGACAGTGGGAACTGCCCTAATTGAACTAAGACACTTAACTTCAATGGGGCTGAATGGACCCTGTGGTAGTAGGGACCAAGTGGCAGCAGTTAATCGACAAAGATGAGGTGGGCGTGGTTACTATAATGGACAGCAGAGTCAGAACAGTAATCAGAATACTCTGACTTAGGTGGAATTATGGCTTTGGCAACTTAGGCATGGTGTTCCTAGGAGTGAAATACATGACATACCTACTAAATATTTACTTGATCTGTATAGACAAAACAATTCTAGGTCACATGAACAGCAATCTACATTGAATCTCCAGAATACAGAGTCACGGCCCCTCAGTAAATCTCCAGACTTGAGTCAGTTTACAGACCCACAACCCTTTGAATGAAGGAGAAATTGAGTCTCCTTGAGGAAGGACCCCACTACATTACCAAAAATTTATACTATCGGTCTTTCTCCCAGCATTCCCCAAAGGGATCTGAGATCTTTTACAAGAGTGATGGTTCACTGGGGAAAAGGAAATAATCAGACTTTTCAGGGTTTACTGGATACTGTCTCTGACCTAACACAAATTTCAAGAGACCCAAAGCATCACTGTGGCCTACCAAAGTAGCAGCATATAGAAGTCAAGTTATTGATGGAGTCTTAGCTCAGGTATATCTAACACCCATGCTGTAGTGATTTTCCCCATTCCAAATGTGTAATTGGAATAGACATACTGAGCAACTGGCAGAATTCCCACATTGGGTCCCTAACATATGGAGTAAGAACAATCATGGTAGGAAAAGCCAAGTGGAAACCATTAGAAATGCCTCTACCTACAAAAATAGTAAACCCAAAGCAATACCACATCCATGGAGAGATTGCAGAGGTTACTGCTACCATCAAGGACTTGAAGGATGCAGAGGTGGTGATTCCCACCACATCCTCATTTAATTCACCTGTTTGGCCTGTGCTAAAAACAGCTGGATCTTAGAGAATCACAATAGATTATCATAAAATTAATCAGGTGGTGACTCCAATTGCAGCTGCTGTTCCTGATGTGGTTTCATTGCTTTAGCAAATTAGCACATCTCCTGGTACTTGGTATGCAGCTATTGAACTGGCCAATGCCTTTTTCTCAACACCAGTTTCAAAGGACCATCAGAAGCAGTTTGCCTTCAGCTGGTAAGGCCAACAATATACTTCTACAGTGCTTCCTCAAGGGTATAGCAAACTCCCCAGCACTATGTCATAATTAAGTCTGTAGGGATTGTGATCATATTTCCCTTCCACAAGACATCGTGCTGGTCCATCATATTAATAATATTATGCTGATTGGACCTAGTAAGGAACAAGTATCGGTGACTCTAGGCTTATTGGCGAGACATCTTCATGCTAGAGGGTGGGAAATTAACCCAATAAAAATTCAGGCACCTTCCACTTCAGTGAAATATCTAGGGGTCCAGTGGTATGGAGCATGTTGAGATAGTCTTACTAAAGTGAAGAATGAGTTATTGCATCTGGCTTCCCTCACAACTAAAAAGGAGGCACAGCATCTGTTGGACCTCTTTGGATTTTGGAGGCACCGTATCTCTCATTTGGGTGTGTAGCTTTGGCCTATTTATCAAGTGACTCTGAAACCTGCTAGTTTTGAGTGGGGCCCAGAATAACAGAAGGCTCTGCAGCAGGTTCAGGCGGCTGTGCAACCTGCTCTGCAACTTGGGCCATATGATCCAACTGATCCAATGGTGCTTGAAGTGTCTGTGGCAGAGAGAGATGCTGTTTGGAGTCTTTGGCAGGCTCCTATTGGTGAATTGCAATGCAGACCCTTGGGACTTTGGAGCAAAGCCCTGCCTTCCTCTGCAGATAACTACTCTCCTTTTGAGAAACAGCATTTGGCTTGATACCAGGCATCAGTAGAGACTGAATGCCTAACTATGGGCCACCAAGTCACCATGAGGCCTGAATTGCACATGATGAACTGGGTGCTGTCTGACCTACAGCACTTTCTCATGAAATGGAAGTGGTTTATAAGAGATTGGGCTAGAGCAGGACCTGAAGGCCCAAATAAGTTTCATGAGGAAGTGGCCCAAATGCCTATGGTCTCCACACCAGTCCCATTACCTTCTCTCTCCCAGTCTGCACCTATGAGCTCATGGGGAGTTTTTTATGATCAGTGCACTGAGGAAGAGAAAACTAGTGCATGGTTTACAGATAGTTCTGCTTGATATGCAGGCACTACTCAAAAGTGGACAGCAGCAGCACTGCAGCCCCTTTCTGAAGGACAATGATGAAGGGAAAGCCTCCCAATGGGTAGAACTTCAAACTGTGCATCTTGCTGCTTACCTTTCATGGAACAAGAAATGGAAAGATGTACAACTGTATACAGATTTATGGGCTATGGCTTGGCTGGATGGTCTGGGGCTTGGAAGGAGCATGACTGGAAAACTGGTGACAAGGATGTATGGGGAAGAGGTCTGTGGATAGATGTCTCTGAATGAGCCAAAGGAGTAAAGATATTTGTATCTCATGTGAATGCCCACCAAAAGGTGACCTTGGCAGAGAAGGACTTTAACAATCAGGTGGATAGGATGACACATTCAGTGGAAGCCAATTATCCTTTTTCCCCAGCTACTCCTGTCATTGCTCAATGGGTTCACGAACAAAGTGGCCATGGTGTCAGAGATGGAGGTTATGCATGGGCTCAGCAACACGGACTTCCAGTTACCAATGCTGATTTGGCTACTGCCACTGCTGAGTGCCCAATCTGCCAGCAGCAGAGACCAACACTAACTCCGTGATGTGGAACCATTCTTCGGGGTGATCAGCCCAGGAACCTGATGGCAAGTTGATTACATTGAACCACTGCCATCATAGAAAGGACAGCATTTTTTACTTACTGCAGTAGATACTGGGAGCTCTGGGAGTGTAGTGCCTAAGGCACTTGACTGCTAACCAGAAGGCTGGTGGTTCAAACCCACCAGCCACTCCTCGGAAGGAAGATGGGGCAATCTACTTCCATAGTAATACTGCCTCAGAAACCCAAGGAGGGGTCGCTATGGGTCAGTCTGACTCAACAGCACGTAACAACAACAACAGCAGCAATAGATACTCCGAATATAGATTTGCCTTCCCTGCACACAATGCTTCTGCCAAAACTACCATCCATGGACTTATAGAATACCTTACCCACCATCATGTTATCCCACACAGCATTGCTTTGGATGAAGGGACTCACTTCACAACAAATGAAGTGTGGCAATGGGCCTATGCTCATGGAATTCACTAGTCTTACAATGTTCCCTATCATCCTGAAGCAGCTGGCTTTATAGAATGATGGAATAGCCTACTAAAAACTCAATTACAGTGCCAGCTAGATGACAATACCCTAAAGGAAATGTTGGGGCAATGTTTTCCAGGAGGCTGTATGTGCTCTAAACCAGCATCCAATATATGGTGCTGTTTCTCCAATAGCAAGGATTCATGGGTCCAGGAACCAAGGGGTGGTACCACTCACTCTTACCTATAGTAACCCACTCAAAAAATTTTTGCTTCTTGCCCCTGCTATGCTATGTGTGTTCTGCAGGTATGGAGATCTTAGTTTCAAAGGGAGGAACACTCCCACCTGGAAACACAACACTGATTGTGTTGACTGGAAGTTAAGAATGGCACTGGCCATTTTGGCTTCCTCATGTCTCTGGATTAACAGACAAAGAAGGGAGGGACTACACTGTCTGGTGTGATAGATCCTGATTACCAAGGGAAAATTTTATTGATATTACATAATGGAGGTAAATAAGAATACATCTGGAATACAGAAGATTGTTTAGGACATCTCTTAGTACTACGATGATCTATGATTCTAGTCAATGGAAAACTACAGCAACCCAATTCTGATATGACAGCTAATGGCCCAGACCCTTCAGGAATGAAGGTTTGGGTCACTCCTTCGGGCGAAGAACCATGACCAGCTGAGGTGCTTGCTGAGGGCAAGGGAAATACGCAATGAGTAGTGGAAGAAGGTAGTTCTGAATATCATCTATGACCATGTGACCAGTTGCAGAAGCGAGAAATGTGATAGTTATATTTCTTCATTGCATATGTGCATCAAGTATTTTTGTTTTCTTTGGTTATGAACTATGAAATGTAAACAGGGTTAATGCATTTTGGTTGTACACATGTTAGTGTATCATGTTAGGTGTAAATATGACTTTATAATTGTCCTTATTTAGAGATTATGTATGGTTAAGGAGATGTGTACAACTGCCAAGTTGACCAGGGGTGGACTGTGATAGTTGGGGTTGTGTGTCAACTTGGCTGGACCATGATTCTGAGTGGTTTATGCAGTTGTGATATGGTTATTCCCATGATGAGATCATATGTATATGTTCTGAGCTGCCAATTCATTGAAAGGGAGTTTCTGTAGGGTTGTGACCTGCTTCTGATATATATGTGAACATCCTGGGAAAATGAGAGAATCTTCTGTGGATCTGAATTCTGTTGTGCTGCCTACAACTGTCCATGAGCGAACAAACTACCATTTGGCCTGGTGATCTTGGATTCATCATTTGTTCGAGTCAACAGCCAGTGTACTGCCTGCCAACCTTGAGCCCCTGCAGCTATGTGAGTTGGGAAAAACCTCCAGATTGGCATTTGATCCAGGAACTTGGGACTTACCAGCTTCTATAAGCGTGTGAACCATTTTCTTAAGATAATTTTTTTTTTTCTCTGTCTCTCTCTATAAGCTTTACTGGTTTTGCTTCTTTAGGGAAGCCAGCCTAACACAAGAGCCTTCTCTTTTAGTTGGTCCCACTCAAAGCTAGCAGCTTTTTGAGTCACTTGACATATAGGCTGAAATAGCATACCCAAATGAGGAATACTTTGTCTCCAAAATCCAAGGGACTCACCAGGCATTTTGCCTCCTTTTTAATTATAGGAGGAGCCAAATGCAATAACTTATCCTTCACTTTAGAAGGAATATCCCTATATGCCCCATACTATTCAAACCAAACTCACTGCCATTAAGTTGATTTTGACTTATAGTGACCCCCATTGGATATCAAAGTCTAAATCTTTATGGAAGCACACTGCCTCCTCTTACTTCCATATAATGACTGGTTGGTTCTAACCACCAACATTTTGGTTAGCAGCCAAATTCCATAACCACTACACCCCCAGAGCCCCTTCCCATACCTCTGGGACACTAGAAATTTCACTGAGGTGGGAGGTACCTGAATTTTTCTTGGGTTAATCTCCCACCCTTTAGCATACAAATGTCTTACCAATAAGTCTAGAGTCATTGATACATCATCCTTACTAGGTCCAATCAGCATAATATCACCAGTGTAATGGACCAGTTGGACATCTTGTGGAAGAGAAAAGCAATCAAGTTTTCTGAGGACTTAATTATGACATAGGACTGGGAAGTTCCTATACCATGAGGTAGGATGATAAAAGTGTATTGCTACCCTTACCAGCTGACTGTAAATTGCTTCCGGTGGTCATTTGAAACAGGTATGGAGAAAAAGGCATTAACCAGCTCAATAGCTGTATA
Organism: Orycteropus afer afer; assembly: GCF_000298275.1. Lineage (NCBI taxonomy): Eukaryota > Metazoa > Chordata > Mammalia > Tubulidentata > Orycteropodidae > Orycteropus > Orycteropus afer. The sequence continues at coordinate 5,761,662 of NW_006921709.1, forward strand.
CCAGATATGAGGAGGTGTATTATTATTATTATTTTACTTTTTATTGTGTTTTAAGTGAAAGTTTACAGAGTAAATTGGTTTTCTCTTCAACTATTCATAAATATTTTATTTCATGACATAAATGTAATTCCCACAATGTAACAACACTCTTCCCACTACCTCCCTCTGGTTACCATTTGCATTTGCTCTTCTTTCTTATCCATTCCTGCCTTCTGAGATATATCCCTGGGCAAATGCTAACCTTTTGATGTCATATGGTTGATTGTTCTATGGAGTGCATACCTCCCTGGTGTTATTTTGCACCCCATAGGCCTATCCTCGGAAGGAAGGTTGGGCAATCCTACTTCCGTAGTGATGCTGCCTCGGAAACCCAAGGAGGGGTCGCTATGAGTCGGGGCTGACTCAATGGCAAATAACAACAACAACAACATCTATTGAAAAGGCCATAGGCCTTTCATTAAAAAGGTGAGAAAAGAAGACCAAAATGGATGTCAGAAGAGACTCTGAAACTTGCCCTTGAATGGAGAGTAGCTAAAACAAGTGGAAGAAATGACAAGATAAAAGAGCTGAACAGAAGATTTCAAAGAGCAGCTGGAGCAGACAAAGCCAGTTGCTATAATGAAATGTACAAAGACCTGGAGTTAGAAAACCGAAAAGGAAGAACACACTCAGCATTTCTTAAGCTGAAAGAACTGAGGAAAAAATTTAAGCCTCAAGTTGTAATATTGAAAGATTCTTGTTGTTGTTGTTGTTATATGCCATCAAGTTGGCTC